>NC_141028.1:51169166-51507083 GCF_052040795.2 Danio rerio | reverse complement strand
GGAGGCCCCTAGGTGGAGGGCCAGGGGGCACACTGGGGCCTCTACTGCAAGTCCAGGGAGAGTTGTGGAGCCCTGGGTAACTTGCAAGGGTCAGAGGCCCCTAGGTGGAGGGACAGGGGGCACCCTGGGCTCTCTACTGCAAGTCCAGGGAGACAGGTAGACCCCTGGGTAGCTTGCTGGTGTCTTAGGCCCTTAGAGGGAGCTCCAGGGGGCACCCTAGGGCCTATACTGCAAGTCCAGGGTGAGAGGTGGACCCTGGGTAACTTGCTGGGGTCAGATGCTCCTAGGTGGAGGGACAGGGGGCACCCTGGGCTCTCTACTGCAAGTCCAGGGAGACAGGTGGACCCCTGGGTAACTTGCTGGGGTCAGAGGCCCCTAGGTGGAGGGACAGGGGGCACCCAGGGGCCTCTACTGCAAGTCCAGGGAGAGAGGTGGACCCCTTGGTAGCTTGCAGGGGTTAGAGGCCCCTAGGTGGACGGCCAGGGGGCACCATGGGGCCCATACTGCAAGACCAGGGAGAGAGGTGGACCCCTGGGTAACTTGCTGGGGTCAGAGGCCCCTAGGTGGAGGGACAGGGGGCACCCTAGGCTCTCTACTGCAAGTCCAGGGAGACAGGTGGACCCCTGGGTAGCTTGCTGGGGTCAGGGGCCCCTATGTGGAGTGCCAGGGCTCACCCTGGGGCCTCTACTGCAAGTCCAAGGAGAGAGGTGGACCCCTCGGTAGCTTGCTGGGGTCAGGGGCCCCTATGTGGAGGGCAAGGGGGCACCCTTGGGCCTATACTGCAAGTCCAGGGAGAGAGGTGGACCCCTGGGTAGCTTACTGGGGTCAGAGGCTGCTAGGTAGAAGGCCAGGGGGTACCCTGGGGCCTCTACTGCAAGTGCAGGGAGAGAGGTGGACCCCTGGGTAGCTTGCAGGGGTCAGAGGCCCTTAGGTGGAGGGCCATGGGGCACCCTGGGGCCTATACTGCAAGTCCAGGGAGAGAGGTAGACCCCTGGGTTGCTTGCTGGGGTCAGAGGCCCCTAGGTAGAGGGCCAGGGGGCACCCTGGGGCCTCTACTGCAAGTCCAGGGAGAGATGTGGACCCCTGGGATGCTTGCTGGGGTCTTAGGCCCCTAGGTGGAGGGGCAGAAGGCACCCTGGAGTCTATACTGCAAGTCCAGGGAGAAAAGTGGACCCCTGGGTAGCTTGCTGGGGTCAGAGGCCCCTAGGTGTAGGGCCAGGGGGCACCCTGGGGCCTAACCTGCAAGTCCAGGGAGAGATGTGGACCCGTGGGTAGCCTGCTGGGGTCAGAGGCCCCTAGTTGTAGGGCCAGGGGGCACCCTGGGGCCTAACCTGCAAGTCCAGGGAGAGATGTGGACCCGTGGGTAGCCTGCTGGGGTCAGAGGCCCCTAGGTGGAGGGCCAGGGGGCACCCTAGGGCCTATACTGCATGTCCAGGGAGAGAGGTGGACCCCTGAATAAATTGCTGGGGTCGGAGGCCCCTAGGTGGAGGGCCAGGGGGCACACTGGGGCCTCTACTGCAAGTCCAGGGAGAGTTGTGGAGCCCTGGGTAACTTGCAAGGGTCAGAGGCCCCTAAGTGGAGGGACAGGGGGCACCCTGGGCTCTCTACTGCAAGTCCAGGGAGACAGGTAGACCCCTGGGTAGCTTGCTGGTGTCTTAGGCCCTTAGAGGGAGCTCCAGGGGGCACCCTAGGGCCTATACTGCAAGTCCAGGGTGAGAGGTGGACCCTGGGTAACTTGCTGGGGTCAGATGCTCCTAGGTGGAGGGACAGGGGGCACCCTGGGCTCTCTACTGCAAGTCCAGGGAGACAGGTGGACCCCTGGGTAACTTGCTGGGGTCAGAGGCCCCTAGGTGGAGGGACAGGGGGCACCCAGGGGCCTCTACTGCAAGTCCAGGGAGAGAGGTGGACCCCTTGGTAGCTTGCAGGGGTTAGAGGCCCCTAGGTGGACGGCCAGGGGGCACCATGGGGCCCATACTGCAAGACCAGGGAGAGAGGTGGACCCCTGGGTAACTTGCTGGGGTCAGAGGCCCCTAGGTGGAGGGACAGGGGGCACCCTAGGCTCTCTACTGCAAGTCCAGGGAGACAGGTGGACCCCTGGGTAGCTTGCTGGGGTCAGGGGCCCCTATGTGGAGTGCCAGGGCTCACCCAGGGGCCTATGCTGCAAGTCCAGGGAGAGAGGTGGACCCCTGGGTAGCATGCTGGGGTCAGAGGCCACTAGGTGGAGGGCCAGGGGGCACCCTGCGGCCTATACTTTATGTCCAGGGAAAGAGGTAGACCCCTGGGTAGCTTGCTGCGGTCAGAGGCCCCTAGGTAGAAGGCCAGGGGGCACCCTAGGGCCTCTACTGCAAGTCCAGGGAGAGAGTTGGACCCCTGGGTAGCTTGCTGGGGTCAGAGGCCCCTGGGTGGAGGGCAAGGGGGCACCCTGGGACCTCTACTGCAAGTCCAGGGAGAGAAATGGACCCCTGGGTAGCTTGCTGGGGTCAGAGGCCCCTGGGTGGAGAGCAAGGGGGCACCCTGGGACCTATACTGCATGTCCAGGGAGAGAGGTGGACCCCTGGGTAGCTTGCTGGGGTCTTAGGCCTTTATGTGGAGCTCCAGGGGGCACCCTAGGGCCTATACTGCAAGACCAGGGTGAGAGGTGGACCCCTGGGTAGCTTGCTGGGGTCAGAGGCCCCTAGGTGGAGGGCCAGGGGGCACCCTAGGGCCTATACTGCAAGTCCAGGGTGAGAGGTGGACCCCTGAGTAACTTGCTGGGGTCAGAGGCCCCTAGGTGGAGGTACAGGGGGCACCCTGGGCTCTTTACTGCAAGTCCAGGGAGACAGGTGGACCCCTAGGTAGCTTGCTGGGGTCAGAGGCCCCTAGGTGGAGGGCCAAGGGGCACCCTGGGGCCTATACTGCAAGTCCAGGGAGAGAGGTGGACCCCTGGGTAGCTTACTGGGGTCAGAGGCTCCTAGGTAGAAGACCAGGGGGCACCCTGGGGCCTATACTGCAAGTCCAGGGAGAGAGGTGGAGCACTGAGTAACTTGCTGGGGTCAGAGGCCCCTAGGTGGAGGGCAAGGGGGCACCCTGGGGCCTCTACTGCAAGTCCAGGGAGAGAGGTGGACCCCTGGGTAGCTTGCAGGTGTCAGATTCCCTTAGGTGGAGGGCCAGGGGGCACCCTGGAGCCTACACTGCAAGTTCATGGAGAGAGGTGGACCCCTTGGTAGCTTGCAGGGGTCAGAGGCCCCTAGGTGGAGGGCCAGGGGGCACCCTGGGGCCTCTACTGCAAGTCCAGGGAGAGAGGTGGAACCCTGGGTAGCATGCTGGGGTCAGAGGCCACTAGGTGGAGGGCCAGGGGGCACCCAAAGGCCTATACTTTATGTCCACGGAAAGAGGTAGACCCCTGGGTAGCTTGCTGGGGTCAGAGGCCCCTAGGTAGAAGGCCAAGGGGTACCCTGGGGCCTCTACTGCAAGTCCAGGGAGAGAGGTGGACCCCTGGGTGGCTTGCTGGGGTCAGAGGCCCTTAGGTGGAGGGCAAGGGGGCACCCTGGGGCCTCTACTGCAAGTCCAGGGAGAGAGGTGGACCCCTGGGTAGCTTGCAGGTGTCAGAGGCCCTTAGGTGGAGGGCCATGGGGCACCCTGGGGCCTATACTGCAAGTCCAGGGAGAGAGGTGGAGCACTGAGTAACTTGCTGGGGTCAGAGGCCCCTAGGTGGAGGGCAAGGGGGCACCCTGGGGCCTCTACTGCAAGTCCAGGGAGAGAGGTGGACCCCTGGGTGGCTTGCTGGGGTCGGAGGCCGCTAGGTATAGGGCAAGGGGGCACCCTGGGGCCTCTACTGCAAGTCCAGGGAGAGAGGTGGACCCCTGGGTAGCTTGCAGGGGTCAGAGGCCCTTAGGTGGAGGGTCATGGGGCACCCTGGGGCCTATTCTGCAAGTCCAGGGAGAGAGGTGGACCCATGGGTAGCTTGCTGGGGTCATAGGCCCCTAGGTGTCGGGCCAGGGGGCACCCTGCGGCCTATACTGCAAGTCCAGGGAGAGAGGTGGACCCCTGGGTATCTTGCTGGGGTCAGAGGCCCCTAGGAGGAGGGCGGGGGACCACCCTGGGGCCTCCACTGCAAGTCCCGGGAGAGAGGTGGACACCTGGGTAGCTTGCAGGGGTCTTAGGCCCCTAGGTGGAGCTCCAGGGGGCACCCTGGGCTCTCTACTGCAAGTCCAGGGAGACAGGTGGACCCCTCGGTAGCTTGCTGGGGTCAGGGGCCCCTATATGGAGGGCCAGGGCTCATCCTGGGGCCTGTGCTTCAAGTCCAGGGAGAGAGGTGGACACCTGGGTAGCTTGCAGGGGTCTTAGGCCCCTAGGTGGAGCTCCAGGGGGCACCCTGGGGCCTCTACTGCAAGTCCAGCGAGAGAGGTGGACCCCTGGGTGGCTTGCAGGGGTCTTAGGCCCTTAGGTGGAGGGCCATGGGGCACCCTGGGGCCTATACTGCAAGTCCAGGGAAAGAGGTAGACCCCTGGGTAGCTTGCTGGGGTCAGAGGCCCCTAGGTAGAAGGCCAGGGGGCACCCTGGGGCCTCTACTGCAAGTCCAGGGAGAGAGGTGGACTTCTGGGTAGCTTGCTGGGGTCAGAGGCCCCTAGGAGCAGGGCAAGGGAGCACCCTGGGGCCTCCACTGCAAGTCCTGGGAGAGAGGTGGACACCTGGGTAGCTTGCAGGGGTCTTAGGCCCCTAGGTGGAGCTCCAGGGGGCACCCTGGGCTCTCTACTGCAAGTCCAGGGAGACAGGTGGACCCCTCGGTAGCTTGCTGGGTTCAGGGGCCCCTATGTGGAGGGCCAGGGCTCATCCTGGGGCCTGTGCTGCAAGTCCAGGGAGAGAGGTGGACCCCTGGGTAGCATGCTTTTGTCAGAGGCCCCTAGGTGGAGGGCCAGGGGGCACCCTAGGGCGTATACTTTATGTCCAGGGAAAGAGGTAAACCCCTGGGTAGCTTGCTGGGGTCAGATGCCCCTAGGTAGAAGGGCATGGGGCACCCTGGGGCCTCTACTGCAAGTCCAGGGAGAGAGGTGGACCCCTGGGTGGCTTGCAGGGGTCAGAGGCCCTTAGGTGGAGGGCCATGGGGCACCCTGGGGCCTATACTGCAAGTCCAGGGAGAGAGGTAGACCCCTGGGTAGCTTGCTGGGGTCAGAGGCCCCTAGGTAGAAGGCCAGGGGGCACCCTGGGGCCTCTACTGCAAGTCCATCGAGAGAGGTGGACTTCTGGGTAGCTTGCAGGGGTCAGAGGCCCTTAGGTGGAGGGCCATGGGGCACCCTGGGGCCTCTACTGCAAGTCCAGGGAGAGAGGTGGACCCCTGGGTAGCTTGCAGGGGTCAGAGGCCATTAGGTGGAGGGTCATGGGGCACCCTGGGGCCTATTCTGCAAGTCCAGAGAGAGAGGTGCACCCCTGGGTAGCTTGCTGGGGTCAGAGGCCCCTAGGTGGAGGGCCAGGGGGCACCCTAGGGCCTATACTGCAAGTCCAGGGTGAGAGGTGGACCCCTGAGTAACTTGCTGGGGTCAGAGGCCCCTAGGTGGAGGGACAGGGGGCACCCTGGGCTCTTTACTGCAAGTCCAGAGAGACAGGTGGACCCCTGGGTAGCTTGCTGGGGTCAGAGGCCCCTAGGTGGAGGGCCAAGGGGCATCCTGGGGCCTATACTGCAAGTCCAGGGAGAGAGGTGGACCCCTGGGTAGCTTACTGGGGTCAGAGGCTCCTAGGTAGAAGACCAGGGGGCACCCTGGGGCCTATACTGCAAGTCCAGGGAGAGAGGTGGAGCACTGAGTAACTTGCTGGGGTCAGAGGCCCTTAGATGGAGGGTCATGGGTGCACCCTGGGGCCTATTCTGCAAGTCCAGGGAGAGAGGTGGACCCATGGGTAGCTTGCTGGTGTCAGAGGCCCCTAGGTGTCGAGGCCAGGGGGCACCCTGCGGCCTATACTGCAAGTCCAGGGAGAGATGTGGACCCCTGGGTATCTTGCTGGGGTCAGAGGCCCCTAGAAGGAGGGCAAGGGAGCACCCTGGGGCCTCCACTGCAAGTCCAGGGAGAGAGGTGGACACCTGGGTAGCTCGCAGGGGTCTTAGGCCCCTAGGTGGAGCTCCAGGGGGCACCCTGGGCTATCTACTGCAAGTCCAGGGAGACAGGTGGACCCCTCGGTAGCTTGCTGGGGTCAGGGGCCCCTATGTGGAGGGCCAGGGCTCATCCTGGGGCCTGTGCTGCAAGTCCAGGGAGAGAGGTGGACCCCTGGGTAGCATGCTGGGGTCAGAGGCCACTAGGTGGAGGGCAAGGGGGCACCCTAATGCGTATACTTTATGTCCAGGGAAAGAGGTAGACCCCTGGGTAG
Source organism: Danio rerio (assembly GCF_052040795.2). Lineage (NCBI taxonomy): Eukaryota > Metazoa > Chordata > Actinopteri > Cypriniformes > Danionidae > Danio > Danio rerio. Next base: position 51,500,747 of record NC_141028.1, on the reverse strand, counting down.
CTTGCTGGGGTCAGATACCCCTAGGTAGAAGGGCAGGGGGCACCCTGGGGCCTCTACTGCAAGTCCAGGGAGAGAGGTGGACCCCTGGGTGGCTTGCAGGGGTCAAAGGCCCTTAGGTGGAGGGCCAGGGGGCACCATGGGCCTCTACTCCAAGTCCAGAGAGAGTTTTGGAGCCCTGGGTAACTTGCAGGGGTTAGAGGCCCCTAGGTGGAGGGCCAGGGGGCACCCTGGGGCCTCTACTGCAAGTCCAGGGAGAGAGGTGGACCCCTGGGTAGCCTGCTGGGGTCAGAGGCCACTAGGTGGAGGGCCAGGGGTCACCCAAAGGCCTATACTTTATGTCCACGGAAAGAGGTAGACCCCTGGGTAGCTTGCTGGGGTCAGAGGCCCCTACGTAGAAGGCCAGGGGGTACCCTGGGGCCTCTACTGCAAGTCCAGGGAGAGAGGTGGACCCCTGGGTGGCTTACTGGGGTCAGAGTCCCCTAGGTGTAGGGCAAGGGGGCACCCTGGGGCCTCTACTGCAAGTCCAGGGAGAGAGGTGGACCCTTGGGTAGCTTGCAGGTGGTCAGAGGCCCCTAGGTGTCGGGCCAGGGGGCACCCTGCGGCCTATAATGCAAGTCCAGGGAGAGAGGTGGACCCCTGGGTATCTTGCTGGGGTCAGAGGCCCCTAGGTGGAGGGCCAGGGGGCACCCTAAGGCCAAAACTTTATGTCCAGGGAAAGAGGAAGAAACCTGGGTAGCTTGTTGGGGCAAGAGGCCCCTAGGTGGAGGGCCAGGGGGCACCCTAGGGTCTATACTGCAAGTCCAGGGAGAGAGGTGGACCCCTGAGTAACTTGCTGAGGTCAGAGGCCCCTAGGTGGAGGGCCAGGGGGCACCCTGGGGCCTCTACTGCAAGTCCAGGGAGAGTTGTGGAGCCCTGGGTAACTTGCAGGGGTCAGAGGCCCCTAGGTGGAGGGAGAGGGGGCACCATGGGCACTCTACTGCAAGTCCAGGGAGACAGGTGGACCCCTGGGTAGCTTGCTGGGGTCAGGGGCCCCTTTGTGGAGGGCCAGGGCTCACCCTGGGGCTTGTGCTGCAAGTCCAGGGAGAGAGGTGGACCCCTGGGTAGCATGCTGGGGTCAGAGGCCACAAAGTGGAGGGCCAGGGGGCACCCTAAGGCCTATACTTTATGTCCAGGGAAAGAGGTAGACCCCTGGGTGGATTGCTGGGGTCAGAGGCCCCTAGGTAGAAGGCCAGGGGGCACCCTGGGGCCTCTACTGCAAGTCCAGGGAGAGAGGTAGACCCCTGGGTAGCTTGCTGGGGTCATAGGCCCCTAGGTAGAAGGCCAGGGGGCACCATGGGGCCTCTACTGCAAGTCCATTGAGAGAGGTGGACCCCTTGTTGGCTAGCTGGGGTCAGAGGCCCCTAGGTGGAGGGCAAGGGGGCACCCTGGGGCCTCTACTGCAAGTCCAAGGAGAGAGGTGGACCCCTGGGTAGCTTGCTGGGGTCTTAGGCCCCTAGGTGGAGCTCCAGGGGGCACCCTAGGGCCTATACTGCAAGTCCAGGGTGAGAGATAGAACCCTGGGTAGCTTGCTGGTATCAGAGGCCCTTAGGTAGAAGGCCAGGGGGCACCCTGGGTTCTCCATTGCAAGTCCAGGGAGAGAGGTGGACACATGGGTAGCTTGCAGGAGTCTTAGGCCCCTAGGTGCAGCTCCAGGGGGCACCCTAGGGCCTATACTGCAAGTCCAGGGTGAGAGGTGGACCACTGGGTAGCTTGCTGGGGTCAGAGGCCCCTAGGTGTAGGGCCAGGGGCACACTGGGGCCTATCCTGCAAGTCCATGGAGAGAGGTGGACCCCTGGGTAACTTGCTGGGGTCAGAGGCCCCTAGGTGGAGGGACAGGGGGCACCATGGGCTCTCTACTGCAAGTCCAGGGAGACAGGTGGACCCATGGGTAGCTTGCTAGGGTCAGGGGCCCCTATGGGGAGGGCCAGGGCTCACCCTGGGGCCTCTACTGCAAGTCCAGGGAGAGAGGTGGACCCCTGGGTAGCTTGCTGGGATCAGAGGCCCTTAGGTAGAAGACCAGGGGGCACCCTGGGATCTCTACTGCAAGTCCAGGGAGAGAGGTTGACCCCTGGGTGGCTTGCTGGGGTCAGAGGCCCCTAGGTGGAGGGACAGGGGGCAACCTGGGCTATCTACTGCAAGTCCGGGGAGACAGGTGGACCCCTGGGTAACTTGCTGGGGTCAGAGGCCCCTAGGTGGAGGGACAGGGGGCACCCAGGGGCCTCTACTGCAAGTCCAGGGAGAGAGGTTGACCCCTGGTTGACTTGCTGGGGTCCGAGGCCCCTAGGTGTAGGGCAAGGGGGCACCCTGGGTCCTATCATGCAAGTCCAGGGAGAGAGGTGGACCCCTGGGTGGATTGCTGGGGTCAGAGGCCCCTAGGTGGAGGGCAAGGGGGCACCCTGGGGCCTCTACTGCTAGTCCAAGGAGAGAGGTGGAAAACTGGGTAGCATGCTGGGTTCAGAGGCCCCTAGGTGGAGGACCAGGGGGCACCCTGGGGCCTCTACTGCAAGTCCAGGGAGAGAGGTGGACCCCTGGGTAGCTTGTAGGGGTCAAAGGCCCCTAGGTGGAGGAAAGGGGGCACCCTGGGGCCTCTACTGCATGTCCAGGGAGAGGAGTGGACCCCTGGGTAATTTGCTGGGGTCTTAGGCCCTTACATGTAGCTCCAGGGGGCACCCGGGGTCCTATACTGCAAGTCCAGGGAGAGAGGTGGACCGCTGGGTAGCTTGCTGGGTTCAGAGGCCCCTAGGTGGAGCGCAAGGGTGCACCCTGGGGCCTCCATTGCAAGTCCAGGGAGAGAGGTGGACACCTGGGTTGCTTGCAGGGGTCTTAGGCCCCTAGGTGAAGCTCCAGGGGGCACCCTAGGTCCTATACTACAAGTCCAGGGTGAGAGGTGGACCACAGAGTAGCTTACTGGGGTCTTAGGCCCCTGGGTGGAGCTCCAGGGGGCACCCTAGGGCCTATACTGCAAGTCCAGGGTGAGAGGTGTACCCCTGAGTAGCTTGCTGGGGTCAGAGGCCCCTAGGTAGAAGGCCAGGGGGCACCCTGTGGCCTCTACTGCAAGTCCAGGGAGAGAGGTGGACCCCTGGGTGGCTTGCTGGGGTCAGAGCTCCCTAGGTGGAGGGCAAGGGGGCACCCTGGGGCCTATCCTGCAAGTCCAGGGAGAGAGGTGGACCCATGGGTAGCCTGCTGGGGTCAGAGGCCCCTAGGTAGAAGGCCAGGGTGCACCCTGGGGCCTCTACTGCAAGTCCAGGGAGAGAGGTGGACCCCTGGGTGGATTGCTGGGGTCAGAGGCCCCTAGGTGGAGGGCAAGGGGGCACCCTGGGGCCTCTACTGCTAGTCCGAGGAGAGAGGTGGACCCCTGGGTAGCATGATGGGGTCAGAGGCCCCTAGGTGGAGGACCAGGGGGCACCCTGGGGCCTCTACTGCAAGTCCAGAGAGAGAGAGGTGGACCCCTGGGTAGCTTGTAGGGGTCAAAGGCCCCTAGGTGGAGGAAAGGGGGCACCCTGTGGCCTCTGCTGCATGTCCAGGGAGAGGGGTGGACCCCTGAGTAGCTTGCTGGAGTCTTAGGCCCTTAGATGGAGCTCCAGGGGGCACCCTAGGGCCTATACTGCAAGTCCAGTGTGGGAGGTGAACCCTGGGTAACTTGCTGGGGTCAGAGGCCCCTAGGTGGTGGGACAGGGGGCACCCTGGGCTCTCTACTGCAAGTTCAGGGAGACAGGTGGACCCCTGGGTAACTTGCTGGGGTCAGAGGCCCCTAGGTGGAGGGACAGGGGGCACCCAGGGGCCTCTACTGGAAGTCCAGGGAGAGAGGTTGACCCCTGGTTGGCTTGCTGGGGTCAGAGGCCCCTAGGTGGAGGGCCAGGGGGCACCCTGGGGCCTATACTGCAAGTCCAGGGAGAGAGGTGGACCCCTTGGTAGCTTGCAGGGGTTAGAGACCCCTAGGTGGAGGGCAAGGGGGCACCCTGGGGCCTCTACTACAAGTCCAGGGAGAGAGGTGGACCCCTGGGTAGCTTGCAGGGGTCAGAGGCCCTTAGGTGTAGGGCCATGGGGCACGCTGGGGCCTACACTGCAAGTCCAGGGAGAGAGGTAGACCCCTGGGTAGCTTGCTGGGGTCAGAGGCCCCTAGGTAGAAGGCCAGGGGGCACCCTGTGGCCTGTACTGCAAGTCCAGGGAGAGAGTTGGACCCCTGGGTGGCTTGCTGGGGTCCGAGGCCCCTAGGTGTAGGGCAAGGGGGCACCCTGGGTCCTATCCTGCAAGTCCAGGGAGAGAGTTGGACCCCTGGGTGGATTGCTGGGGTCAGAGGCCCCTAGGTGGAGGGCAAGGGGGCACCCTGGGGCCTCTACTGCTAGTCCAAGGAGAGAGGTGGAAAACTGGGTAGCATGCTGGGTTCAGAGGCCCCTAGGTGGAGGACCAGGGGGCACCCTGGGGCCTCTACTGCAAGTCCAGGGAGAGAGGTGGACCCCTGGGTAGCTTGTAGGGGTCAAAGGCCCCTAGGTGGAGGAAAGGGGGCACCCTGGGGCCTCTACTGCATGTCCAGGGAGAGGAGTGGACCCCTGGGTAATTTGCTGGGGTCTTAGGCCCTTAGATGTAGCTCCAGGGGGCACCCTGGGGTCTCTACTGCTAGTCCAAGGAAAGAGGTGGACCCCTGGGTAGCATGCTAGGGTCAGAGGCCCCTAGGTGGAGGACTAGGGGGCACCCTGGGGCCTCTACTGCAAGTCCAGGGAGAGAGGTGGACCCCTGGGTAGCTTGTAGGGGACAAAGGCCCCTAGGTGGAGGAAAGGAGGCACCCTGGGGCCTCTACTGCATGTCCAGGGTGAGAGGTGGACCCCTGGGTAGCTTGCTGGGGTCTTAGGTCCTTAGATGGAGTTCCAGGGGGCACCCTAGGGCCTATACTGCAAGTCCAGGGTGAGAGGTGAACCCTGGGTAACTTGCTGGGGTCAGAGGCCCCTAGGTGGAGGGACAGGGGGCACCCTGGGCTCTCTACTGCAAGTCCAGGGAGAGAGGTGGACCCCTGGGTAGCTTGCAGGGGTCAGAGGCCCCTAGGTGGAGGGCAAGGGGGCACCCTGGGGCCTCTACTGCAAGTCCAGGGAGAGAGGTGGACCCCTGGGTAGCTTGCTGGGGTCAGAGGCCCCTAGGTGGAGGGCCAGTGGGCACCCTGGGGCCTATACTGCAAGTCCAGGGAGAGAGGTGGAACCCGTGGTAGCTTGCAGGGGTTAGAGGCCCCTAGGTGGAGGGCAAGAGGGCACCCTGTGGCCTCTACCTCAAGTCCAGGGAGAGTGGTGGACCCCTGGGTAGCTTGCAGGGGTCAGAGGCCCTTAGGTGGAGGGCCATGGGGCACGCTGGGGCCTACACTGCAAGTCCAGGGAGAGAGGAAGACCCCTGGGTAGCTTACCGGGGTCAGAGGCCCCTAGGTAGAAGGCCAGGGGGCACCCTGTGGCCTCTACTGCAAGTCCAGGGAGAGAGGTGGACCCCTGGGTGGCTTGCTGGGGTCAGAGGCCCCTAGGTGTAGGGCAAGGGGGCACCCTGGGGCCTATCCTGCAAGTCAAGGGGAGAGGTGGACCCATGGGTAGCCTGCTGGGGTCAGAGGCCCCTAGGTAGAAGGCCAGGGGGCACCCTGGGGCCTCCACTGCAAGTCCAGGGAGAGAGTTGGACCCCTGGGTGGATTGCTGGGGTCAGAGGCCCCTAGGTGGATGGCAAGGGGGCACCCTGGGGCCTCTACTGCTAGTCCAAGGAGAGAGGTGGAAAACTGGGTAGCATGCTGGGGTCAGAGGCCCCTAGGTGGAGGACCAGGGGGCACCCTGGGGCCTATACTGCAAGTCCAGTGTGAGAGGTGAACCCCGGGTAACTTGCTGGGGTCAGAGGCCCCTAGGTGGAGGGACAGGGGGCACCCTGGGCTCTCTACTGCAAGTCCAGGGAGACAGGTGGACCCCTGGGTAACTTGCTGGGGTCAGAGGCCCCTAGGTGGAGGGACAGGGGGCACCCAGGGGCCTCTACTGCAAGTCCAGGGAGAGAGGTTGACCCCTGGTTGGCTTGCTGGGGTCAGAGGCCCCTAGGTGGAGGGCAAGGGGGCACCCTGGGGCCTCTACTGCAAGTCCAGGGAGAGAGGTGGACCCCGTGGTAGCTTGCAGGGGTTAGAGGCCCCTAGGTGGAGGGCCAGGGGGCACCCTGGGGCCTATACTGCAAGTCCAGGGAGAGAGGTGGACCCCGTGGTAGCTTGCAGGGGTTAGAGGCCCCTAGGTGGAGGGCAAGAGGGCACCCTGGGGCCTCTACTGCAAGTCCAGGGAGAGTGGTGGACCCCTGGGTAGCTTGCAGGGGTCAGAGGCCCTTAGGTGGAGGGCCATGGGGCACGCTGGGGCCTACACTGCAAGTCCAGGGAGAGAGGTAGACCCCTGGGTAGCTTGCCGGTGTCAGAGGCCCCTAGGTAGAAGGCCAGGGGGCACCCTGTGGCCTCTACTGCAAGTCCAGGGAGAGAGGTGGACCCCTGGGTGGCTTGCTGGGATCAGAAGCCCCTAGGTGTAGGGCAAGAGGGCACCCTGGGGCCTATCCTGCAAGTCCAGGGAGAGAGGTGGACCCATGGGTAGCCTGCTGGGGTCAGAGGCCCCTAGGTAGAAGGCCAGGGGGCACCCTGGGGCCTCTACTGCAAGTCCAGGGAGAGAGTTGGACCCCTGGGTGGATTGCTGGGCTAAGAGGCCCCTAGGTGGAGGGACAGGGGGCACCCAGGGGCCTCTACTGCAAGTCCAGGGAGAGAGGTGGACCCCTTGGTAGCTTGCAGGGGTTAGAGGCCCCTAGGTGGACGGCCAGGGGGCACCCTGGGGCCCATACTGCAAGTCCAGGGAGAGAGGTGGACCCCTGGGTAACTTGCTGGGGTCAGAGGCCCCTAGGTGGAGGGACAGGGGGCACCCTAGGCTCTCTACTACAAGTCCAGGGAGAAAGGTGGACCCCTGGGTAGCTTGCCGGGGTCAGGGGCCCCTATGTGGAGCTACAGGGCTCACCCAGGGGCCTATGCTGCTAGTCCAGGGAGAGAGGTGGACCCCTGGGTAGCTTGCTGGGGTCAGAGGCCCCTAGGTGGAGGGCCAGGGGGCAGCCTAGGGCCTATACTGCAAGTCCAGGGTGAGAGGTGGACCCCTGAGTAACTTGCTGGGGTCTTAGGCCCCTAGGTGGAGGTACAGGGGGCACCCTGGGCTCCTTAATGCAAGTCCAGGGAGACAGGTGGACCCCTGGGTAGCTTGCTGGGGTCAGAGGCCCCTAGGTAGAAGGCCAGGGGGCACCCTGGGGCCTCTACTGCAAGTCCAGGGAGAGAGGTGGACCCCTGGGTAGCTTGCAGGGGTCAGAGGCCCCTAGGTGGAGGGCAAGGGGGAACCCTGGGGCCTTTACTGCAAGTCCAGGGAGAGAGGTGGACCCTTGGGTAGCTTGCAGGGGTCAGAGGCCCTTAGGTGGAGGTCCATGGGGCACGCTGGGGCCTACACTGCAAGTCCAGGGAGAGAGGTAGACCCCTGGGTAGCATGCTGGGGTCAGAGGCCCCTAGGTAGAAGGCCAGGGGGCACCCTGTGTCCTCTACTGCAAGTCCAGGGAGAGAGGTGGACCCCTGGGTGGCTTGCTGGGGTCAGAGGCCACTAGGTGTAGGGCAAGGGGGCACCCTGGGGCCTATCCTGCAAGTCCAGGTAGAGAAGTGGACCCATGGGTAGCCTGCTGGGGTCAGAGGCCCCTAGGTAGAAGGCCAGGGGGCACCCTGGGGCCTCTACTGCAAGTCCAGGGAGAGAGGTGGACCCCTGGGTGGATTGCTTGGGTCAGAGGCCCCTAGGTGGAGGGCAAGGGGGCACCCTGGGGCCTCTACTGCTAGTCCAAGGAGAGAGGTGGACCCCTGGGTAGCATGCTGGGGTCAGAGGCCCCTAGGTGGAGGACCAGGGGGCACCCTGGGGCCTCTACTTCAAGTCCAGGGAGAGAGGTGGACCAATGGGTAGCTTGTAGGGGTCAAAGGCCCCTAGGTGGAGGAAAGGAGGCACCCTGGGGCCTCTACTGCATGTCCAGGGAGAGTGGTGGACTCCAGGGTAGCTTGCTGGGGTCTTAGGCCCTTAGATGGAGCTCAAGGGGGCACCCTAGGGCCTATACTGCAAGTCCAGGGTGAGAGGTGAACCCTGGGTAACTTGCTGGGGTCAGAGGCCCTTAGGTGGAGGGACAGGGGGCACCCTGGGCTCTCTACTGCAAGTCCAGGGAGAGAGGTTGACCCCTGGATGGCTTGCTGGGGTCAGAGGCCCCTAGGTGGAGGGCAAGGGGGCACCCTGGGGCCTCTACTGCAAGTCCAGGGAGAGAGGTGGACCCCTGGGTAGCTTGCTGGGGTCAGAGGCCCCTAGGTGGAGGGCCAGGGGGCACCCTGGGGCCTATACTGCAAGTCCAGGGAGAGAGGTGGACCCCTTGGTAGCTTGCAGGGGTTAGAGGCCCCTAGGTGGAGGGCAAGAGGGCACCCTGGGGCCTCTACTGCAAGTCCAGGGAGAGAGGTGGACCCCTGGGTAGCTTGCAGGGGTCAGAGGCCCTTAAGTGGAGGGCCATGGGGCACGCTGGGGCCTACACTGCAAGTCCAGGGAGAGAGGTAGACCCCTGGGTAGCTTGCCGGGGTCAGAGGCATCTAGGTAGAAGGCCAGGGGGCACCCTGTGGCCTCTACTGCAAGTCCAGGGAGAGAGGTGGACCCCTGGGTGGCTTGCTGGGGTCAGAGGCCCCTAGGTGTAGGGCAAGGGGGTACCCTGGGGCCTATCCTGCAAGTCCAGGGAGAGAGGTGGACCCATGGGTAGCCTGCTGTGGTCAGAGGCCCCTAGGTAGAAGGCCAGGGGGCACCCTGGGGCCTCTACTGCAAGTCCAGGGAGAGAGTTGGACCCCTGGGTGGATTGCTGGGGTCAGAGGCCCCTAGGTGGAGGGACAGGGGGCACCCAGGGGCCTCTACTGCAAGTCCAGGGAGAGAGGTGGACCCCTTGGTAGCTTGCAGGGGTTAGAGGCCCCTAGGTGGACGGCCAGGGGGCACCCTGGGGCCCATACTGCAAGTCCAGGGAGAGAGGTGGACCCCTGGGTAACTTGCTGGGGTCAGAGGCCCCTAGGTGGAGGGACAGGGGGCACCCTAGGCTCTCTACTGCAAGTCCAGGGAGACAGGTGGACCCCTGGGTAGCTTGCTGGGGTCAGGGGCCCCTATGTGGAGTGCCAGGGCTCACCCAGGGGCCTATGCTGCTAGTCCAGGGAGAGAGGTGGACCCCTGGGTAGCATGCTGGGGTCAGAGGCAACTAGGTGGAGGGCCAGGGGGCACCCTAAGGCCTATACTTTATGTCCAGGGAAAGAGGTAGACCACTGTGTAGCTTGCTGGGGTCAGAGGCCCCTAGGTAGAAGGCCAGGGGGCACCCTGGGGCCTCTACTGCAAGTCCAGGGAGAGAGGTGGACCCCTGGGTAGCTTGCTGGGGTCAGAGGCCCCTGGGTGGAGGGCAAGGGGGCACCCTGGGACCTCTACTGCAAGTCCAGGGAGAGAAATGGACCCCTGGGTAGCTTGCTGGGGTCAGACGCCCCTGGGTGGAGAGCAAGGGGGCACCCTGGGACCTATACTGCAAGTCCAGGGAGACAGGTGGACCCCTGGGTAGCTTGCTGGGGTCTTAGGCCCCTATGTGGAGCTCCAGGGGGCACCCTAGGGCCTATACTGCAAGTCCAGGGTGAGAAGTGGACCCCTGGGTAGCTTGCTGGGGTCAGAGGCCCCTAGGTGGAGGGCCAGGTGGGCACCCTAGGGCCTATACTGCAAGTCCAGGGTGAGAGGTGGACCCCTGAGTAACTTGCTGGGGTCAGAGGCCACTAGGTGGAGGTACAGAAGGCACCCTGGGCTCTTTAATGCAAGTCCAGGGAGACAGGTGGACCCCTGGGTAGCTTGCTGGGGTCAGAGGCCCCTAGGTGGAGGGCCAAGGGGCACCCTGGGGCCTATACTACAAGTCCAGGGAGAAAGGTGGACCCCTGGGTAGCTTACTGGGGTCAGAGGCTCCTAGGTAGAAGACCAGGGGGAACCCTGGGGCCTATACTGCAAGTCCAGGGAGAGAGGTGGAGCACTGAGTAACTTGCTGGGGTCAGAGGCCCCTAGGTGGAGGGCAAGGGGGCACCCTGGGGCCTCTACTGCAAGTCCAGGGAGAGAGGTGGACCCCTGGGTAGCTTGCAGGTGTCAGAGGCCCTTAGGTGGAGGGCCAGGGGGCACCCTGGGCCCTACACTGCAAGTCCAGGGAGAGAGGTGGACCCCTTGGTAGCTTGCAGGGGTCAGAGGCCCCTAGGTGGAGGGCAAGGGGGCACCCTGGGTCCTATCCTGCAAGTCCAGGGAGAGAGGTGGACCCCTGGGTGGATTGCTGGGGTCAGAGGCCCCTAGGTAGAAGGCCAGGGGGCACCCTGTGGCCTCTACTGCAAGTCCAGGGAGAGAGTTGGACCCCTGGGTGGCTTGCTGGGGTCCGAGGCCCCTAGGTGGAGGGCAAGGGGGCACCCTGGGGCCTCTACTGCTAGTCCAGGGAGAGAGGTGGACCCCTGGGTAGCTTGCTGGGATCAGAGGCCCTTAGGTAGAAGACCAGGGGGCACCCTGGGTTCTCTACTGCAAGTCCAGGGAGAGAGGTTGACCCCTGGGTGGCTTGCTGGGGTCAGAGGCCCCTAGGTGGAGGGACAGGGGGCAACCTGGGCTATCTACTGCAAGTCCAGGGAGAGTTGTGGATCCCTGGGTAACTTGCAGGGGTCAGAGGCCCCTAGGTGGAGGGCCAGGGGGCACCCTGGGGCCTCTACTGCAAGTCCAGGGAGAGAGGTGGACCCCTGGGTAGCATGCTGGGGTCAGAGGCAACTACGTGGAGGGCCAGCCGGCACCCGAAGGCCTATACTTTATGTCCACGGAAAGAGGTAGACCCCTGGGTAGCTTGCTGGGGTCAGAGGCCCCTAGGTAGAAAGCCAGGGGGTACCCTGGGGCCTCTACTGCAAGTCCAGGGAGAGAGGTGGACCCCTGGGTGGCTTGCTGGGGTCAGAGGCCCCTGGGTGGAGGGCAAGGGGGCACCCTGGGGCCTCTACTGCAAGTCCAGGGAGAGAGGTGGACCCCTGAAATAGCTTGCAGGGGTCAGAGGCCCTTAGGTGGAGGGCCATGGGGCACCCTGGGGCCTATACTGCAAGTCCAGGGAGAGAGGTAGACCCCTGGGTAGCTTGCTGGGGTCAGAGGCCACTAGTTGGAGGGCAAGGGGGCACCCTAAGGACTATACTTTATGTACAGGGAAAGAGGTAGACCCCTGGGTAGCTTGCTGGGGTCAGATGCCCCTAGGTAGAAGGGCAGGGGGCACCCTGAGGCCTCTATTGCAAGTCCAGGGAGAGAGGTGGACCCCTGGGTGGCTTGCAGGGGTCAGAGGCCCTTAGGTGGAGGGCCATGGGGCACCCTGGGGCCTATACTGCAAGTCCAGGTAGAGAGGTAGACCCCTGGGTAGCTTGCTGGGGTCAGAGGCCCCTAGGTAGAAGGCCAGGGGGCACCCTGGGGCCTCTACTGCAAGTCCAGGGAGAGAGGTGGACTTCTGGGTAGCTTGCAGGGGTCAGAGGCCCTTAGGTGTAGGGTCATGGGGCACCCTGGGGCCTATACTGCAAGTCCAGGGAGAGAGGTGGACCCCTTGGTAGCTTGATGGGGTCAGAGGCCCCTAGGTAGAGGGCCAGGGGGCACCCTGGGGCCTATACTGCAAGTCCAGGGATACAAGTGGACCCCTGGGTAGCTTGCTGGGGTCAGAGGCCCCTAGGTGTAGGGCCAGGGGGCACCCTGGGGCCTATCCTGCAAGTCCAGGGAAAAATTTGGTCCCGTGGGTAGCCTGCTGGGGGCAGAGGCCCCTAGGTGGAGGGCCAGGGGGCACCCTAGGGTCTATACTGCAAGTCCAGGTAGAGAGGTGGACCCCTGAGTAACTTGCTGAGGTCAGAGGCCCCTAGGTTGAGGGCCAGGGGGCACCCTGGGGCCTCTACTGCAAGTCCAGGGAGAGTTGTGGAGCCCTGGGTAACTTGCAGGTTTCAGAGGCCCCTAGGTGGAGGGCCAGGGGGCACCCTGGGGCCTCTACTGCAAGTCCAGGGAGAGAGGTGGACCCCTGGGTAGCATGCTGGGGTCAGAGGCCCCTAGGTTGAGGGTCAAGGGGCACCCTAGGGCCTATACTGCAAGTCCAGGGAGAGAGGTGGACTCCTGAGTAACTTGCTGGGGTCAGAGGCCCCTAGATGGAGGGACAGGGGGCACCCTGGGCTCTCTACTGCAAGTCCAGGGAGACAGGTGGACCCCTGGGTAGCATGCTGGGGTCAGAGGCCACTAGGTGGAGGGCCAGGGGGCACCCTAAGGCCTATACTTTATGTCCAGGGAAAGAGGTAGAAACCTGGGTAGCTTGCTGGGGTCAGAGGCCCCTAGGTAGAAGGCCAGGGGGCACCCTGGGGCCTCTACTGCAAGTCCAGGGAGAGAGGTGGACCCCTGGGTGGCTTGCTGGGGTCAGAGGCAACTAGGTGGACGGCAAGGTAGCACCCTGGGGCCTCTACTGCAAGTCCAGGGAGAGAGGTGGACCCCTGGGTAGCTTGCTGGGGTCAGAGGCCCCTAGGTGAAGCTCCAGGGGGCACCCTAGGGCCAATACAGCAAGTCCAGGGTGAGAGGTGGACCACAGGGTAGCTTGCTGGGGTCTTAGGCCCCTAGGTGGAGCTCCAGGGGGCACCCTAGGGCCTATACTGCAAGTCCAGGGTGAGAGGTGGACCCCTGAGTAGCTTGCTGGGGTCAGAGTCCCCTAGGTAGAAGGCCAGGGGGCACCCTGTGGCCTCTACTGCAAGTCCAGGGAGAGAGGTGGACCCCTGGGTGGCTTGCTGGGGTCAGAGGCCCCTAGGTGGAGGGCAAGGGGGCACCCTGGGGCCTATCCTGCAAGTCCAGGGAGAGAGGTGGACCCATGGGTAGCCTGCTGGGGTCAGAGGCCCCTAGGTAGAAGGCCAGGGTGCACCCTGGGGCCTCTACTGCAAGTCCAGGGAGAGAGGTGGACCCCTGGGTGGATTGCTGGGGTCAGAGGCCCCTAGGTGGAGGGCAAGGGGGCACCCTGGGGCCTCTACTGCTAGTCCGAGGAGAGAGGTGGACCCCTGGGTAGCATGATGGGGTCAGAGGCCCCTAGGTGGAGGACCAGGGGGCACCCTGGGGCCTCTACTGCAAGTCCAGAGAGAGAGAGGTGGACCCCTGGGTAGCTTGTAGGGGTCAAAGGCCCCTAGGTGGAGGAAAGGGGGCACCCTGGGGCCTCTACTGCATGTCCAGGGAGAGGGGTGGACCCCTAGGTAGCTTGCTGGGGTCTTAGGCCCTTAGATGGAGCTCCAGGGGGCACCCTAGGGCCTATACTGCAAGTCCAGGGTGAGAGGTGGACCCTGGGTAACTTGCTGGGGTCAGAGGCCCCTAGGTGGAGGGACAGGGGGCACCCTGGGCTCTCTACTGCAAGTCCAGGGAGACAGGTGGACCTCTGGGTAACTTGCTGGGGTCAGAGGCCCCTAGGTGGAGGGACAGGGGGCACCCAGGGGCATCTACTGCAAGTCCAGGGAGAGAGGTTGACCCCTGGTTGGCTTGCTGGGGTCAGAGGCCCCTAGGTGGAGGGCAAGGGGGCACCCTGGGGCCTCTACTGCAAGTCCAGGGATAGAGGTGGACCCCTGGGTAGCTTGCTGGGGTCAGAGGCCCCTAGGTGGAAGGCCAGGGGGCACCCTGGGGCCTATACTGCAAGTCCAGGGAGAGGGGTGGACCCCTTGGTAGCTTGCAGGGGTTAGAGGCCCCTAGGTGGAGGGCAAGGGGGCACCCTGGGGCCTCTACTGCAAGTCCAGGGAGAGAGGTGGACCCCTGGGTAGCTTGCAGGGGTCAGAGGCCCTTAGGTGGAGGGCCATGGGGCACGCTGGGGCCTACACTGCAAGTCCAGGGTGAGAGGTGAACCCTGGGTAACTTGCTGGGGTCAGAGGCCCCTAGGTGGAGGGACAATGGGCACCCTGGGCTCTCTACTGCAAGTCCAGGGAGACAGGTGGACCCCTGGGTAACTTGCTGGGGTCAGAGGCCCCTAGGTGGAGGGACAGGGGGCACCCAGGGGCCTCTACTGCAAGTCCAGGGAGAGAGGTTGACCCCTGGTTGGCTTGCTGGGGTCAGAGGCCCCTAGGTGGAGGGCAAGGGGGCACCCTGGGGCCTCTACTGCAAGTCCAGGGAGAGAGGTGGACCCCTGGGTAGCTTGCTGGGGTCCGAGGCCCCTAGGTGTAGGGCAAGGGGGCACCCTGGGTCCTATCCTGCAAGTCCAGGGAGAGAGGTGGACCCCTGGGTGGATTGCTGGGGTCAGAGGCCCCTAGGTAGAAGGCCAGGGGGCACCCTGTGGCCTCTACTGCAAGTCCAGGGAGAGAGTTGGACCCCTGGGTGGCTTGCTGGGGTCCGAGGCCCCTAGGTGGAGGGCAAGGGGGCACCCTGGGGCCTCTACTGCTAGTCCAGGGAGAGAGGTGGACCCCTGGGTAGCTTGCTGGGATCAGAGGCCCTTAGGTAGAAGACCAGGGGGCACCCTGGGTTCTCTACTGCAAGTCCAGGGAGAGAGGTTGACCCCTGGGTGGCTTGCTGGGGTCAGAGGCCCCTAGGTGGAGGGACAGGGGGCAACCTGGGCTATCTACTGCAAGTCCGGGGAGAAAGGTGGACCCCTGGGTAGCTTGCTAGGGTCAGAGGCCCCTAGGTGGAAGGCCAAGGGGCACCCTGAGGCCTATACTGCAAGTCCAGGGAGAGAGGTGGACCGCTGGGTAGCTTGCTGGGTTCAGAGGCCCCTAGGTGGAGGGCAAGGGTGCACCCTGGGGCCTCCATTGCAAGTCCAGGGAGAGAGGTGGACACCTGGGTTGCTTGCTGGGGTCTTAGGCCCCTAGGTGAAGCTCCAGGGGGCACCCTAGGTCCTATACTACAAGTCCAGGGTGAGAGGTGGACCACAGGGTAGCTTGCTGGGGTCTTAGGCCCCTAGGTGGAGCTCCAGGGGGGCACCCTAGGGCCTATACTGCAAGTCCAGGGTGAGAGGTGGACCCCTGAGTAGCTTGCTGGGGTCAGAGGCCCCTAGGTAGAAGGCCAGGGGGCACCATGTGGCCTCTACTGCAAGTCCAGGGAGAGAGGTGGACCCCTGGGTGGCTTGCTGGGGTCAGAGGCCCCTAGGTGTAGGGCAAGGGGGCACCCTGGGGCCTATCCTGCAAGTCCAGGGAGAGAGGTGGACCCATGGGTAGCCTGCTGGGGTCAGAGGCCCCTAGGTATAAGGCCAGGGGGCACCCTGGGGCCTCTACTGCAAGTCCAGGGAGAGAGGTGGACCCCTGGGTGGATTGCTTGGGTCAGAGGCCCCTAGGTGGAGGGCAAGGGGGCACCCTGGGGCCTCTACTGCTAGTCCAAGGAGAGAGGTGGACCCCTGGGTAGCATGCTGGGGTCAGAGGCCCCAAGGTGGAGGACCAGGGGGCACCCTGGGGCCTCTACTGCAAGTCCAGGGAGAGGGGTGGACCCCTGGGTAGCTTGCTGGGGTCTTAAGCCCTTAGATGGAGCTCCAGGGGGCTCCTTAGGGCCTATACTGCAAGTCCAGGGTGAGAGGTGAACCCTGGGTAACTTGCTGGGGTCAGAGGCCCCTAGGTGGAGGGACAGGGGGCACCCTGGGCTCTCTACTGCTAGTCCAGGGAGACAGGTGGACCACTGGGTAACTTGCTGGGGTCAGAGGCCCCTAGGTGGAGGGACAGGGGGCACCCAGGGGCCTCTCTTGCAAGTCCAGGGAGAGAGGTGGACCCCTGGTTGGCTTGCTGGGGTCAGAGGCCTCTAGGTGGAGGGCAAGGGGGCACCCTGGGGCCTCTACTTCAAGTCCAGGGAGAAAGGTGGACCCCTGGGTAGCTTGCTGGGATCAGAGGCCCCTAGGTGGAGGGCCAGGGGGCCCCCTGGGGCCTATACTGCAAGTCCAGGGAGAGAGGTCGACCCCTTGGTAGCTTGCAGGGTTTAGAGGCCCCTAGGTGGAGGGCAAGAGGGCACCCTGGGGCCTCTACTGCAAGTCCAGGGAGAGAGGTGGACCCCTGGGTGGCTTGCTGGGGTCAGAGGCCCCTAGGTGGAGGGCAAGGGGGCACCCTGGGGCCTCTACTGCAAGTCCAGGGAGAGAGGTTGACCCCTGGGTTAGCTTGCAGGGGTCAGAGGCCCTTAGGTGGAGAGCCATGGGGCACCCTGGGGCCTATACTGCAAGTCCAGGGAGAGAGGTAGACCCCTGGGTAGCTTGCTGGGGTCAGAGGCCCCTAGGTAGAAGGCCAGGGGGCACCCTGGGGCCTCTACTGCAAGCCCAGGGAAAGAGGTGGACCCCTGGGTGGCTTATTGGGGTCGGAGGCCGCTAGGTGGAGGGCAAGGGGGCACCCTGGGGCCTCTACTGCAAGTCCAGGGAGAGAGGTGGACCCCTGGGTAGCTTGCAGGGGACAGAGGCCCTTAGGTGGAGGGCCATGGGGAACCCTGGGGCCTATTCTGCAAGTCCAGGGAGAGAGGTGGACCCCTGGGTGGATTGCTTGGGTCAGAGGCCCCTAGGTGGAGGTCAAGGGGGCACCCTGGGGCCTCTACTGCTAGTCCAAGGAGAGAGGTGGACCCCTGGGTAGCATGCTGGGGTCAGAGGCCCCTAGCTGGAGGACCAGGGGGCACCCTGGGGCCTCTACTGCAAGTCCAGGGAGAGAGGTGGACCCCTGGGTAGCTTGTAGGGGTCAAAGGCCCCTAGGCGGAGGAAAGGAGGTACCCTGGGGCCTCTACTGCATGTCCAGGGAGAGGGGTGGACCCCTGGGTAGCTTGCTGGGGTCTTAGGCCCTTAGATGGAGCTCCAGGGGGCACCCTAGGGCCTATACTGCAAGTCCAGGGTGAGAGGTGAACCCTGGGTAACTTGCTGGGGTCAGAGGCCCCTAGGTGGAGGGACAGGGGGCACACTGGGCTCTCTACTGCAAGTCCAGGGAGACAGGTGGACCCCTGGGTAACTTGCTGGGGTCAGAGGCCCCTAGGTGGAGGGACAGGGGGCACCCAGGGGCCTCTACTGCAAGTCCAGGGAGAGAGGTGGACCCCTGGGTAGCTTGCTGGGGTCAGAGGCCCCTAGGTGGAGGGCCAGGGGGCACCCTGGGGCCTATACTGCAAGTCCAGGGAGAGAGGTGGACCCCGTGGTAGCTTGCAGGGGTTAGAGGCCCCTAGGTGGAGGGCAAGAGGGCACCCTGGGGCCTCTACTGCAAGTCCAGGGAAAGTGGTGGACCCCTGGGTAGCTTGCAGGGGTCAGAGGCCCTTAGCTGGAGGGCCATGGGGCACGCTGGGGCCTACACTGCAAGTCCAGGGAGAGAGGTAGACCCCTGGGTAGCTTGCCGGGGTCAGAAGCCCCTAGGTAGAAGGCCAGGGGGCACCCTTTGGCCTCTACTGCAAGTCCAGGGAGAGAGGTGGACCCCTGGGTGGCTTGCTGGGGTCAGAGGCCCCTAGGTGTAGGGCAAGGGGGCACCCTGAGGCCTATCCTGCAAGTCCAGGGAGAGAGGTGGACCCATGGGTAGCCTGCTGGGGTCAGAGGCCCCTAGGTAGAAGGCCAGGGGGCACCCTGGGGCCTCTACTGCAAGTCCAGGGAGAGAGTTGGACCCCTGGGTGGATTGCTGGGGTCAGACGCCCCTAGGTGGAGGGCAAGGGGGCACCCTGGGGCCTCTACGGCTAGTCCAAGGAGAGAGGTGGAAAACTGGGTAGCATGCTGGGGTCAGAGGCCCCTAGGTGGAGGACCAGGGGCACCCTGGGGCCTCTACTGCAAGTCCAGGCTGAGAGGTGGTCCCCTGGGTAGCTTGTAGGGGTCAAAGGCCCCTAGGTGGAGGAAAGGGGGCACCCTGGGGCCTCTACTGCATGTCCAGGGAGAGGGGTGGACCCATGGGTAGCTTGCTGGGGTCTTAGGCCCTTAGATGGAGCTCCAGGGGGCACCCTGGGGCCTATACTGCAAGTCCAGGGTGAGAGGTGGACCCCTGGGTAGCTTGCTGGGGTCACAGGCCCCTAGGTGGAGGGCAAGGTAGCACCCTGGGGCCTCCATTGCAAGTCCAGGGAGAGAGGTGGACACCTGGGTAGCTTGCAGGGGTCTTAGGCCCCTAGGTGGAGCTCCAGGGGGCACCCTAGGGAATATACTGCAAGTCCAGGGTGAGAGGTGGACCCCTGGGTAACTTGCTGGGGTCAGAGATCCCTAGGTGGAGGGACAGGGGGCACCCTGGGCTCTCTACTGCAAGTCCAGGGAGACAGGTGGACCCCTGGGTAGCTTGCTGGGGTCAGGGGCCCCTATGTGGAGAGCCGGGGCTCACCTTGGGGCTTGTGCTGAAAGTCCAGGGAGAGAGGTGGACCCCTGGGTAGCATGCTGGGGTCTGAGGCCACTAGGTGGAGGGACAGGGGGCACCCAGGGGCCTCTACTGCTAGTCCAAGGAGAGAGGTGGACCCCTGGGTAGCATGCTGGGGTCAGAGGCCCCTAGGTGGAGGACCAGGGGGCACCCTGGGGCCTCTACTTCAAGTCCAGGGAGAGAGGTGGACCAATGGGTAGCTTGTAGGGGTCAAAGGCCCCTAGGTGGAGGAAAGGAGGCACCCTGGGGCCTCTACTGCATGTCCAGGGAGAATGGTGGACTCCAGGGTAGCTTGCTGGGGTCTTAGGCCCTTAGATGGAGCTCCAGGGGGCACCCTAGGGCCTATACTGCAAGTCCAGGGTGAGAGGTGAACCCTGGGTAACTTGCTGGGGTCAGAGGCCCCTAGGTGGAGGGACAGGGGGCACCCTGGGCTCTCTACTGCAAGTCCAGGGAGACAGGTGGACCCCTGGGTAACTTGCTGGGGTCAGAGGCCCCTAGGTGGAGGGACAGGGGGCACCCAGGGGCCTCTACTGCAAGTCCAGGGAGAGAGGTTGACCCCTGGTTGGCTTGCTGGGGTCAGAGGCCCCTAGGTGGAGGGCAAAGGGGCACCCTGGGGCCTCTACTGCAAGTCCAGGGAGAGAGGTGGACCCCTGGGTAGCTTGCTGGGGTCAGAGGCCCCTAGGTGGAGGGCCAGGGGGCACCCTGGGGCCTATACTGCAAGTCCAGGGAGAGAGGTGGACCCCTTGGTAGCTTGCAGGGGTTAGAGGCCCCTAGGTGGAGGGCAAGAGGGCACCCTGGGGCCTCTACTGCAAGTCCAGGGAGAGAGGTGGACCCCTGGGTAGCTTGCAGGGGTCAGAGGCCCTTAAGTGGAGGGCCATGGGGCACGCTGGGGCCTACACTGCAAGTCCAGGGAGAGAGGTAGACCCCTGGGTAGCTTGCCGGGGTCAGAGGCCCCTAGGTAGAAGGCCAGGGGGCACCCTGTGGCCTCTACTGCAAGTCCAGGGAGAGAGGTGGACCCCTGGGTGGCTTGCTGGGGTCAGAGGCCCCTAGGTGTAGGGCAAGGGGGCACCCTGGGGCCTATCCTGCAAGTCCAGGGAGAGAGGTGGACCCATGGGTAGCCTGCTGTGGTCAGAGGCCCCTAGGTAGAAGGCCAGGGGGCACCCTGGGGCCTCTACTGCAAGTCCAGGGAGAGAGTTGGACCCCTGGGTGGATTGCTGGGGTCAAAGGCCCCTAGGTGGAGGGACAGGGGGCACCCAGGGGCCTCTACTGCAAGTCCAGGGAGAGAGGTGGACCCCTTGGTAGCTTGCAGGGGTTAGAGGCCCCTAGGTGGACGGCCAGGGGGCACCCTGGGGCCCATACTGCAAGTCCAGGGAGAGAGGTGGACCCCTGGGTAACTTGCTGGGGTCAGAGGCCCCTAGGTGGAGGGACAGGGGGCACCCTAGGCTCTCTACTGCAAGTCCAGGGAGACAGGTGGACCCCTGGGTAGCTTGCTGGGGTCAGGGGCCCCTATGTGGAGTGCCAGGGCTCACCCAGGGGCCTATGCTGCTAGTCCAGGGAGAGAGGTGGACCCCTGGGTAGCATGCTGGGGTCAGAGGCAACTAGGTGGAGGGCCAGGGGGCACCCTAAGGCCTATACTTTATGTCCAGGGAAAGAGGTAGACCACTGTGTAGCTTGCTGGGGTCAGAGGCCCCTAGGTAGAAGGCCAGGGGGCACCCTGGGGCCTCTACTGCAAGTCCAGGGAGAGAGGTGGACCCCTGGGTAGCTTGCTGGGGTCAGAGGCCCCTGGGTGGAGGGCAAGGGGGCACCCTGGGACCTCTACTGCAAGTCCAGGGAGAGAAATGGACCCCTGGGTAGCTTGCTGGGGTCAGAGGCCCCTGGGTGGAGAGCAAGGGGGCACCCTGGGACCTATACTGCAAGTCCAGGGAGACAGGTGGACCCCTGGGTAGCTTGCTGGGGTCTTAGGCCCCTATGTGGAGCTCCAGGGGGCACCCTAGGGCTTTTACTGCAAGTCCAGGGTGAGAGGTGGACCCCTGGGTAGCTTGCTGGGGTCAGAGGCCCCTAGGTGGAGGGCCAGGGGGCACCCTAGGGCCTATACTGCAAGTCCAGGGTGAGAGGTGGACCCCTGAGTAACTTGCTGGGGTCAGAGGCCACTAGGTGGAGGTACAGAAGGCACCCTGGGCTCTTTAATGCAAGTCCAGGGAGACAGGTGGACCCCTGGGTAGCTTGCTGGGGTCAGAGGCCCCTAGGTGGAGGGCCAAGGGGCACCCTGGGGCCTATACTACAAGTCCAGGGAGAAAGGTGGACCCCTTGGTAGCTTACTGGGGTCAGAGGCTCCTAGGTAGAAGACCAGGGGGAACCCTGGGGCCTATACTGCAAGTCCAGGGAGAGAGGTGGAGCAATGAGTAACTTGCTGGGGTCAGAGGCCCCTAGGTGGAGGGCAAGGGGGCACCCTGGGGCCTCTACTGCAAGTCCAGGGAGAGAGGTGGACCCCTGGGTAGCTTGCAGGTGTCAGAGGCCCTTAGGTGGAGGGCCAGGGGGCACCCTGGGCCCTACACTGCAAGTCCAGGGAGAGAGGTGGACCCCTTGGTAGCTTGCAGGGGTCAGAGGCCCCTAGGTGGAGGGCCAGGGGGCACCCTGGGGCCTCTACTGCAAGTCCAGGGAGAGTTGTGGATCCCTGGGTAACTTGCAGGGGTCAGAGGCCCCTAGGTGGAGGGCCAGGGGGCACCCTGGGGCCTCTACTGCAAGTCCAGGGAGAGAGGTGGACCCCTGGGTAGCATGCTGGGGTCAGAGGCAACTACGTGGAGGGCCAGCCGGCACCCAAAGGCCTATACTTTATGTCCACGGAAAGAGGTAGACCCCTGGGTAGCTTGCTGGGGTCAGAGGCCCCTAGGTAGAAAGCCAGGGGGTACCCTGGGTCCTCTACTGCAAGTCCAGGGAGAGAGGTGGACCCCTGGGTGGCTTGCTGGGGTCAGAGGCCCCTGGGTGGAGGGCAAGGGGGCACCCTGGGGCCTCTACTGCAAGTCCAGGGAGAGAGGTGGACCCCTGAGTTAGCTTGCAGGGGTCAGAGGCCCTTAGGTGGAGGGCCATGGGGCACCCTGGGGCCTATACTGCAAGTCCAGGGAGAGAGGTAGACCCCTGGGTAGCTTGCTGGGGTCAGAGGCCCCTGGGTAGAAGGCCAGGGGGCACCCTGGGGCCTCTACTGCAAGCCCAGGGAAAGAGGTGGACCCCTGTGTGGCTTATTGGGGTCGGAGGCCGCTAGGTGGAGGGCAAGGGGGCACCCTGGGGCCTCTACTGCACGTCCAGGGAGAGAGGTGGACCCCTGGGTAGCTTGCAGGGGTCAGAGGCCCTTAGGTGGAGGGCCATGGGGCACCCTGGGGCCTATTCTGCAAGTCCAGGGAGAGAGGTGGACCCATGGGTAGCTTGCTGGGGTCAGAGGCCCCTAGGTGTCGGGTCAGGGGGCACCCTGCGGCCTATACTGCAAGTCCAGGGAGAGAGGTGGACCCCTGGTTACCTTGCTGGGGTCAGAGGCCCCTAGGAGGAGGGCAAGGGAGCACCCTGGGGTCTGTGCTGCATGTCCAGGGAGAGAGGTGGACCCCTGGGTAGCATGCTGGGGTCAGAGGCCACTAGGTGGAGGGCAAGGGGTCACCCTAAGGCCTATACTTTATGTCCAGGGAGAGAGGTGGACCCCTGGGTGGCTTGCAGGGGTCAGAGTCCCTTAGGTGGAGGGCCATGGGGCACCCTGGGGCCTATACTGCAAGTCCAGGGAAAGAGGTAGACCCCTGGGTAGCTTGCTGGGGTCAGAGGCCCCTAGGTAGAAGGCCAGGGGGCACCCTGGGGCCTCTACTGCAAGTCCAGGGAGAGAGGTGGACTTCTGGGTAACTAGCAGGGGTCAGAGGCCCTTAGGTGGAGGGTCATGGGGCACCCTGGGGCCTATACTGCAAGTCCAGGGAGAGAGGTAGACCCCTGGATAGCTTGCTGGGGTCAGAGGCCCCTAGGAAGAAGGCCAGGGGGCACCCTGGGGCCTCTACTGCAAGTCCAGGGAGAGAGGTGAACCCCTGGGTGGCTTGCTGGGCTCAGAGGCCCCTAGGTGGAGGGCAAGGGGGCACCCTGGGGCCTCTATTGCAAGTCCAAGAAGAGAGGTGGACCCCTGGGTAGCATGCTGGGGTCAGAGGCCCCTAGGTGGAGGGCCAGGGGGCACCCTGGGGCCTCTACTGCAAGTCCAGGGAGAACGGTGGACCCCTGAGTTAGCTTGCAGGGGTCAGAGGCCCTTAGGTGGAGGGCCATGGGGCACCCTGGGGCCTATACTGCAAGTCCAGGGAGAGAGGTAGACCCCTGGGTAGCTTGCTGGGGTCAGAGGCCACTAGTTGGAGGGCAAGGGGGCACCCTAAGGACTATACTTTATGTACAGGGAAAGAGGTAGACCCCTGGGTAGCTTGCTGGGGTCAGATGCCCCTAGGTAGAAGGGCAGGGGGCACCCTGAGGCCTCTATTGCAAGTCCAGGGAGAGAGGTGGACCCCTGGGTGGCTTGCAGGGGTCAGAGGCCCTTAGGTGGAGGGCCATGGGGCACCCTGGGGCTTATACTGCAAGTCCAGGTAGAGAGGTAGACCCCTGGGTAGCTTGCTGGGGTCAGAGGCCCCTAGGTAGAAGGCCAGGGGGCACCCTGGGGCCTCTACTGCAAGTCCAGGGAGAGAGGTGGACTTCTGGGTAGCTTGCAGGGGTCAGAGGCCCTTAGGTGGAGGGTCATGGGGCACCCTGGGGCCTATACTGCAAGTCCAGGGAGAGAGGTGGACCCCTTGGTAGCTTGATGGGGTCAGAGGCCCCTAGGTAGAGGGCCAGGGGGCACCCTGGGGCCTATACTGCAAGTCCAGGGATACAAGTGGACCCCTGGGTAGCTTGCTGGGGTCAGAGGCCCCTAGGTGTAGGGCCAGGGGGCACCCTGGGGCCTATCCTGCAAGTCCAGGGAAAAATTTGGTCCCGTGGGTAGCCTGCTGGGGGCAGAGGCCCCTAGGTGGAGGGCCAGGGGGCACCCTAGGGTCTATACTGCAAGTCCAGGTAGAGAGGTGGACCCCTGAGTAACTTGCTGAGGTCAGAGGCCCCTAGGTTGAGGGCCAGGGGGCACCCTGGGGCCTCTACTGCAAGTCCAGGGAGAGTTGTGGAGCCCTGGGTAACTTGCAGGTTTCAGAGGCCCCTAGGTGGAGGGCCAGGGGGCACCCTGGGGCCTCTACTGCAAGTCCAGGGAGAGAGGTGGACCCCTGGGTAGCATGCTGGGGTCAGAGGCCCCTAGGTTGAGGGTCAAGGGGCACCCTAGGGCCTATACTGCAAGTCCAGGGAGAGAGGTGGACTCCTGGGTAACTTGCTGGGGTCAGAGGCCCCTAGATGGAGGGACAGGGGGCACCCTGGGCTCTCTACTGCAAGTCCAGGGAGACAGGTGGACCCCTGGGTAGCATGCTGGGGTCAGAGGCCACTAGGTGGAGGGCCAGGGGGCACCCTAAGGCCTATACTTTATGTCCAGGGAAAGAGGTAGAAACCTGGGTAGCTTGCTGGGGTCAGAGGCCCCTAGGTAGAAGGCCAGGGGGCACCCTGGGGCCTCTACTGCAAGTCCAGGGAGAGAGGTGGACCCCTGGGTGGCTTGCTGGGGTCAGAGGCAACTAGGTGGACGGCAAGGTAGCACCCTGGGGCCTCTACTGCAAGTCCAGGGAGAGAGGTGGACCCCTGGGTAGCTTGCTGGGGTCAGAGGCCCCTAGGTGAAGCTCCAGGGGGCACCCTAGGGCCAATACAGCAAGTCCAGGGTGAGAGGTGGACCACAGGGTAGCTTGCTGGGGTCTTAGGCCCCTAGGTGGAGCTCCAGGGGGCACCCTAGGGCCTATACTGCAAGTCCAGGGTGAGAGGTGGACCCCTGAGTAGCTTGCTGGGGTCAGAGTCCCCTAGGTAGAAGGCCAGGGGGCACCCTGTGGCCTCTACTGCAAGTCCAGGGAGAGAGGTGGACCCCTGGGTGGCTTGCTGGGGTCAGAGGCCCCTAGGTGGAGGGCAAGGGGGCACCCTGGGGCCTATCCTGCAAGTCCAGGGAGAGAGGTGGACCCATGGGTAGCCTGCTGGGGTCAGAGGCCCCTAGGTAGAAGGCCAGGGTGCACCCTGGGGCCTCTACTGCAAGTCCAGGGAGAGAGGTGGACCCCTGGGTGGATTGCTGGGGTCAGAGGCCCCTAGGTGGAGGGCAAGGGGGCACCCTGGGGCCTCTACTGCTAGTCCGAGGAGAGAGGTGGACCCCTGGGTAGCATGATGGGGTCAGAGGCCCCTAGGTGGAGGACCAGGGGGCACCCTGGGGCCTCTACTGCAAGTCCAGAGAGAGAGAGGTGGACCCCTGGGTAGCTTGTAGGGGTCAAAGGCCCCTAGGTGGAGGAAAGGGGGCACCCTGGGGCCTCTACTGCATGTCCAGGGAGAGGGGTGGACCCCTAGGTAGCTTGCTGGGGTCTTAGGCCCTTATATGGAGCTCCAGGGGGCACCCTAGGGCCTATACTGCAAGTCCAGGGTGAGAGGTGGACCCTGGGTAACTTGCTGGGGTCAGAGGCCCCTAGGTGGAGGGACAGGGGGCACCCTGGGCTCTCTACTGCAAGTCCAGGGAGACAGGTGGACCTCTGGGTAACTTGCTGGGGTCAGAGGCCCCTAGGTGGAGGGACAGGGGGCACCCAGGGGCATCTACTGCAAGTCCAGGGAGAGAGGTTGACCCCTGGTTGGTTTGCTGGGGTCAGAGGCCCCTAGGTGGAGGGCAAGGGGGCACCCTGGGGCCTCTACTGCAAGTCCAGGGATAGAGGTGGACCCCTGGGTAGCTTGCTGGGGTCAGAGGCCCCTAGGTGGAAGGCCAGGGGGCACCCTGGGGCCTATACTGCAAGTCCAGGGAGAGGGGTGGACCCCTTGGTAGCTTGCAGGGGTTAGAGGCCCCTAGGTGGAGGGCAAGGGGGCACCCTGGGGCCTCTACTGCAAGTCCAGGGAGAGAGGTGGACCCCTGGGTAGCTTGCAGGGGTCAGAGGCCCTTAGGTGGAGGGCCATGGGGCACGCTGGGGCCTACACTGCAAGTCCAGGGTGAGAGGTGAACCCTGGGTAACTTGCTGGGGTCAGAGGCCCCTAGGTGGAGGGACAATGGGCACCCTGGGCTCTCTACTGCAAGTCCAGGGAGAGAGGTTGACCCCTGGGTGGCTTGCTGGGGTCAGAGGCCCCTAGGTGGAGGGACAGGGGGCAACCTGGGCTATCTACTGCAAGTCCGGGGAGAAAGGTGGACCCCTGGGTAGCTTGCTAGGGTCAGAGGCCCCTAGGTGGAAGGCCAAGGGGCACCCTGAGGCCTATACTGCAAGTCCAGGGAGAGAGGTGGACCGCTGGGTAGCTTGCTGGGTTCAGAGGCCCCTAGGTGGAGGGCAAGGGTGCACCCTGGGGCCTCCATTGCAAGTCCAGGGAGAGAGGTGGACACCTGGGTTGCTTGCTGGGGTCTTAGGCCCCTAGGTGAAGCTCCAGGGGGCACCCTAGGTCCTATACTACAAGTCCAGGGTGAGAGGTGGACCACAGGGTAGCTTGCTGGGGTCTTAGGCCCCTAGGTGGAGCTCCAGGGGGGCACCCTAGGGCCTATACTGCAAGTCCAGGGTGAGAGGTGGACCCCTGAGTAGCTTGCTGGGGTCAGAGGCCCCTAGGTAGAAGGCCAGGGGGCACCACGTGGCCTCTACTGCAAGTCCAGGGAGAGAGGTGGACCCCTGGGTGGCTTGCTGGGGTCAGAGGCCCCTAGGTGTAGGGCAAGGGGGCACCCTGGGGCCTATCCTGCAAGTCCAGGGAGAGAGGTGGACCCATGGGTAGCCTGCTGGGGTCAGAGGCCCCTAGGTAGAAGGCCAGGGGGCACCCTGGGGCCTCTACTGCAAGTCCAGGGAGAGAGGTGGACCCCTGGGTGGATTGCTTGGGTCAGAGGCCCCTAGGTGGAGGGCAAGGGGGCACCCTGGGGCCTCTACTGCTAGTCCAAGGAGAGAGGTGGACCCCTGGGTAGCATGCTGGGGTCAGAGGCCCCAAGGTGGAGGACCAGGGGGCACCCTGGGGCCTCTACTGCAAGTCCAGGGAGAGGGGTGGACCCCTGGGTAGCTTGCTGGGGTCTTAAGCCCTTAGATGGAGCTCCAGGGGGCTCCCTAGGGCCTATACTGCAAGTCCAGGGTGAGAGGTGAACCCTGGGTAACTTGCTGGGGTCAGAGGCCCCTAGGTGGAGGGACAGGGGGCACCCAGGGCTCTCTACTGCTAGTCCAGGGAGACAGGTGGACCCCTGGGTAACTTGCTGGGGTCAGAGGCCCCTAGGTGGAGGGACAGGGGGCACCCAGGGGCCTCTACTGCAAGTCCAGGGAGAGAGGTGGACCCCTGGTTGGCTTGCTGGGGTCAGAGGCCTCTAGGTGGAGGGCAAGGGGGCACCCTGGGGCCTCTACTTCAAGTCCAGGGAGAAAGGTGGACCCCTGGGTAGCTTGCTGGGATCAGAGGCCCCTAGGTGGAGGGCCAGGGGGCCCCCTGGGGCCTATACTGCAAGTCCAGGGAGAGAGGTCGACCCCTTGGTAGCTTGCAGGGTTTAGAGGCCCCTAGGTGGAGGGCAAGAGGGCACCCTGGGGCCTCTACTGCAAGTCCAGGGAGAGAGGTGGACGCCTGGGTGGCTTGCTGGGGTCAGAGGCCCCTAGGTGGAGGGCAATGGGGCACCCTGGGGCCTCTACTGCAAGTCCAGGGAGAGAGGTTGACCCCTGGGTTAGCTTGCAGGGGTCAGAGGCCCTTAGGTGGAGGGCCATGGGGCACCCTGGGGCCTATACTGCAAGTCCAGGGAGAGAGGTAGACCCCTGGGTAGCTTGCTGGGGTCAGAGGCCCCTAGGTAGAAGGCCAGGGGGCACCCTGGGGCCTCTACTGCAAGCCCAGGGAAAGAGGTGGACCCCTGGGTGGCTTATTGGGGTCGGAGGCCGCTAGGTGGAGGGCAAGGGGGCACCCTGGGGCCTCTACTGCAAGTCCAGGGAGAGAGGTGGACCCCTGGGTAGCTTGCAGGGGACAGAGGCCCTTAGGTGGAGGGCCATGGGGAACCCTGGGGCCTATTCTGCAAGTCCAGGGAGAGAGGTGGACCCCTGGGTGGATTGCTTGGGTCAGAGGCCCCTAGGTGGAGGTCAAGGGGGCACCCTGGGGCCTCTACTGCTAGTCCAAGGAGAGAGGTGGACCCCTGGGTAGCATGCTGGGGTCAGAGGCCCCTAGCTGGAGGACCAGGGGGCACCCTGGGGCCTCTACTGCAAGTCCAGGGAGAGAGGTGGACCCCTGGGTAGCTTGTAGGGGTCAAAGGCCCCTAGGCGGAGGAAAGGAGGTACCCTGGGGCCTCTACTGCATGTCCAGGGAGAGGGGTGGACCCCTGGGTAGCTTGCTGGGGTCTTAGGCCCTTAGATTGAGCTCCAGGGGGCACCCTAGGGCCTATACTGCAAGTCCAGGGTGAGAGGTGAACCCTGGGTAACTTGCTGGGGTCAGAGGCCCCTAGGTGGAGGGACAGGGGGCACACTGGGCTCTCTACTGCAAGTCCAGAGAGACAGGTGGACCCCTGGGTAACTTGCTGGGGTCAGAGGCCCCTAGGTGGAGGGACAGGGGGCACCCATGGGCCTCTACTGCAAGTCCAGGGAGAGAGGTGGACCCCTGGGTAGCTTGCTGGGGTCAGAGGCCCCTAGGTGGAGGGCCAGGGGGCACCCTGGGGCCTATACTGCAAGTCCAGGGAGAGAGGTGGACCCCGTGGTAGCTTGCAGGGGTTAGAGGCCCCTAGGTGGAGGGCAAGAGGGCACCCTGGGGCCTCTACTGCAAGTCCAGGGAAAGAGGTGGACCCCTGGGTAGCTTGCAGGGGTCAGAGGCCCTTAGCTGGAGGGCCATGGGGCACGCTGGGGCCTACACTGCAAGTCCAGGGAGAGAGGTAGACCCCTGGGTAGCTTGCCGGGGTCAGAAGCCCCTAGGTAGAAGGCCAGGGGGCACCCTGTGGCCTCTACTGCAAGTCCAGGGAGAGAGGTGGACCCCTGGGTGGCTTGCTGGGGTCAGAGGCCCCTAGGTGTAGGGCAAGGGGGCACCCTGAGGCCTATCCTGCAAGTCCAGGGAGAGAGGTGGACCCATGGGTAGCCTGCTGGGGTCAGAGGCCCCTAGGTAGAAGGCCAGGGGGCACCCTGGGGCCCCTACTGCAAGTCCAGGGAGAGAGTTGGACCCCTGGGTGGATTGCTGGGGTCAGAGGCCCCTAGGTGGAGGGCAAGGGGGCACCCTGGGGCCTCTACGGCTAGTCCAAGGAGAGAGGTGGAAAACTGGGTAGCATGCTGGGGTCAGAGGCCCCTAGGAGGAGGACCAGGGGCACCCTGGGGCCTCTACTGCAAGTCCAGGCTGAGAGGTGGTCCCCTGGGTAGCTTGTAGGGGTCAAAGGCCCCTAGGTGGAGGAAAGGGGGCACCCTGGGGCCTCTACTGCATGTCCAGGGAGAGGGGTGGACCCATGGGTAGCTTGCTGGGGTCTTAGGCCCTTAGATGGAGCTCCAGGGGGCACCCTAGGGCCTATACTGCAAGTCCAGGGTGAGAGGTGGACCCCTGGGTAGCTTGCTGGGGTCACAGGCCCCTAGGTGGAGGGCAAGGTAGCACCCTGGGGCCTCCATTGCAAGTCCAGGGAGAGAGGTGGACACCTGGGTAGCTTGCAGGGGTCTTAGGCCCCTAGGTGGAGCTCCAGGGGGCACCCTAGGGACTATACTGCAAGTCCAGGGTGAGAGGTGGACCCCTGGGTAACTTGCTGGGGTCAGAGATCCCTAGGTGGAGGGACAGGGGGCACCCTGGGCTCTCTACTGCAAGTCCAGGGAGACAGGTGGACCCCTGGGTAGCTTGCTGGGGTCAGGGGCCCCTATGTGGAGAGCCGGGGCTCACCTTGGGGCTTGTGCTGAAAGTCCAGGGAGAGAGGTGGACCCCTGGGTAGCATGCTGGGGTCAGAGGCCACTAGGTGGAGGGACAGGGGGCACCCTGGGGCCTCTACTGCTAGTCCAAGGAGAGAGGTGGACCCCTGGGTAGCATGCTGGGGTCAGAGGCCCCTAGGTGGAGGACCAGGGGGCACCCTGGGGCCTCTACTTCAAGTCCAGGGAGAGAGGTGGACCAATGGGTAGCTTGTAGGGGTCAAAGGCCCCTAGGTGGAGGAAAGGAGGCACCCTGGGGCCTCTACTGCATGTCCAGGGAGAATGGTGGACTCCAGGGTAGCTTGCTGGGGTCTTAGGCCCTTAGATGGAGCTCCAGGGGGCACCCTAGGGCCTATACTGCAAGTCCAGGGTGAGAGGTGAACCCTGGGTAACTTGCTGGGGTCAGAGGCCCCTAGGTGGAGGGACAGGGGGCACCCTGGGCTCTCTACTGCAAGTCCAGGGAGACAGGTGGACCCCTGGGTAACTTGCTGGGGTCAGAGGCCCCTAGGTGGAGGGACAGGGGGCACCCAGGGGCCTCTACTGCAAGTCCAGGGAGAGAGGTTGACCCCTGGTTGGCTTGCTGGGGTCAGAGGCCCCTAGGTGGAGGGCAAAGGGGCACCCTGGGGCCTCTACTGCAAGTCCAGGGAGAGAGGTGGACCCCTGGGTAGCTTGCTGGGGTCAGAGGCCCCTAGGTGGAGGGCCAGGGGGCACCCTGGGGCCTATACTGCAAGTCCAGGGAGAGAGGTGGACCCCTTGGTAGCTTGCAGGGGTTAGAGGCCCCTAGGTGGAGGGCAAGAGGGCACCCTGGGGCCTCTACTGCAAGTCCAGGGAGAGAGGTGGACCCCTGGGTAGCTTGCAGGGGTCAGAGGCCCTTAAGTGGAGGGCCATGGGGCACGCTGGGGCCTACACTGCAAGTCCAGGGAGAGAGGTAGACCCCTGGGTAGCTTGCCGGGGTCAGAGGCCCCTAGGTAGAAGGCCAGGGGGCACCCTGTGGCCTCTACTGCAAGTCCAGGGAGAGAGGTGGACCCCTGGGTGGCTTGCTGGGGTCAGAGGCCCCTAGGTGTAGGGCAAGGGGGCACCCTGGGGCCTATCCTGCAAGTCCAGGGAGAGAGGTGGACCCATGGGTAGCCTGCTGTGGTCAGAGGCCCCTAGGTAGAAGGCCAGGGGGCACCCTGGGGCCTCTACTGCAAGTCCAGGGAGAGAGTTGGACCCCTGGGTGGATTGCTGGGGTCAGAGGCCCCTAGGTGGAGGGACAGGGGGCACCCAGGGGCCTCTACTGCAAGTCCAGGGAGAGAGGTGGACCCCTTGGTAGCTTGCAGGGGTTAGAGGCCCCTAGGTGGACGGCCAGGGGGCACCCTGGGGCCCATACTGCAAGTCCAGGGAGAGAGGTGGACCCCTGGGTAACTTGCTGGGGTCAGAGGCCCCTAGGTGGAGGGACAGGGGGCACCCTAGGCTCTCTACTGCAAGTCCAGGGAGACAGGTGGACCCCTGGGTAGCTTGCTGGGGTCAGGGGCCCCTATGTGGAGTGCCAGGGCTCACCCAGGGGCCTATGCTGCTAGTCCAGGGAGAGAGGTGGACCCCTGGGTAGCATGCTGGGGTCAGAGGCAACTAGGTGGAGGGCCAGGGGGCACCCTAAGGCCTATACTTTATGTCCAGGGAAAGAGGTAGACCACTGTGTAGCTTGCTGGGGTCAGAGGCCCCTAGGTAGAAGGCCAGGGGGCACCCTGGGGCCTCTACTGCAAGTCCAGGGAGAGAGGTGGACCCCTGGGTAGCTTGCAGGGGTCAGAGGCCCCTGGGTGGAGGGCAAGGGGGCACCCTGGGACCTCTACTGCAAGTCCAGGGAGAGAAATGGACCCCTGGGTAGCTTGCTGGGGTCAGAGGCCCCTGGGTGGAGAGCAAGGGGGCACCCTGGGACCTATACTGCAAGTCCAGGGAGACAGGTGGACCCCTGGGTAGCTTGCTGGGGTCTTAGGCCCCTATGTGGAGCTCCAGGGGGCACCCTAGGGCTTATACTGCAAGTCCAGGGTGAGAGGTGGACCCCTGGGTAGCTTGCTGGGGTCAGAGGCCCCTAGGTGGAGGGCCAGGGGGCACCCTAGGGCCTATACTGCAAGTCCAGGGTGAGAGGTGGACCCCTGAGTAACTTGCTGGGGTCAGAGGCCACTAGGTGGAGGTACAGAAGGCACCCTGGGCTCTTTAATGCAAGTCCAGGGAGACAGGTGGACCCCTGGGTAGCTTGCTGGGGTCAGAGGCCCCTAGGTGGAGGGCCAAGGGGCACCCTAGGGCCTATACTACAAGTCCAGGGAGAAAGGTGGACCCCTGGGTAGCTTACTGGGGTCAGAGGCTCCTAGGTAGAAGACCAGGGGGAACCCTGGGGCCTATACTGCAAGTCCAGGGAGAGAGGTGGAGCAATGAGTAACTTGCTGGGGTCAGAGGCCCCTAGGTGGAGGGCAAGGGGGCACCCTGGGGCCTCTACTGCAAGTCCAGGGAGAGAGGTGGACCCCTGGGTAGCTTGCAGGTGTCAGAGGCCCTTAGGTGGAGGGCCAGGGGGCACCCTGGGCCCTACACTGCAAGTCCAGGGAGAGAGGTGGACCCCTTGGTAGCTTGCAGGGGTCAGAGGCCCCTAGGTGGAGGGCCAGGGGGCACCCTGGGGCCTCTACTGCAAGTCCAGGGAGAGTTGTGGATCCCTGGGTAACTTGCAGGGGTCAGAGGCCCCTAGGTGGAGGGCCAGGGGGCACCCTGGGGCCTCTACTGCAAGTCCAGGGAGAGAGGTGGACCCCTGGGTAGCATGCTGGGGTCAGAGGCAACTACGTGGAGGGCCAGCCGGCACCCAAAGGCCTATACTTTATGTCCACGGAAAGAGGTAGACCCCTGGGTAGCTTGCTGGGGTCAGAGGCCCCTAGGTAGAAAGCCAGGGGGTACCCTGGGGCCTCTACTGCAAGTCCAGGGAGAGAGGTGGACCCCTGGGTGGCTTGCTGGGGTCAGAGGCCCCTGGGTGGAGGGCAAGGGGGCACCCTGGGGCCTCTACTGCAAGTCCAGGGAGAGAGGTGGACCCCTGAGTTAGCTTGCAGGGGTCAGAGGCCCTTAGGTGGAGGGCCATGGGGCACCCTGGGGCCTATACTGCAAGTCCAGGGAGAGAGGTAGACCCCTGGGTAGCTTGCTGGGGTCAGAGACCCCTGGGTAGAAGGCCAGGGGGCACCCTGGGGCCTCTACTGCAAGCCCAGGGAAAGAGGTGGACCCCTGTGTGGCTTATTGGGGTCGGAGGCCGCTAGGTGGAGGGCAAGGGGGCACCCTGGGGCCTCTACTGCACGTCCAGGGAGAGAGGTGGACCCCTGGGTAGCTTGCAGGGGTCAGAGGCCCTTAGGTGGAGGGCCATGGGGCACCCTGGGGCCTATTCTGCAAGTCCAGGGAGAGAGGTGGACCCATGGGTAGCTTGCTGGGGTCAGAGACCCCTAGGTGTCGGGTCAGGGGGCACCCTGCGGCCTATACTGCAAGTCCAGGGAGAGAGGTGGACCCCTGGTTACCTTGCTGGGGTCAGAGGCCCCTAGGAGGAGGGCAAGGGAGCACCCTGGGGTCTGTGCTGCATGTCCAGGGAGAGAGGTGGACCCCTGGGTAGCATGCTGGGGTCAGAGGCCACTAGGTGGAGGGCAAGGGGTCACCCTAAGGCCTATACTTTATGTCCAGGGAGAGAGGTGGACCCCTGGGTGGCTTGCAGGGGTCAGAGTCCCTTAGGTGGAGGGCCATGGGGCACCCTGGGGCCTATACTGCAAGTCCAGGGAGAGAGGTAGACCCCTGGGTAGCTTGCTGGGGTCAGAGGCCCCTAGGTATAAGGCCAGGGGGCACCCTGGGGCCTCTACTGCAAGTCCAGGGAGAGAGGTGGACTTCTGGGTAACTAGCAGGGGTCAGAGGCCCTTAGGTGGAGGGTCATGGGGCACCCTGGGGCCTATACTGCAAGTCCAGGGAGAGAGGTAGACCCCTGGATAGCTTGCTGGGGTCAGAGGCCCCTAGGTAGAAGGCCAGGGGGCACCCTGGGGCCTCTACTGCAAGTCCAGGGAGAGAGGTGAACCCCTGGGTGGCTTGCTGGGCTCAGAGGCCCCTAGGTGGAGGGCAAGGGGGCACCCTGGGGCCTCTACTGCAAGTCCAAGAAGAGATGTGGACCCCTGGGTAGCATGCTGGGGTCAGAGGCCCCTAGGTGGAGGGCCAGGGGGCACCCTGGGGCCTCTACTGCAAGTCCAGGGAGAGATGTGGACCCCTGGGTAGCTTGCTGGGATCAGAGGGCCTAAGGTAGAAGGCCAGGGGGCACCCTGGGGCTTCTACTGCAAGTCCAGGGAGAGATGTTGACCCCTGGGTGGCTTGCTGGGGTCAGAGGCCCCTAGGTGGAGGGACAGGGGGCACCCTGGGCTCTCTACTGCAAGTCCAGGGAGACAGGTGGACCCCTGGGTAGCTTGCTGGGGTCAAAGGCCCCTAGGTGGAAGGCCAAGGGGCACCCTGGGGCCCATACTGCAAGTCCAGGGAGAGAGGTGGACCCCTGGGTAGCTTGCTGGGGTCAGAGGCCCCTAGGTGAAGCTCCAGGGAGCACCCTAAGGCCTATACTGCAAGTCCAGGGTGAGAGGTGGACCACAGGGTAGCTTGCCGGGGTCTTAGGCCCCTAGGTGGAGCTCCAGGGGGCACCCTAGGGCCTGTACTGCAAGTCGACGGTGAGAGGTGGACCCCTGGGTAGCTTGCTGGGGTCAGAGGCCCCTAGGTGGAGGGCAAGGGAGCACCCTGGGGCCTCCATTGCATGTCCAGGGAGAGAGGTGGACACCTGGGTAGCTTGTAGGGGTCTTAGTCCCCTAGGTGGAGCTCCAGGGGGCACCCTAGGGCCTATACTGCAAGTCCAGGGTGAGAGGTGGACCACTGGGTAGCTTGCTGGGGTTAGAGGCCCCTAGGTGTAGGGCCAGGGGGCACCCTGGGGCCTATCCTGCAAGTCAAGGGAGAGAGGTGGACACCTGGGTAGCTTGCAGGGGTCTTAGGCCCCTAGGTGGAGCTCCAGGGGGCACCCTGGGCTCTCTACTGCAAGTCCAGGGAGACAGGTGGACCCCTGGGTAGCTTGCTGGGGTCAGGGGCCCTTATGTGGAGGGCCAGGGCTCACCCTGGGGCCTGTGCTGCAAGTCCAGGGAGAGAGGTGGACCCCTGGGTAGCATGCTGGGGTCAGAGGCCACTAGTTGGAGGGCAAGGGGGCACCCTAAGGCCTATACTTTATGTACAGGGAAAGAGGTAGACCCCTGGGTAGCTTGCTGGGGTCAGATGCCCCTAGGTAGAAGGGCAGGGGGCACCCTGAGGCCTCTATTGCAAGTCCAGGGAGAGAGGTGGACCCCTGGGTGGCTTGCAGGGGTCAGAGGCCCTTAGGTGGAGGGCCATGGGGCACCCTGGGGCCTATACTGCAAGTCCAGGTAGAGAGGTAGACCCCTGGGTAGCTTGCTGGGGTCAGAGGCCCCTAGGTAGAAGGCCAGGGGGCACCCTGGGGCCTCTACTGCAAGTCCAGGGAGAGAGGTGGACTTCTGGGTAGCTTGCAGGGGTTAGAGGCCCTTAGGTGGAGGGTCATGGGGCACCCTGGGGCCTATACTGCAAGTCCAGGGAGAGAGGTGGACCCCTTGGTAGCTTGATGGGGTCAGAGGCCCCTAGGTAGAGGGCCAGGGGGCACCCTGGGGCCTATACTGCAGATCCAGGGATACAAGTGGACCCCTGGGTAGCTTGCTGGGGTCAGAGGCCTCTAGGTGTAGGGCCAGGGGGCACCCTGGGGCCTATCCTGCAAGTCCAGGGAAAAATTTGGTCCCGTGGGTAGCCTTCTGGGGGCAGAGGCCCCTAGGTGGAGGGCCAGGGGGCACCCTAGGGTCTATACTGCAAGTCCAGGTAGAGAGGTGGACCCCTGAGTAACTTGCTGAGGTCAGAGGCCCCTAGGTTGAGGGCCAGGGTGCACCCTGGGGCCTCTACTGCAAGTCCAGGGAGAGTTGTGGAGCCCTGGGTAACTTGCAGGGGTCAGAGGCCCCTAGGTGGAGGGCCAGGGGGCACCCTGGGGCCTCTACTGCAAGTCCAGGGAGAGAGGTTGACTCCTGGGTGGCTTGCTGGGGTCAGAGACCCCTTGGTGGAGGGCAAGGGGGCACCCTGGGGCCTCTACTGCAAGTCCAGGGAGAGAGGTGGACCCCTGGGTAGCATGCTGGGGTCAGAGGCCCACAGGTGGAGGGCCAGGGGGCACCCTGGGGCCTCTACTGCAAGTCCAGGGAGATATGTGGACCCCTGGGTAGCTTGTAGGGGTCAGAGGCCCCTAGGTGGAGGGCAAGGGGGCACACTGGGGCCTCTACTGCAAGTCCAGGGACAGAGGTGGACCCCTGGGTAGGTTGCTGGGGTCTTAAGCCCCTAGGAGGAGCTCCAGGGGGCACCCTAGGGCCTCTACTGCAAGTCCAGGGAGAGAAGTGGTCCCCTGGGTAGCTTGCAGGGGTCAGAGGCCCTTAGGTGGAGGGCCATGGGGAACCCTGGGTTCTATACTGCAAGTCCAGGGAGAGAGGTAGACCCCTGGGTAGCTTGCTGGGGTCAGAGGCCCCTAGGTAGAAGGCCAGGGGGCACCCTGGGGCCTCTACTGCAAGTCCAGGGAGAGAGGTGGACCCCTGGGTAGCTTGATGGGGTCAGAGGCCCCTAGGTAGAGGGCCAGGGGGCACCTTGGGGCCTTTACTGCAAGTCCAGGGATACAAGTGGACCCCTGGGTAGCTTGCTGTAGTCAGAGGCCCCTAGGTGTAGGGCCAGGGGGCACCCTGGGGCCTAATCTGCAAGTCCAGGGAGCGAGATGGACCCGTGGGTAGCCTGCTGGGGTCAGAGGCCCCTAGGTGGAGGGACAGGGGGCACCATGGGCTCTCTACTGCAAGTCCAGGGAGACAGGTGGACCCCTGGGTAGCTTGCTGGGGTCAGGGGCCCCTATGTGGAGGGCCATGGCTCACCCTGGGGCTTGTGCTGAAAGTCCAGGGAGAGAGGTGGACCCCTGGGTAGCATGCTGTGGTCAAAGGCCACTAGGTGGAGGGACAGGGGGCACCCTAAGGCCTATACTTTATGTCCAGGAAAAAAGGTAGACCCCTGGGTATCTTGCTGGGGTCAGAGGCCCCTAGGTAGAAGGCCAGGGGGCACCCTGGGGCCTCTACTGCAAGTACAGGGAGAGAGGTGGTCCCCTGGATAGCTTGCAGGGGTCAGAGGCCCCTAGGTGGAGGGCAAGGGGGCACCCTGGGGCCTCTACTACAAGTCCAGGGAGAGACGTGGACCCCTGGGTAGCTTGCAGGGGTCAGAGGCCCTTAGGTGGAGGGCCATGGGGCACGCTGGGGCCTATACTGCAAGTCCAGGGAGAGAGGTAGACCCCTGGGTAGCTTGCTGGGGTCAGAGGCCCCTAGGTAGAAGGCCAGGGGGCACCCTGGGGCCTCTACTGCAAGTCCAGGGAGAGAGGTGGACCCCTGGGTGGCTTACTGAGGTCAGAGGCCCCTATGTGTAGGGCCAGGGGGCACCCTGGGGCCTATCCTGCAAGTCCAGGGATACAAGTGGACCCCTGGGTAGCTTGCTGTAGTCAGAGGCCCCTAGGTGTAGGGCCAGGGGGCACCCTGGGGCCTAACCTGCAAGTCCAGGGAGAGAGGTGGACCCCTGGGTAGCATGCTGGGGTCAGAGGCAACTACGTGGAGGGCCAGCCGGCACCCAAAGGCCTATACTTTATGTCCACGGAAAGAGGTAGACCCCTGGGTAGCTTGCTGGGGTCAGAGGCCCCTAGGTAGAAAGCCAGGGGGTACCCTGGGGCCTCTACTGCAAGTCCAGGGAGAGAGGTGGACCCCTGGGTGGCTTGCTGGGGTCAGAGGCCCCTGGGTGGAGGGCAAGGGGGCACCCTGGGGCCTCTACTGCAAGTCCAGGGAGAGAGGTGGACCCCTGAGTTAGCTTGCAGGGGTCAGAGGCCCTTAGGTGGAGGGCCATGGGGCACCCTGGGGCCTATACTGCAAGTCCAGGGAGAGAGGTAGACCCCTGGGTAGCTTGCTGGGGTCAGAGGCCCCTGGGTAGAAGGCCAGGGGGCACCCTGGGGCCTCTACTGCAAGCCCAGGGAAAGAGGTGGACCCCTGTGTGGCTTATTGGGGTCGGAGGCCGCTAGGTGGAGGGCAAGGGGGCACCCTGGGGCCTCTACTGCACGTCCAGGGAGAGAGGTGGACCCCTGGGTAGCTTGCAGGGGTCAGAGGCCCTTAGGTGGAGGGCCATGGGGCACCCTGGGGCCTATTCTGCAAGTCCAGGGAGAGAGGTGGACCCATGGGTAGCTTGCTGGGGTCAGAGGCCCCTAGGTGTCGGGTCAGGGGGCACCCTGCGGCCTATACTGCAAGTCCAGGGAGAGAGGTGGACCCCTGGTTACCTTGCTGGGGTCAGAGGCCCCTAGGAGGAGGGCAAGGGAGCACCCTGGGGTCTGTGCTGCATGTCCAGGGAGAGAGGTGGACCCCTGGGTAGCATGCTGGGGTCAGAGGCCACTAGGTGGAGGGCAAGGGGTCACCCTAAGGCCTATACTTTATGTCCAGGGAGAGAGGTGGACCCCTGGGTGGCTTGCAGGGGTCAGAGTCCCTTAGGTGGAGGGCCATGGGGCACCCTGGGGCCTATACTGCAAGTCCAGGGAGAGAGGTAGACCCCTGGGTAGCTTGCTGGGGTCAGAGGCCCCTAGGTAGAAGGCCAGGGGGCACCCTGGGGCCTCTACTGCAAGTCCAGGGAGAGAGGTGGACTTCTGGGTAACTAGCAGGGGTCAGAGGCCCTTAGGTGGAGGGTCATGGGGCACCCTGGGGCCTATACTGCAAGTCCAGGGAGAGAGGTAGACCCCTGGATAGCTTGCTGGGGTCAGAGGCCCCTAGGAAGAAGGCCAGGGGGCACCCTGGGGCCTCTACTGCAAGTCCAGGGAGAGAGGTGAACCCCTGGGTGGCTTGCTGGGCTCAGAGGCCCCTAGGTGGAGGGCAAGGGGGCACCCTGGGGCCTCTATTGCAAGTCCAAGAAGAGAGGTGGACCCCTGGGTAGCATGCTGGGGTCAGAGGCCCCTAGGTGGAGGGCCAGGGGGCACCCTGGGGCCTCTACTGCAAGTCCAGGGAGAACGGTGGACCCCTGAGTTAGCTTGCAGGGGTCAGAGGCCCTTAGGTGGAGGGCCATGGGGCACCCTGGGGCCTATACTGCAAGTCCAGGGAGAGAGGTAGACCCCTGGGTAGCTTGCTGGGGTCAGAGGCCACTAGTTGGAGGGCAAGGGGGCACCCTAAGGACTATACTTTATGTACAGGGAAAGAGGTAGACCCCTGGGTAGCTTGCTGGGGTCAGATGCCCCTAGGTAGAAGGGCAGGGGGCACCTTGAGGCCTCTATTGCAAGTCCAGGGAGAGAGGTGGACCCCTGGGTGGCTTGCAGGGGTCAGAGGCCCTTAGGTGGAGGGCCATGGGGCACCCTGGGGCTTATACTGCAAGTCCAGGTAGAGAGGTAGACCCCTGGGTAGCTTGCTGGGGTCAGAGGCCCCTAGGTAGAAGGCCAGGGGGCACCCTGGGGCCTCTACTGCAAGTCCAGGGAGAGAGGTGGACTTCTGGGTAGCTTGCAGGGGTCAGAGGCCCTTAGGTGGAGGGTCATGGGGCACCCTGGGGCCTATACTGCAAGTCCAGGGAGAGAGGTGGACCCCTTGGTAGCTTGATGGGGTCAGAGGCCCCTAGGTAGAGGGCCAGGGGGCACCCTGGGGCCTATACTGCAAGTCCAGGGATACAAGTGGACCCCTGGGTAGCTTGCTGGGGTCAGAGGCCCCTAGGTGTAGGGCCAGGGGGCACCCTGGGGCCTATCCTGCAAGTCCAGGGAAAAATTTGGTCCCGTGGGTAGCCTGCTGGGGGCAGAGGCCCCTAGGTGGAGGGCCAGGGGGCACCCTAGGGTCTATACTGCAAGTCCAGGTAGAGAGGTGGACCCCTGAGTAACTTGCTGAGGTCAGAGGCCCCTAGGTTGAGGGCCAGGGGGCACCCTGGGGCCTCTACTGCAAGTCCAGGGAGAGTTGTGGAGCCCTGGGTAACTTGCAGGTTTCAGAGGCCCCTAGGTGGAGGGCCAGGGGGCACCCTGGGGCCTCTACTGCAAGTCCAGGGAGAGAGGTGGACCCCTGGGTAGCATGCTGGGGTCAGAGGCCCCTAGGTTGAGGGTCAAGGGGCACCCTAGGGCCTATACTGCAAGTCCAGGGAGAGAGGTGGACTCCTGGGTAACTTGCTGGGGTCAGAGGCCCCTAGATGGAGGGACAGGGGGCACCCTGGGCTCTCTACTGCAAGTCCAGGGAGACAGGTGGACCCCTGGGTAGCATGCTGGGGTCAGAGGCCACTAGGTGGAGGGCCAGGGGGCACCCTAAGGCCTATACTTTATGTCCAGGGAAAGAGGTAGAAACCTGGGTAGCTTGCTGGGGTCAGAGGCCCCTAGGTAGAAGGCCAGGGGGCACCCTGGGGCCTCTACTGCAAGTCCAGGGAGAGAGGTGGACCCCTGGGTGGCTTGCTGGGGTCAGAGGCAACTAGGTGGACGGCAAGGTAGCACCCTGGGGCCTCTACTGCAAGTCCAGGGAGAGAGGTGGACCCCTGGGTAGCTTGCTGGGGTCAGAGGCCCCTAGGTGAAGCTCCAGGGGGCACCCTAGGGCCAATACAGCAAGTCCAGGGTGAGAGGTGGACCACAGGGTAGCTTGCTGGGGTCTTAGGCCCCTAGGTGGAGCTCCAGGGGGCACCCTAGGGCCTATACTGCAAGTCCAGGGTGAGAGGTGGACCCCTGAGTAGCTTGCTGGGGTCAGAGTCCCCTAGGTAGAAGGCCAGGGGGCACCCTGTGGCCTCTACTGCAAGTCCAGGGAGAGAGGTGGACCCCTGGGTGGCTTGCTGGGGTCAGAGGCCCCTAGGTGGAGGGCAAGGGGGCACCCTGGGGCCTATCCTGCAAGTCCAGGGAGAGAGGTGGACCCATGGGTAGCCTGCTGGGGTCAGAGGCCCCTAGGTAGAAGGCCAGGGTGCACCCTGGGGCCTCTACTGCAAGTCCAGGGAGAGAGGTGGACCCCTGGGTGGATTGCTGGGGTCAGAGGCCCCTAGGTGGAGGGCAAGGGGGCACCCTGGGGCCTCTACTGCTAGTCCGAGGAGAGAGGTGGACCCCTGGGTAGCATGATGGGGTCAGAGGCCCCTAGGTGGAGGACCAGGGGGCACCCTGGGGCCTCTACTGCAAGTCCAGAGAGAGAGAGGTGGACCCCTGGGTAGCTTGTAGGGGTCAAAGGCCCCTAGGTGGAGGAAAGGGGGCACCCTGGGGCCTCTACTGCATGTCCAGGGAGAGGGGTGGACCCCTAGGTAGCTTGCTGGGGTCTTAGGCCCTTATATGGAGCTCCAGGGGGCACCCTAGGGCCTATACTGCAAGTCCAGGGTGAGAGGTGGACCCTGGGTAACTTGCTGGGGTCAGAGGCCCCTAGGTGGAGGGACAGGGGGCACCCTGGGCTCTCTACTGCAAGTCCAGGGAGACAGGTGGACCTCTGGGTAACTTGCTGGGGTCAGAGGCCCCTAGGTGGAGGGACAGGGGGCACCCAGGGGCATCTACTGCAAGTCCAGGGAGAGAGGTTGACCCCTGGTTGGCTTGCTGGGGTCAGAGGCCCCTAGGTGGAGGGCAAGGGGGCACCCTGGGGCCTCTACTGCAAGTCCAGGAATAGAGGTAGACCCCTGGGTAGCTTGCTGGGGTCAGAGGCCCCTAGGTGGAAGGCCAGGGGGCACCCTGGGGCCTATACTGCAAGTCCAGGGAGAGGGGTGGACCCCTTGGTAGCTTGCAGGGGTTAGAGGCCCCTAGGTGGAGGGCAAGGGGGCACCCTGGGGCCTCTACTGCAAGTCCAGGGAGAGAGGTGGACCCCTGGGTAGCTTGCAGGGGTCAGAGGCCCTTAGGTGGAGGGCCATGGGGCACGCTGGGGCCTACACTGCAAGTCAGGGGTGAGAGGTGAACCCTGGGTAACTTGCTGGGGTCAGAGGCCCCTAGGTGGAGGGACAATGGGCACCCTGGGCTCTCTACTGCAAGTCCAGGGAGAGAGGTTGACCCCTGGGTGGCTTGCTGGGGTCAGAGGCCCCTAGGTGGAGGGACAGGGGGCAACCTGGGCTATCTACTGCAAGTCCGGGGAGAAAGGTGGACCCCTGGGTAGCTTGCTAGGGTCAGAGGCCCCTAGGTGGAAGGCCAAGGGGCACCCTGAGGCCTATACTGCAAGTCCAGGGAGAGAGGTGGACCGCTGGGTAGCTTGCTGGGTTCAGAGGCCCCTAGGTGGAGGGCAAGGGTGCACCCTGGGGCCTCCATTGCAAGTCCAGGGAGAGAGGTGGACACCTGGGTTGCTTGCTGGGGTCTTAGGCCCCTAGGTGAAGCTCCAGGGGGCACCCTAGGTCCTATACTACAAGTCCAGGGTGAGAGGTGGACCACAGGGTAGCTTGCTGGGGTCTTAGGCCCCTAGGTGGAGCTCCAGGGGGGCACCCTAGGGCCTATACTGCAAGTCCAGGGTGAGAGGTGGACCCCTGAGTAGCTTGCTGGGGTCAGAGGCCCCTAGGTAGAAGGCCAGGGGGCACCACGTGGCCTCTACTGCAAGTCCAGGGAGAGAGGTGGACCCCTGGGTGGCTTGCTGGGGTCAGAGGCCCCTAGGTGTAGGGCAAGGGGGCACCCTGGGGCCTATCCTGCAAGTCCAGGGAGAGAGGTGGACCCATGGGTAGCCTGCTGGGGTCAGAGGCCCCTAGGTAGAAGGCCAGGGGGCACCCTGGGGCCTCTACTGCAAGTCCAGGGAGAGAGGTGGACCCCTGGGTGGATTGCTTGGGTCAGAGGCCCCTAGGTGGAGGGCAAGGGGGCACCCTGGGGCCTCTACTGCTAGTCCAAGGAGAGAGGTGGACCCCTGGGTAGCATGCTGGGGTCAGAGGCCCCAAGGTGGAGGACCAGGGGGCACCCTGGGGCCTCTACTGCAAGTCCAGGGAGAGGGGTGGACCCCTGGGTAGCTTGCTGGGGTCTTAAGCCCTTAGATGGAGCTCCAGGGGGCTCCCTAGGGCCTATACTGCAAGTCCAGGGTGAGAGGTGAACCCTGGGTAACTTGCTGGGGTCAGAGGCCCCTAGGTGGAGGGACAGGGGGCACCCTGGGCTCTCTACTGCTAGTCCAGGGAGACAGGTGGACCCCTGGGTAACTTGCTGGGGTCAGAGGCCCCTAGGTGGAGGGACAGGGGGCACCCAGGGGCCTCTACTGCAAGTCCAGGGAGAGAGGTGGACCCCTGGTTGGCTTGCTGGGGTCAGAGGCCTCTAGGTGGAGGGCAAGGGGGCACCCTGGGGCCTCTACTTCAAGTCCAGGGAGAAAGGTGGACCCCTGGGTAGCTTGCTGGGATCAGAGGCCCCTAGGTGGAGGGCCAGGGGGCCCCCTGGGGCCTATACTGCAAGTCCAGGGAGAGAGGTCGACCCCTTGGTAGCTTGCAGGGTTTAGAGGCCCCTAGGTGGAGGGCAAGAGGGCACCCTGGGGCCTCTACTGCAAGTCCAGGGAGAGAGGTGGACCCCTGGGTGGCTTGCTGGGGTCAGAGGCCCCTAGGTGGAGGGCAAGGGGGCACCCTGGGGCCTCTACTGCAAGTCCAGGGAGAGAGGTTGACCCCTGGGTTAGCTTGCAGGGGTCAGAGGCCCTTAGGTGGAGGGCCATGGGGCACCCTGGGGCCTATACTGCAAGTCCAGGGAGAGAGGTAGACCCCTGGGTAGCTTGCTGGGGTCAGAGGCCCCTAGGTAGAAGGCCAGGGGGCACCCTGGGGCCTCTACTGCAAGCCCAGGGAAAGAGGTGGACCCCTGGGTGGCTTATTGGGGTCGGAGGCCGCTAGGTAGAGGGCAAGGGGGCACCCTGGGGCCTCTACTGCAAGTCCAGGGAGAGAGGTGGACCCCTGGGTAGCTTGCAGGGGACAGAGGCCCTTAGGTGGAGGGCCATGGGGAACCCTGGGGCCTATTCTGCAAGTCCAGGGAGAGAGGTGGACCCCTGGGTGGATTGCTTGGGTCAGAGGCCCCTAGGTGGAGGTCAAGGGGGCACCCTGGGGCCTCTACTGCTAGTCCAAGGAGAGAGGTGGACCCCTGGGTAGCATGCTGGGGTCAGAGGCCCCTAGCTGGAGGACCAGGGGGCACCCTGGGGCCTCTACTGCAAGTCCAGGGAGAGAGGTGGACCCCTGGGTAGCTTGTAGGGGTCAAAGGCCCCTAGGCGGAGGAAAGGAGGTACCCTGGGGCCTCTACTGCATGTCCAGGGAGAGGGGTGGACCCCTGGGTAGCTTGCTGGGGTCTTAGGCCCTTAGATGGAGCTCCAGGGGGCACCCTAGGGCCTATACTGCAAGTCCAGGGTGAGAGGTGAACCCTGGGTAACTTGCTGGGGTCAGAGGCCCCTAGGTGGAGGGACAGGGGGCACACTGGGCTCTCTACTGCAAGTCCAGGGAGACAGGTGGACCCCTGGGTAACTTGCTGGGGTCAGAGGCCCCTAGGTGGAGGGACAGGGGGCACCCATGGGCCTCTACTGCAAGTCCAGGGAGAGAGGTGGACCCCTGGGTAGCTTGCTGGGGTCAGAGGCCCCTAGGTGGAGGGCCAGGGGGCACCCTGGGGCCTATACTGCAAGTCCAGGGAGAGAGGTGGACCCCGTGGTAGCTTGCAGGGGTTAGAGGCCCCTAGGTGGAGCTCCAGGGGGCACCCTAGGGCCTATACTGCAAGTCCAGGGTGAGAGGTGGACCCCTGAGTAGCTTGCTGGGGTCAGAGTCCCCTAGGTAGAAGGCCAGGGGGCACCCTGTGGCCTCTACTGCAAGTCCAGGGAGAGAGGTGGACCCCTGGGTGGCTT
Source organism: Danio rerio (assembly GCF_052040795.2). Lineage (NCBI taxonomy): Eukaryota > Metazoa > Chordata > Actinopteri > Cypriniformes > Danionidae > Danio > Danio rerio. Next base: position 51,456,600 of record NC_141028.1, on the reverse strand, counting down.
GCTGGGGTCAGAGGCCCCTAGGTGGAGGGCAAGGGGGCACCCTGGGGCCTATCCTGCAAGTCCAGGGAGAGAGGTGGACCCATGGGTAGCCTGCTGGGGTCAGAGGCCCCTAGGTAGAAGGCCAGGGTGCACCCTGGGGCCTCTACTGCAAGTCCAGGGAGAGAGGTGGACCCCTGGGTGGATTGCTGGGGTCAGAGGCCCCTAGGTGGAGGGCAAGGGGGCACCCTGGGGCCTCTACTGCTAGTCCGAGGAGAGAGGTGGACCCCTGGGTAGCATGATGGGGTCAGAGGCCCCTAGGTGGAGGACCAGGGGGCACCCTGGGGCCTCTACTGCAAGTCCAGAGAGAGAGAGGTGGACCCCTGGGTAGCTTGTAGGGGTCAAAGGCCCCTAGGTGGAGGAAAGGGGGCACCCTGGGGCCTCTACTGCATGTCCAGGGAGAGGGGTGGACCCCTAGGTAGCTTGCTGGGGTCTTAGGCCCTTATATGGAGCTCCAGGGGGCACCCTAGGGCCTATACTGCAAGTCCAGGGTGAGAGGTGGACCCTGGGTAACTTGCTGGGGTCAGAGGCCCCTAGGTGGAGGGACAGGGGGCACCCTGGGCTCTCTACTGCAAGTCCAGGGAGACAGGTGGACCTCTGGGTAACTTGCTGGGGTCAGAGGCCCCTAGGTGGAGGGACAGGGGGCACCCAGGGGCATCTACTGCAAGTCCAGGGAGAGAGGTTGACCCCTGGTTGGCTTGCTGGGGTCAGAGGCCCCTAGGTGGAGGGCAAGGGGGCACCCTGGGGCCTCTACTGCAAGTCCAGGAATAGAGGTAGACCCCTGGGTAGCTTGCTGGGGTCAGAGGCCCCTAGGTGGAAGGCCAGGGGGCACCCTGGGGCCTATACTGCAAGTCCAGGGAGAGGGGTGGACCCCTTGGTAGCTTGCAGGGGTTAGAGGCCCCTAGGTGGAGGGCAAGGGGGCACCCTGGGGCCTCTACTGCAAGTCCAGGGAGAGAGGTGGACCCCTGGGTAGCTTGCAGGGGTCAGAGGCCCTTAGGTGGAGGGCCATGGGGCACGCTGGGGCCTACACTGCAAGTCCAGGGTGAGAGGTGAACCCTGGGTAACTTGCTGGGGTCAGAGGCCCCTAGGTGGAGGGACAATGGGCACCCTGGGCTCTCTACTGCAAGTCCAGGGAGAGAGGTTGACCCCTGGGTGGCTTGCTGGGGTCAGAGGCCCCTAGGTGGAGGGACAGGGGGCAACCTGGGCTATCTACTGCAAGTCCGGGGAGAAAGGTGGACCCCTGGGTAGCTTGCTAGGGTCAGAGGCCCCTAGGTGGAAGGCCAAGGGGCACCCTGAGGCCTATACTGCAAGTCCAGGGAGAGAGGTGGACCGCTGGGTAGCTTGCTGGGTTCAGAGGCCCCTAGGTGGAGGGCAAGGGTGCACCCTGGGGCCTCCATTGCAAGTCCAGGGAGAGAGGTGGACACCTGGGTTGCTTGCTGGGGTCTTAGGCCCCTAGGTGAAGCTCCAGGGGGCACCCTAGGTCCTATACTACAAGTCCAGGGTGAGAGGTGGACCACAGGGTAGCTTGCTGGGGTCTTAGGCCCCTAGGTGGAGCTCCAGGGGGGCACCCTAGGGCCTATACTGCAAGTCCAGGGTGAGAGGTGGACCCCTGAGTAGCTTGCTGGGGTCAGAGGCCCCTAGGTAGAAGGCCAGGGGGCACCACGTGGCCTCTACTGCAAGTCCAGGGAGAGAGGTGGACCCCTGGGTGGCTTGCTGGGGTCAGAGGCCCCTAGGTGTAGGGCAAGGGGGCACCCTGGGGCCTATCCTGCAAGTCCAGGGAGAGAGGTGGACCCATGGGTAGCCTGCTGGGGTCAGAGGCCCCTAGGTAGAAGGCCAGGGGGCACCCTGGGGCCTCTACTGCAAGTCCAGGGAGAGAGGTGGACCCCTGGGTGGATTGCTTGGGTCAGAGGCCCCTAGGTGGAGGGCAAGGGGGCACCCTGGGGCCTCTACTGCTAGTCCAAGGAGAGAGGTGGACCCCTGGGTAGCATGCTGGGGTCAGAGGCCCCAAGGTGGAGGACCAGGGGGCACCCTGGGGCCTCTACTGCAAGTCCAGGGAGAGGGGTGGACCCCTGGGTAGCTTGCTGGGGTCTTAAGCCCTTAGATGGAGCTCCAGGGGGCTCCCTAGGGCCTATACTGCAAGTCCAGGGTGAGAGGTGAACCCTGGGTAACTTGCTGGGGTCAGAGGCCCCTAGGTGGAGGGACAGGGGGCACCCTGGGCTCTCTACTGCTAGTCCAGGGAGACAGGTGGACCCCTGGGTAACTTGCTGGGGTCAGAGGCCCCTAGGTGGAGGGACAGGGGGCACCCAGGGGCCTCTACTGCAAGTCCAGGGAGAGAGGTGGACCCCTGGTTGGCTTGCTGGGGTCAGAGGCCTCTAGGTGGAGGGCAAGGGGGCACCCTGGGGCCTCTACTTCAAGTCCAGGGAGAAAGGTGGACCCCTGGGTAGCTTGCTGGGATCAGAGGCCCCTAGGTGGAGGGCCAGGGGGCCCCCTGGGGCCTATACTGCAAGTCCAGGGAGAGAGGTCGACCCCTTGGTAGCTTGCAGGGTTTAGAGGCCCCTAGGTGGAGGGCAAGAGGGCACCCTGGGGCCTCTACTGCAAGTCCAGGGAGAGAGGTGGACCCCTGGGTGGCTTGCTGGGGTCAGAGGCCCCTAGGTGGAGGGCAAGGGGGCACCCTGGGGCCTCTACTGCAAGTCCAGGGAGAGAGGTTGACCCCTGGGTTAGCTTGCAGGGGTCAGAGGCCCTTAGGTGGAGGGCCATGGGGCACCCTGGGGCCTATACTGCAAGTCCAGGGAGAGAGGTAGACCCCTGGGTAGCTTGCTGGGGTCAGAGGCCCCTAGGTAGAAGGCCAGGGGGCACCCTGGGGCCTCTACTGCAAGCCCAGGGAAAGAGGTGGACCCCTGGGTTGCTTATTGGGGTCGGAGGCCGCTAGGTGGAGGGCAAGGGGGCACCCTGGGGCCTCTACTGCAAGTCCAGGGAGAGAGGTGGACCCCTGGGTAGCTTGCAGGGGACAGAGGCCCTTAGGTGGAGGGCCATGGGGAACCCTGGGGCCTATTCTGCAAGTCCAGGGAGAGAGGTGGACCCCTGGGTGGATTGCTTGGGTCAGAGGCCCCTAGGTGGAGGTCAAGGGGGCACCCTGGGGCCTCTACTGCTAGTCCAAGGAGAGAGGTGGACCCCTGGGTAGCATGCTGGGGTCAGAGGCCCCTAGCTGGAGGACCAGGGGGCACCCTGGGGCCTCTACTGCAAGTCCAGGGAGAGAGGTGGACCCCTGGGTAGCTTGTAGGGGTCAAAGGCCCCTAGGCGGAGGAAAGGAGGTACCCTGGGGCCTCTACTGCATGTCCAGGGAGAGGGGTGGACCCCTGGGTAGCTTGCTGGGGTCTTAGGCCCTTAGATGGAGCTCCAGGGGGCACCCTAGGGCCTATACTGCAAGTCCAGGGTGAGAGGTGAACCCTGGGTAACTTGCTGGGGTCAGAGGCCCCTAGGTGGAGGGACAGGGGGCACACTGGGCTCTCTACTGCAAGTCCAGGGAGACAGGTGGACCCCTGGGTAACTTGCTGGGGTCAGAGGCCCCTAGGTGGAGGGACAGGGGGCACCCATGGGCCTCTACTGCAAGTCCAGGGAGAGAGGTGGACCCCTGGGTAGCTTGCTGGGGTCAGAGGCCCCTAGGTGGAGGGCCAGGGGGCACCCTGGGGCCTATACTGCAAGTCCAGGGAGAGAGGTGGACCCCGTGGTAGCTTGCAGGGGTTAGAGGCCCCTAGGTGGAGGGCAAGAGGGCACCCTGGGGCCTCTACTGCAAGTCCAGGGAAAGTGGTGGACCCCTGGGTAGCTTGCAGGGGTCAGAGGCCCTTAGCTGGAGGGCCATGGGGCACGCTGGGGCCTACACTGCAAGTCCAGGGAGAGAGGTAGACCCCTGGGTAGCTTGCCGGGGTCAGAAGCCCCTAGGTAGAAGGCCAGGGGGCACCCTGTGGCCTCTACTGCAAGTCCAGGGAGAGAGGTGGACCCCTGGGTGGCTTGCTGGGGTCAGAGGCCCCTAGGTGTAGGGCAAGGGGGCACCCTGAGGCCTATCCTGCAAGTCCAGGGAGAGAGGTGGACCCATGGGTAGCCTGCTGGGGTCAGAGGCCCCTAGGTAGAAGGCCAGGGGGCACCCTGGGGCCTCTACTGCAAGTCCAGGGAGAGAGTTGGACCCCTGGGTGGATTGCTGGGGTCAGAGGCCCCTAGGTGGAGGGCAAGGGGGCACCCTGGGGCCTCTACGGCTAGTCCAAGGAGAGAGGTGGAAAACTGGGTAGCATGCTGGGGTCAGAGGCCCCTAGGTGGAGGACCAGGGGCACCCTGGGGCCTCTACTGCAAGTCCAGGCTGAGAGGTGGTCCCCTGGGTAGCTTGTAGGGGTCAAAGGCCCCTAGGTGGAGGAAAGGGGGCACCCTGGGGCCTCTACTGCATGTCCAGGGAGAGGGGTGGACCCATGGGTAGCTTGCTGGGGTCTTAGGCCCTTAGATGGAGCTCCAGGGGGCACCCTAGGGCCTATACTGCAAGTCCAGGGTGAGAGGTGGACCCCTGGGTAGCTTGCTGGGGTCACAGGCCCCTAGGTGGAGGGCAAGGTAGCACCCTGGGGCCTCCATTGCAAGTCCAGGGAGAGAGGTGGACACCTGGGTAGCTTGCAGGGGTCTTAGGCCCCTAGGTGGAGCTCCAGGGGGCACCCTAGGGACTATACTGCAAGTCCAGGGTGAGAGGTGGACCCCTGGGTAACTTGCTGGGGTCAGAGGCCCCTAGGTGGAGGGACAGGGGGCACCCTAGGCTCTCTACTGCAAGTCCAGGGAGACAGGTGGACCCCTGGGTAGCTTGCTGGGGTCAGGGGCCCCTATGTGGAGTGCCAGGGCTCACCCAGGGGCCTATGCTGCTAGTCCAGGGAGAGAGGTGGACCCCTGGGTAGCATGCTGGGGTCAGAGGCAACTAGGTGGAGGGCCAGGGGGCACCCTAAGGCCTATACTTTATGTCCAGGGAAAGAGGTAGACCACTGTGTAGCTTGCTGGGGTCAGAGGCCCCTAGGTAGAAGGCCAGGGGGCACCCTGGGGCCTCTACTGCAAGTCCAGGGAGAGAGGTGGACCCCTGGGTAGCTTGCTGGGGTCAGAGGCCCCTGGGTGGAGGGCAAGGGGGCACCCTGGGACCTCTACTGCAAGTCCAGGGAGAGAAATGGACCCCTGGGTAGCTTGCTGGGGTCAGAGGCCCCTGGGTGGAGAGCAAGGGGGCACCCTGGGACCTATACTGCAAGTCCAGGGAGACAGGTGGACCCCTGGGTAGCTTGCTGGGGTCTTAGGCCCCTATGTGGAGCTCCAGGGGGCACCCTAGGGCTTATACTGCAAGTCCAGGGTGAGAGGTGGACCCCTGGGTAGCTTGCTGGGGTCAGAGGCCGCTAGGTGGAGGGCCAGGGGGCACCCTAGGGCCTATACTGCAAGTCCAGGGTGAGAGGTGGACCCCTGAGTAACTTGCTGGGGTCAGAGGCCACTAGGTGGAGGTACAGAAGGCACCCTGGGCTCTTTAATGCAAGTCCAGGGAGACAGGTGGACCCCTGGGTAGCTTGCTGGGGTCAGAGGCCCCTAGGTGGAGGGCCAAGGGGCACCCTGGGGCCTATACTACAAGTCCAGGGAGAAAGGTGGACCCCTGGGTAGCTTACTGGGGTCAGAGGCTCCTAGGTAGAAGACCAGGGGGAACCCTGGGGCCTATACTGCAAGTCCAGGGAGAGAGGTGGAGCAATGAGTAACTTGCTGGGGTCAGAGGCCCCTAGGTGGAGGGCAAGGGGGCACCCTGGGGCCTCTACTGCAAGTCCAGGGAGAGAGGTGGACCCCTGGGTAGCTTGCAGGTGTCAGAGGCCCTTAGGTGGAGGGCCAGGGGGCACCCTGGGCCCTACACTGCAAGTCCAGGGAGAGAGGTGGACCCCTTGGTAGCTTGCAGGGGTCAGAGGCCCCTAGGTGGAGGGCCAGGGGGCACCCTGGGGCCTCTACTGCAAGTCCAGGGAGAGTTGTGGATCCCTGGGTAACTTGCAGGGGTCAGAGGCCCCTAGGTGGAGGGCCAGGGGGCACCCTGGGGCCTCTACTGCAAGTCCAGGGAGAGAGGTGGACCCCTGGGTAGCATGCTGGGGTCAGAGGCAACTACGTGGAGGGCCAGCCGGCACCCAAAGGCCTATACTTTATGTCCACGGAAAGAGGTAGACCCCTGGGTAGCTTGCTGGGGTCAGAGGCCCCTAGGTAGAAAGCCAGGGGGTACCCTGGGGCCTCTACTGCAAGTCCAGGGAGAGAGGTGGACCCCTGGGTGGCTTGCTGGGGTCAGAGGCCCCTGGGTGGAGGGCAAGGGGGCACCCTGGGGCCTCTACTGCAAGTCCAGGGAGAGAGGTGGACCCCTGAGTTAGCTTGCAGGGGTCAGAGGCCCTTAGGTGGAGGGCCATGGGGCACCCTGGGGCCTATACTGCAAGTCCAGGGAGAGAGGTAGACCCCTGGGTAGCTTGCTGGGGTCAGAGGCCCCTGGGTAGAAGGCCAGGGGGCACCCTGGGGCCTCTACTGCAAGCCCAGGGAAAGAGGTGGACCCCTGTGTGGCTTATTGGGGTCGGAGGCCGCTAGGTGGAGGGCAAGGGGGCACCCTGGGGCCTCTACTGCACGTCCAGGGAGAGAGGTGGACCCCTGGGTAGCTTGCAGGGGTCAGAGGCCCTTAGGTGGAGGGCCATGGGGCACCCTGGGGCCTATTCTGCAAGTCCAGGGAGAGAGGTGGACCCATGGGTAGCTTGCTGGGGTCAGAGGCCCCTAGGTGTCGGGTCAGGGGGCACCCTGCGGCCTATACTGCAAGTCCAGGGAGAGAGGTGGACCCCTGGTTACCTTGCTGGGGTCAGAGGCCCCTAGGAGGAGGGCAAGGGAGCACCCTGGGGTCTGTGCTGCATGTCCAGGGAGAGAGGTGGACCCCTGGGTAGCATGCTGGGGTCAGAGGCCACTAGGTGGAGGGCAAGGGGTCACCCTAAGGCCTATACTTTATGTCCAGGGAGAGAGGTGGACCCCTGGGTGGCTTGCAGGGGTCAGAGTCCCTTAGGTGGAGGGCCATGGGGCACCCTGGGGCCTATACTGCAAGTCCAGGGAGAGAGGTAGACCCCTGGGTAGCTTGCTGGGGTCAGAGGCCCCTAGGTAGAAGGCCAGGGGGCACCCTGGGGCCTCTACTGCAAGTCCAGGGAGAGAGGTGGACTTCTGGGTAACTAGCAGGGGTCAGAGGCCCTTAGGTGGAGGGTCATGGGGCACCCTGGGGCCTATACTGCAAGTCCAGGGAGAGAGGTAGACCCCTGGTAAGCTTGCTGGGGTCAGAGGCCCCTAGGTAGAAGGCCAGGGGGCACCCTGGGGCCTCTACTGCAAGTCCAGGGAGAGAGGTGAACCCCTGGGTGGCTTGCTGGGCTCAGAGGCCCCTAGGTGGAGGGCAAGGGGGCACCCTGGGGCCTCTACTGCAAGTCCAAGAAGAGAGGTGGACCCCTGGGTAGCATGCTGGGGTCAGAGGCCCCTACGTGGAGGGCCAGGGGGCACCCTGGGGCCTCTACTGCAAGTCCAGGGAGAGATGTGGACCCCTGGGTAGCTTGCTGGGATCAGAGGGCCTAAGGTAGAAGGCCAGGGGGCACCCTGGGGCTTCTACTGCAAGTCCAGGGAGAGATGTTGACCCCTGGGTGGCTTGCTGGGGTCAGAGGCCCCTAGGTGGAGGGACAGGGGGCACCCTGGGCTCTCTACTGCAAGTCCAGGGAGACAGGTGGACCCCTGGGTAGCTTGCTGGGGTCAAAGGCCCCTAGGTGGAAGGCCAAGGGGCACCCTGGGGCCCATACTGCAAGTCCAGGGAGAGAGGTGGACCCCTGGGTAGCTTGCTGGGGTCAGAGGCCCCTAGGTGAAGCTCCAGGGAGCACCCTAAGGCCTATACTGCAAGTCCAGGGTGAGAGGTGGACCACAGGGTAGCTTGCCGGGGTCTTAGGCCCCTAGGTGGAGCTCCAGGGGGCACCCTAGGGCCTGTACTGCAAGTCGACGGTGAGAGGTGGACCCCTGGGTAGCTTGCTGGGGTCAGAGGCCCCTAGGTGGAGGGCAAGGGAGCACCCTGGGGCCTCCATTGCATGTCCAGGGAGAGAGGTGGACACCTGGGTAGCTTGTAGGGGTCTTAGTCCCCTAGGTGGAGCTCCAGGGGGCACCCTAGGGCCTATACTGCAAGTCCAGGGTGAGAGGTGGACCACTGGGTAGCTTGCTGGGGTTAGAGGCCCCTAGGTGTAGGGCCAGGGGGCACCCTGGGGCCTATCCTGCAAGTCAAGGGAGAGAGGTGGACACCTGGGTAGCTTGCAGGGGTCTTAGGCCCCTAGGTGGAGCTCCAGGGGGCACCCTGGGCTCTCTACTGCAAGTCCAGGGAGACAGGTGGACCCCTGGGTAGCTTGCTGGGGTCAGGGGCCCTTATGTGGAGGGCCAGGGCTCACCCTGGGGCCTGTGCTGCAAGTCCAGGGAGAGAGGTGGACCCCTGGGTAGCATGCTGGGGTCAGAGGCCACTAGTTGGAGGGCAAGGGGGCACCCTAAGGCCTATACTTTATGTACAGGGAAAGAGGTAGACCCCTGGGTAGCTTGCTGGGGTCAGATGCCCCTAGGTAGAAGGGCAGGGGGCACCCTGAGGCCTCTATTGCAAGTCCAAGGAGAGAGGTGGACCCCTGGGTGGCTTGCAGGGGTCAGAGGCCCTTAGGTGGAGGGCCATGGGGCACCCTGGGGCCTATACTGCAAGTCCAGGTAGAGAGGTAGACCCCTGGGTAGCTTGCTGGGGTCAGAGGCCCCTAGGTAGAAGGCCAGGGGGCACCCTGGGGCCTCTACTGCAAGTCCAGGGAGAGAGGTGGACTTCTGGGTAGCTTGCAGGGGTTAGAGGCCCTTAGGTGGAGGGTCATGGGGCACCCTGGGGCCTATACTGCAAGTCCAGGGAGAGAGGTGGACCCCTTGGTAGCTTGATGGGGTCAGAGGCCCCTAAGTAGAGGGCCAGGGGGCACCCTGGGGCCTATACTGCAGATCCAGGGATACAAGTGGACCCCTGGGTAGCTTGCTGGGGTCAGAGGCCTCTAGGTGTAGGGCCAGGGGGCACCCTGGGGCCTATCCTGCAAGTCCAGGGAAAAATTTGGTCCCGTGGGTAGCCTTCTGGGGGCAGAGGCCCCTAGGTGGAGGGCCAGGGGGCACCCTAGGGTCTATACTGCAAGTCCAGGTAGAGAGGTGGACCCCTGAGTAACTTGCTGAGGTCAGAGGCCCCTAGGTTGAGGGCCAGGGTGCACCCTGGGGCCTCTACTGCAAGTCCAGGGAGAGTTGTGGAGCCCTGGGTAACTTGCAGGGGTCAGAGGCCCCTAGGTGGAGGGCCAGGGGGCACCCTGGGGCCTCTACTGCAAGTCCAGGGAGAGAGGTTGACTCCTGGGTGGCTTGCTGGGGTCAGAGACCCCTTGGTGGAGGGCAAGGGGGCACCCTGGGGCCTCTACTGCAAGTCCAGGGAGAGAGGTGGACCCCTGGGTAGCATGCTGGGGTCAGAGGCCCACAGGTGGAGGGCCAGGGGGCACCCTGGGGCCTCTACTGCAAGTCCAGGGAGATATGTGGACCCCTGGGTAGCTTGTAGGGGTCAGAGTCCCCTAGGTGGAGGGCAAGGGGGCACACTGGGGCCTCTACTGCAAGTCCAGGGACAGAGGTGGACCCCTGGGTAGGTTGCTGGGGTCTTAAGCCCCTAGGAGGAGCTCCAGGGGGCACCCTAGGGCCTCTACTGCAAGTCCAGGGAGAGAAGTGGTCCCCTGGGTAGCTTGCAGGGGTCAGAGGCCCTTAGGTGGAGGGCCATGGGGAACCCTGGGTTCTATACTGCAAGTCCAGGGAGAGAGGTAGACCCCTGGGTAGCTTGCTGGGGTCAGAGGCCCCTAGGTAGAAGGCCAGGGGGCACCCTGGGGCCTCTACTGCAAGTCCAGGGAGAGAGGTGGACCCCTGGGTAGCTTGATGGGGTCAGAGGCCCCTAGGTAGAGGGCCAGGGGGCACCTTGGGGCCTTTACTGCAAGTCCAGGGATACAAGTGGACCCCTGGGTAGCTTGCTGTAGTCAGAGGCCCCTAGGTGTAGGGCCAGGGGGCACCCTGGGGCCTAATCTGCAAGTCCAGGGAGCGAGATGGACCCGTGGGTAGCCTGCTGGGGTCAGAGGCCCCTAGGTGGAGGGACAGGGGGCACCATGGGCTCTCTACTGCAAGTCCAGGGAGACAGGTGGACCCCTGGGTAGCTTGCTGGGGTCAGGGGCCCCTATGTGGAGGGCCATGGCTCACCCAGGGGCTTGTGCTGAAAGTCCAGGGAGAGAGGTGGACCCCTGGGTAGCATGCTGGGGTCAAAGGCCACTAGGTGGAGGGACAGGGGGCACCCTAAGGCCTATACTTTATGTCCAGGAAAAAAGGTAGACCCCTGGGTATCTTGCTGGGGTCAGAGGCCCCTAGGTAGAAGGCCAGGGGGCACCCTGGGGCCTCTACTGCAAGTACAGGGAGAGAGGTGGTCCCCTGGATAGCTTGCAGGGGTCAGAGGCCCCTAGGTGGAGGGCAAGGGGGCACCCTGGGGCCTCTACTACAAGTCCAGGGAGAGACGTGGACCCCTGGGTAGCTTGCAGGGGTCAGAGGCCCTTAGGTGGAGGGCCATGGGGCACGCTGGGGCCTATACTGCAAGTCCAGGGAGAGAGGTAGACCCCTGGGTAGCTTGCTGGGGTCAGAGGCCCCTAGGTAGAAGGCCAGGGGGCACCCTGGGGCCTCTACTGCAAGTCCAGGGAGAGAGGTGGACCCCTGGGTGGCTTACTGAGGTCAGAGGCCCCTATGTGTAGGGCCAGGGGGCACCCTGGGGCCTATCCTGCAAGTCCAGGGATACAAGTGGACCCCTGGGTAGCTTGCTGTAGTCAGAGGCCCCTAGGTGTAGGGCCAGGGGGCACCCTGGGGCCTAACCTGCAAGTCCAGGGAGAGAGGTGGACCCGTGGGTAGCCTGCTGGGGTCAGAGGCCCCTAGGTGGAGGGCCAGGGGGCACCATGGGCTCCCTACTGCAAGTCCAGGGAGACAGGTGGACCCCTGGGTAGCTTGCTGGGGTCAGGGGCCCCTATGTCGAGGGCCAGGGCTCACCCTGGGGCTTGTGCTGCAAGTCCAGGGAGAGGTGGACCCCTGGGTAGCATGCTGGGGTCAGAGGCCATTAGGTGGAGGGCCAGGGGCACCCTAAGGCTATACTTTATATCCAGGGAAAGAGGTAGACCCCTTGGTAGCTTGCTGGGGTCAGAGGCCCCTAGGTAGAAGGCCAGGGGGCACCCTGGAGCCTCTACTGCAAGTCCAGGGAGAGAGGTGGACCCCTGGGTGGCTTGCTGGGGTCAGAGGCCCCTAGGTGTAGGGCCAGGGGGCACCTTGGGGCCTATACTGCAAGTCCAGGGAGACAGGTGGACCCCTAGGTAGCTTGCTGGGGTCAGGGGCCCCTATGTGGAGGGCCAGGGATCACCCTGGGGCTTGTGCTGAAAGTCCAGGGAGAGAGGTGGACCCCTGGGTAGCATGCTGGGGTCAGAGGCCACTAGGTGGAGGGACAGGGGACACCCTAAGGCCTATACTTTATGTCCAGGGAAAGAGGTAGACCCCTGGGTAGCTTGCTGGGGTCAGAGACCCCTAGGTAGAAGGCCAGGGGGCACCCTGGGGCCTCTACTGCAAGTCCAGGGAGAGAGGTGGTCCCCTGGGAAGCTTGCAGGGGTCAGAGGCCCCTAGGTGGAGGGCAAGGGGGCACCTTGGGGCCTCTACTGCAAGTCCAGGGAGAGACGTGGACCCCTGGGTAGCTTGCAGGGGTCAGAGGCCCTTAGGTGGAGGGCCATGGGGCACGCTGGGGCCTATACTGCAAGTCTAGGGAGAGAGGTAGACCCCTGGGTAGCTTGATGGGGTCAGAGGCCCCTAGGTAGAAGGCCAGGGGGCACCCTGGGGCCTCTACTGCATGTCCAGGGAGAGAGGTGGACCCCTGGGTGGCTTGCTGGGGTCAGTGGCTCCTAGGTGTAGGGCCAGGGGGCACCCTGGGGCCTATCTTGCAAGTCCAGGGAGAGAGGTGGACCCATGGATAGCCTGCTGGCGTCAGTGGCCCCTAGGTAGAAGGCCAGGGGGCACCCTGGGGCCTCTACTGCAAGTCCAGGGAGAGAGGTGGACCCCTGGGTGGATTGCTGGGGTCAGAGGCCCCTAGGTGGAGGGCAAGGGGGCACCCTGGGGCCTCTACATCTAGTCTAAGGAGAGAGGTGGACCCCTGGGTAGCATGCTGGGGTCAGAGGCCCCTAGGTGGAGGACCAGGGGGCACCCTGGGGCCTCTACTGCAAGTCCAGGGAGAGAGGTGGACCCCTGGGTAGCTTGTAAGGGTCAGAGGCCCCTAGGTGGAGGAAAGGGGGCACCCTGGGGCCTCTACTGCATGTCCAGGGAGACGGGTGGACCCCTGGGTAGCTTGCTGGGGTCTTAGGCCCTTAGATAGAGCTCCAGGGGGCACCCTAGGGCCTATACTGCAAGTAAAGGGTGAGAGGTGGACCCCTGGGTAACTTGCTGGGGTCAGAGGCCCTTAGGTGGAGGGCCATATGGCACCCTGGGGCCTCTACTGCAAGTCCAGGGAGAGAGGTGGTCCCCTGGGTAGCTTGCAGGGGTCAGAGGCCCTTAGGTGGAGGGCCATGGGGAACCCTGGGTTCTATACTGCAAGTCCAGGGAGAGAGGTAGACCCCTGGGTAGCTTGCTGGGGTCAGAGTCCCCTAGTTAGAAGGCCAGGGGGCACCCTGGGGCCTCTACTGCAAGTCCAGGGAGAGAGGTGGACCCCTGGGTAGCTTGTTGAGGTCAGAGGCCCCTAGGTAGAGGGCCAGGGGGCACCCTGGGGCCTTTACTGCAAGTCCAGGGATTCAAGTGGACCCCTGGGTAGCTTGCTGTAGTCAGAGGCCCCTAGGTGTAGGACCAGGGGGCACCCTGGGGCCTAATCTGCAAGTCCAGGGAGAGAGGTGGACCCGTGGGTAGCCTGCTTGGGTCAGAGGCCCCTAGGTGGAGGGACAGGGGGCACCCTGGGCTCTCTACTGCAAGTTCAGGGAGACAGGTAGACCACTGGGTAGCTTGCTGGGGTCAGAGGCCCCTAGGTGGAGGGCCAAGGGGCACCCTGGGGCCTATACTGCAAGTCCAGGGAGAGAGGGGGACCCCTGGGTAGCTTGCTGGGGTCAGAGGCCCCTAGGTGGAGGGCAAGGGAGCACCCTGGGGCCTCCATTGCAAGTCCATGGAGAGAGGTGGGCACATGGGTAGCTTGCAGGGGTCTTAGGCCCCTAGGTGGAGCTCCAGGGGGCACCCTAGGGACTATACTGCAAGTCCAGGGAGAGAGGTGGACCCCTGGGTAACTTGCTGGGGTCAGAGGCCCCTAGGTGGAGGGACAGGGGCACCCTTGGCTCTCTACTGCAAGTCCAGGGAGAGAGGTGGAGCCCTGGGTAGCTTGCTGGGGTCAGGGGCCCCTATGTGGAGGGCCAGGGCTCACCCTGGGGCTTGTGCTGAAAGTCCAGGGAGAGAGGTGGACCCCTGGGTAGCATGCTGGGGTCAGAGGCCACTAGGTGGAGGGACAGGGGGCACCCTAAGGCCTATACTTTATGTCCAGGGAAAGACGTAGACCCCTGGGTGTCTTGCTGGGGTCAGAGGCCCCTAGGTGGAGGGCAAGGGGGCACCCTAGGGCCTCTACTGCTAGTCCAAGGAGAGAGGTGGACCCCTGGGTAGCATGCTGGGGTCAGAGGCCCCTAGGTGAAGGACCAGGGCGCACCCTGGGGCCTCTACTGCAAGTCCAGAAAGAGAGGTGCACCCCTGGGTAGCTTGTAGGGGTCAAAGGCCCCTAGGTGGAGGAAAGGGGGCACCCTGGAGCCTCTACTGCATGTCCAGGGAGAGGGGTGGACCCCTGGGTAGCTTGCTGGGGTCTTAGGCCCTTAGATGGAGCTCCAGGGGGCGCCGTAGGGCCTATACTGCAAGTCCAGGGAGAGAGGTGGACCCCTGGTTAGCTTGCTGGGGTCAGAGGCCCCTAGGTGGAGGGCCAGGGGGCACCCTGGGGCCTATACTGCAAGTCCAGGGAGAGAGGTGGATCCCTTGGTAGCTTGCTGGAGTCAGAGGCCCCTAGGTGGAGGGACAGGGGGCACCCAGGGCTCTCTACTGCTAGTCCAGGGAGACAGGTGGACCCCTGGGTAACATGCTTGGGTCAGAGGCCCCTAGGTGGAGGGACAGGGGGCACCCTGGGGCCTCTACTGCAAGTCCAGGGAGAGAGGTTGACCCCTGGTTGGCTTGCTGGGGTCAGAGGCCCCTAGGTGGAGGGCAAGGGGGCACCCTGGGGCCTCTACTGCAAGTCCAGGGAGAGAGGTGGACCCCTGGTTAGCTTGCTGGGGTCAGAGGCCCCTAGGTGGAGGGCCAGGGGGCACCCTGGGGCCTATACTGCAAGTCCAGGGAGAGAGGTGGACCCCTTGGTAGCTTGCTGGGGTCAGAGGCCCCTAGGTGGAGGGACAGGGGGCACCCTGGGCTCTCTACTGCTAGTCCAGGGAGACAGGTGGACCCCTGGGTAACATGCTTGGGTCAGAGGCCCCTAGGTGGAGGGACAGGGGGCACCCTGGGGCCTTTACTGCAAGTCCAGGGAGAGAGATTGACCCCTGTTTGGCTTGCTGGGGTCAGAGGCCCCTAGGTGGAGGGCAAGGGGGCACCCTGGGACCTCTACTGCAAGTCCAGGAAGACAGGTGGACCCCTGGGTAGCTTGCTGGGGTCAGCGGCCCCTATGTGGAGGGCCAGGGCTCACCCAGGGGCCTATGCTGCAAGTCCAGGGAGAGAGGTGGACCCCTGGGTAGCATGCTGGGGTCAGAGGCCACTAGGTGGAGGGCCAGGGGGCACCCTAAGGCCTATACTTTATGTCCAGGGAAAGAGGTAGACCCCTGTGTAGCTTGCTGGGGTCAGACGCCCCTAGGTAGAAGGCCAGGATGCACCCTGGGGCCTCTACTGCAAGTGCAGGGAGAGAGGTGGACCCCTGGGTAGCTTGCTGGGGTCAGAGGCCCCTTGGTGGAGGGCAAGGGGGCACCCTGGGACCTCTACTGCAAGTCCAGGGAGAGAGATGGACCCCTGGGTAGCTTGCTGGGGTCAGAGGCCCCTGGGTGGAGAGCAAGGGGGCACCCTGGGACCTATACTGCATGTCCAGGGAGAGAGGTGGACCCCTGGGTAGCTTGCTGGGGTCTTAATCCCCTATGTGGAGCTTCAGGGGGCACCCTAGGGCCTATACTGCAAGTCCAGGGTGAGAGGTGGACCCCTGAGTAACTTGCTGGGGTCAGAAAATCCTAGGTGGAGGTACAGGGGGCACCCTGGGCTCTTTACTGCAAGTCCAGGGAGAGAGGTGGATTCCTGGGTAGCTTACTGGGGTCAGAGGCTCCTAGGTAGAAGACCAGGGGGCACCCTGGGGCCTATACTGCAAATCCAGGGAGAGAGGTGGAGCACTGAGTAACTTGCTGGGGTCAGAGGCCCCTAGGTGGAGGGGCAGAAGGCACCCTGGAGCCTATACTGCAAGTCCAGGGAGAGAGGTGGACCCCTGGGTATCTTGCAGGGGTCAGAGTCCCCTAGGTGGAGGGCCAGGGGGCACCCTGGGGACTCTACTGCAAGTCAAGGGAGAGTTGTGGACCCCTGGGTAGTATGCTGGGGTCAGAGGCCACTAGGTGGAGGACCCGGCGGCACCCTAAGGCCTATACTTTATGTCCAGGGAAAGAGGTAGACCCCTAAGTAGCTTGCTGGGGTCAGAGGCCCCCAGGTAAAAGGCCAGGGGGTACCCTGGGGCCTCTACTGCAAGTCCAGGGAGAGAGGTGGACCCCTGGGTAGCATGTTGGGGTCAGAGGCCACTAGGTGGAGGGCCAGGGGGCACCCTAAGGCCTATACTTTATGTCCAGGGAAAGAGGTAGACCCCTGTGTAGCTTGCTGGGGTCAGAGGCCCCTAGGTAGAAGGCCAGGGGGCACCCTGGGGCATCTACTGCAAGTCAAGGGAGAGAGATGGACCCCTGGGTAGCTTGCTGGTGTCAGAGGCCCCTGGGTGGAGAGCAAGGGGGCACCCTGGGACCTCTACTGCAAGTCAAGGGAGAGAGATGGACCCCTGGGTAGCTTGCTGGGGTCAGAGGCCCCTGGGTGGAGAGCAAGGGGGCACCCTGGGACCTATACTCCATGTCCAGGGAGAGAGGTGGACCCCTGGGTAGCTTGCTGGGGCCTTAGGCCCCTATGTGGAGGGCCAGGGCTCACCCTGGGGCTTGTGCTGAAAGTCCAGGGAGAGAGGTGGACCCCTGGGTAGCATGCTGGGGTCAGCGGCCACTAGGTGGAGGGACAGGGGGCACCCTAAGGCCTATACTTTATGTCCAGGGAAACAGGTAGACCCCTGGGTAGCTTGCTGGGGTCAGAGGCCCCTAGGTAGAAGGCCAGGGGCACCCTGGGGCCTCTACTGCAAGTCCAGGGAGAGAGGTGGTCCCCTGGGTAGCTTGCAGGGGTCAGAGGCCCCTAGGTGGAGGGCAAGGGGGCACCTTGGGGCCTCTACTGCAAGTCCAGGGAGAGAGGTGGACCACTGGGTAGCTTGCAGGGGTCAGAAGCCCTTAGGTGGGGGGCCATGGGGCACGCTGGGGCCTATACTGCAAGTCCAGGGAGAGAGGTAGACCCCTGGGTAGCTTGCTGGGGTCAGAGGCCCCTAGGTAGAAGGCCAGGGGGCACCCTGGGGCCTTTACTGCAAGTCCAGGGAGAGAGGTGGAAACCTAGGTGGCTTGCTGGGGTCAAAGGCCACTAGGTGTAGGGCCAGGGGGCACAATGGGGCCTATCCTGCAAGTCCAGGGAGAGAGGTGGACCCATGGGTAGCCTGCTGGGGTCAGTGGCCCCTAGGTAGAAGGCCAGGGGGCACCCTGGGCCTCTACTGCAAGTCCAGGGAGAGAGGTGGACCCCTGGGTGGATTTCTGGGGTCAGAGGCCCCTAGGTGGAGGGCAAGGGGGCACCCTGGGGCCTCTACATCTAGTCCAAGGAGAGAGGTGGACCCCTGGGTAGCATGCTGGGGTCAGAGGCCCCTAGGTGGAGGACCAGGGGGTACTCTGGGGCCTCTACTGCAAGTCCAGGGAGAGAGGTTGACCCCTGGGTAGCTTTTAAGGGTCAGAGGCCCCTATGTGAAGGAATGGGGGCACCCTGGGGCCTCTACTGCATGTCCAGGGAGAGGGGTGGACCCCTGGGTAGCTTGCTGGGGTCTTAGGCCCTTAGATGGAGCTGCAGGGGGCACCCTGGGGCCTATATTGCAAGTCCAGGGTGAGAGATGGACCCCTGGGTAACTTGCTGGGGTCAGAGGCCTTTAGGTGGAGGGCCATATGGCACCCTGGGGCCTATACTGCAAGTCCAGGGAAAGAGGAAGACCCTTTTTTAGCTTGATGGGGTCAGAGGCCCCTAGGTAGAGGGCCAGGGGGCACCCTGGGGCCTCTACTGCAAGTCCAGGGAGAGAGGTGGTCCCCTGGGTAGCTTGCAGGGGTCAGAGGCTCCTAGGTGGAGGGCAAGGGGGCACCCTGGGGCCTCTACTGCAAGTCCAGGGAGAGAGGTGGACCCCTGGGTAGCTTGCAGGGGTCAGAGGCCCTTAGGTGGAGGGCCATGGGGCACACTGGGGCCTATACTGCAAGTCCAGGGAGAGAGGTAGACCCCTGGGTAGCTTGCTGGGGTGAGAGGCCCCTAGGTAGAAGGCCAGGGGGCACACTGGGGCCTTTACTGCAAGTCCAGGGAGAGAGGTGGACCCCTGGGTGAATTGCTGAGGTCAGAGGCCCCTAGGTGTAGGGCCAGGGGGCACCCTGGAGCCTATCCTGCAAGTCCAGGGAGAGAGGTGGACCCATGGGTAGCCTGCTGGGGTCAGAGGCCCCTAGGTAGAAGGCCAGGGGGCACCCTGGGGCCTCTACTGCAAGTCCAGGGAGAGAGGTGGACCCCTGGGTGGATTGCTGGGGTCAGAGGCCCCTAGGTGGAGGGCAAGGGGGCACCCTGGGGCCTCTACATCTAGTCCAAGGAGAGAGTTGGACCCCTGGGTAGCATGCTGGGGTCAGAGGCCCAAAGGTGGAGGACCAGGGGGCACCCTGGGGCCTCTACTGCAAGTCCAGGGAGAGAGGTGGACCCCTGGGTAGCTTGTAGGGGTCAGAGGCCCCTAGGTGGAGGAAAGGGGGCACCCTGGGGCCTCACCTGCATGTCCAGGGAGAGGGGTGGACCCCTGGGTACCTTGCTTAGGTCTTAGGCCCTTAGATGGTGCTCCAGGGGGCACCCTAGGGCCTATACTGCAAGTCCAGGGTGAGAGGTTGACCCCTGGGTAACTTGCTGGGGTCAGAGGCCCTTAGGTGGAGGGCCATATGGCACCCTGGGGCCTATACTGCAAGTCCAGGGAGAGAGGTGGACCCCTTGGTAGCTTGCTGGGGTCAGAGGCCCCTAGGTGGAGGGACAGGGGGCACCCTGGGACCTCTACTGCAAGTCCAGGAAGACAGGTGGACCCCTGGGTAGCTTGCTGGGGTCAGCGGCCCCTATGTGGAGGGCCAGGGCTCACCCAGGGGCCTATGCTGCAAGTCCAGGGAGAGAGGTGGACCCCTGGGTAGCATGCTGGGGTCAGAGGCCACTAGGTGGAGGGCCAGGGGGCACCCTAAGGCCTATACTTTATGTCCAGGGAAAGAGGTAGACCCCTGTGTAGCTTGCTGGGGTCAGACGCCCCTAGGTAGAAGGCCAGGATGCACCCTGGGGCCTCTACTGCAAGTGCAGGGAGAGAGGTGGACCCCTGGGTAGCTTGCTGGGGTCAGAGGCCCCTTGGTGGAGGGCAAGGGGGCACCCTGGGACCTCTACTGCAAGTCCAGGGAGAGAGATGGACCCCTGGGTAGCTTGCTGGGGTCAGAGGCCCCTGGGTGGAGAGCAAGGGGGCACCCTGGGACCTATACTGCATGTCCAGGGAGAGAGGTGGACCCCTGGGTAGCTTGCTGGGGTCTTAATCCCCTATGTGGAGCTTCAGGGGGCACCCTAGGGCCTATACTGCAAGTCCAGGGTGAGAGGTGGACCCCTGAGTAACTTGCTGGGGTCAGAAAATCCTAGGTGGAGGTACAGGGGGCACCCTGGGCTCTTTACTGCAAGTCCAGGGAGAGAGGTGGATTCCTGGGTAGCTTACTGGGGTCAGAGGCTCCTAGGTAGAAGACCAGGGGGCACCCTGGGGCCTATACTGCAAATCCAGGGAGAGAGGTGGAGCACTGAGTAACTTGCTGGGGTCAGAGGCCCCTAGGTGGAGGGGCAGAAGGCACCCTGGAGCCTATACTGCAAGTCCAGGGAGAGAGGTGGACCCCTGGGTATCTTGCAGGGGTCAGAGTCCCCTAGGTGGAGGGCCAGGGGGCACCCTGGGGACTCTACTGCAAGTCAAGGGAGAGTTGTGGACCCCTGGGTAGTATGCTGGGGTCAGAGGCCACTAGGTGGAGGACCCGGCGGCACCCTAAGGCCTATACTTTATGTCCAGGGAAAGAGGTAGACCCCTAAGTAGCTTGCTGGGGTCAGAGGCCCCCAGGTAAAAGGCCAGGGGGTACCCTGGGGCCTCTACTGCAAGTCCAGGGAGAGAGGTGGACCCCTGGGTAGCATGTTGGGGTCAGAGGCCACTAGGTGGAGGGCCAGGGGGCACCCTAAGGCCTATACTTTATGTCCAGGGAAAGAGGTAGACCCCTGTGTAGCTTGCTGGGGTCAGAGGCCCCTAGGTAGAAGGCCAGGGGGCACCCTGGGGCATCTACTGCAAGTCAAGGGAGAGAGATGGACCCCTGGGTAGCTTGCTGGTGTCAGAGGCCCCTGGGTGGAGAGCAAGGGGGCACCCTGGGACCTCTACTGCAAGTCAAGGGAGAGAGATGGACCCCTGGGTAGCTTGCTGGGGTCAGAGGCCCCTGGGTGGAGAGCAAGGGGGCACCCTGGGACCTATACTCCATGTCCAGGGAGAGAGGTGGACCCCTGGGTAGCTTGCTGGGGCCTTAGGCCCCTATGTGGAGGGCCAGGGCTCACCCTGGGGCTTGTGCTGAAAGTCCAGGGAGAGAGGTGGACCCCTGGGTAGCATGCTGGGGTCAGCGGCCACTAGGTGGAGGGACAGGGGGCACCCTAAGGCCTATACTTTATGTCCAGGGAAACAGGTAGACCCCTGGGTAGCTTGCTGGGGTCAGAGGCCCCTAGGTAGAAGGCCAGGGGCACCCTGGGGCCTCTACTGCAAGTCCAGGGAGAGAGGTGGTCCCCTGGGTAGCTTGCAGGGGTCAGAGGCCCCTAGGTGGAGGGCAAGGGGGCACCTTGGGGCCTCTACTGCAAGTCCAGGGAGAGAGGTGGACCACTGGGTAGCTTGCAGGGGTCAGAAGCCCTTAGGTGGGGGGCCATGGGGCACGCTGGGGCCTATACTGCAAGTCCAGGGAGAGAGGTAGACCCCTGGGTAGCTTGCTGGGGTCAGAGGCCCCTAGGTAGAAGGCCAGGGGGCACCCTGGGGCCTTTACTGCAAGTCCAGGGAGAGAGGTGGAAACCTAGGTGGCTTGCTGGGGTCAAAGGCCACTAGGTGTAGGGCCAGGGGGCACAATGGGGCCTATCCTGCAAGTCCAGGGAGAGAGGTGGACCCATGGGTAGCCTGCTGGGGTCAGTGGCCCCTAGGTAGAAGGCCAGGGGGCACCCTGGGCCTCTACTGCAAGTCCAGGGAGAGAGGTGGACCCCTGGGTGGATTTCTGGGGTCAGAGGCCCCTAGGTGGAGGGCAAGGGGGCACCCTGGGGCCTCTACATCTAGTCCAAGGAGAGAGGTGGACCCCTGGGTAGCATGCTGGGGTCAGAGGCCCCTAGGTGGAGGACCAGGGGGTACTCTGGGGCCTCTACTGCAAGTCCAGGGAGAGAGGTTGACCCCTGGGTAGCTTGTAAGGGTCAGAGGCCCCTATGTGAAGGAATGGGGGCACCCTGGGGCCTCTACTGCATGTCCAGGGAGAGGGGTGGACCCCTGGGTAGCTTGCTGGGGTCTTAGGCCCTTAGATGGAGCTGCAGGGGGCACCCTAGGGCCTATATTGCAAGTCCAGGGTGAGAGATGGACCCCTGGGTAACTTGCTGGGGTCAGAGGCCTTTAGGTGGAGGGCCATATGGCACCCTGGGGCCTATACTGCAAGTCCAGGGAAAGAGGAAGACCCTTTTTTAGCTTGATGGGGTCAGAGGCCCCTAGGTAGAGGGCCAGGGGGCACCCTGGGGCCTCTACTGCAAGTCCAGGGAGAGAGGTGGTCCCCTGGGTAGCTTGCAGGGGTCAGAGGCTCCTAGGTGGAGGGCAAGGGGGCACCCTGGGGCCTCTACTGCAAGTCCAGGGAGAGAGGTGGACCCCTGGGTAGCTTGCAGGGGTCAGAGGCCCTTAGGTGGAGGGCCATGGGGCACACTGGGGCCTATACTGCAAGTCCAGGGAGAGAGGTAGACCCCTGGGTAGCTTGCTGGGGTGAGAGGCCCCTAGGTAGAAGGCCAGGGGGCACACTGGGGCCTTTACTGCAAGTCCAGGGAGAGAGGTGGACCCCTGGGTGAATTGCTGAGGTCAGAGGCCCCTAGGTGTAGGGCCAGGGGGCACCCTGGAGCCTATCCTGCAAGTCCAGGGAGAGAGGTGGACCCATGGGTAGCCTGCTGGGGTCAGAGGCCCCTAGGTAGAAGGCCAGGGGGCACCCTGGGGCCTCTACTGCAAGTCCAGGGAGAGAGGTGGACCCCTGGGTGGATTGCTGGGGTCAGAGGCCCCTAGGTGGAGGGCAAGGGGGCACCCTGGGGCCTCTACATCTAGTCCAAGGAGAGAGTTGGACCCCTGGGTAGCATGCTGGGGTCAGAGGCCCAAAGGTGGAGGACCAGGGGGCACCCTGGGGCCTCTACTGCAAGTCCAGGGAGAGAGGTGGACCCCTGGGTAGCTTGTAGGGGTCAGAGGCCCCTAGGTGGAGGAAAGGGGGCACCCTGGGGCCTCACCTGCATGTCCAGGGAGAGGGGTGGACCCCTGGGTACCTTGCTTAGGTCTTAGGCCCTTAGATGGTGCTCCAGGGGGCACCCTAGGGCCTATACTGCAAGTCCAGGGTGAGAGGTTGACCCCTGGGTAACTTGCTGGGGTCAGAGGCCCTTAGGTGGAGGGCCATATGGCACCCTGGGGCCTATACTGCAAGTCCAGGGAGAGAGGTACACCCCTTTTTAGCTTGATGGGGTCAGAGGCCCCTAGGTAGAGGGCAAGGGGGCACCCTAAGGGCCTATTCTGCAAATACAGGGAGAGAGGTGGACCTCTGGGTAGCTTCCTGGGGTCAGAGGCCCCTAGGTGGAGGGCCAGGGGGCATCCTAGGGCCTAAACTGCAAGTCCAGGGAGAAAGGTGGACCCCTGAGTAACTTTCAGGCATCAGAGGCCCCTAGGTGGAGGGCCTGTGGGCACCCTGGGGCCTCTTCTGCAAGTCCAGGGAGAGAGGTGGACCCCTGGGT
This sequence comes from Danio rerio, assembly GCF_052040795.2. Lineage (NCBI taxonomy): Eukaryota > Metazoa > Chordata > Actinopteri > Cypriniformes > Danionidae > Danio > Danio rerio. Next base: position 51,434,082 of record NC_141028.1, on the reverse strand, counting down.
AGCTTGCTGGGGTCTTAGGCCCCTAGGTGGAGCTCCAGGGGGCACCCTAGGGCGTATACTGCAAGTCCAGGGAGAGAGGTGGACCCGTGGGTAGCTTGCTGGGGTCAAAGGCCCCTAGGTGGAGGGCCAAGGGGCACCCTGGGGCCTATACTGAAAGTCCAGGGAGAGATGTGGACCCCTGGGTAGCTTGCTGGGGTCAGCGGCCCCTAGGTGGAGGGCCAGGGGGCACCCTGGGGCCTCTACTTCAAGTCCAGGGAGAGAGGTGGACCCCTGGGTAGCTTGCTGGGGTCTTAGGCCCCTAGGAGGAGATCCAGGGGGCACCCTAGGGCCTATACTGCAAGTCCAGGGTGAGAGATAGAACCCTGGGTAGCTTGCTGGGATCAGAGGCCTTTAGGTAGAAGGCCACGGGGCACCCTGGGGCCTCTACTGCAAGTCCAGGGAGAGAGGTTGACCCCTGGGTGGCTTGCTGGGGTCAGAGGCCCCTAGGTGTAGGGACAGGGGGCACCCTGGGCTCTCTACTGCAAGTCCAGGGAGACAGGTTGACCCCTGGGTAGCTTGCTGGGGTCAGAGGCCCCTAGGTGGAAGGCCAAGGGGCACCCTGGGGCCTATACTGCAAGTCCAGGGAGAGAGGTGGACCCCTGGGTAGCTTGCTGGGGTCAGAGGCCCCTAGGTGGAGGGCAAGGGAGCACCCTGGGGCCTCCATTGCAAGTCCAGGGAGAGAGGTTAACACCTGAGTAGCTTGCAGGGGTCTTAGGCCCATAGGTGAAGCTCCAGGGGGCACCCTAGGGCCTATACTGCAAGTCCAGGGAGAGAGGTGGACCACAGGGTAGCTTGCTGAGGTCTTAGGCCCCTAGGTGGAGCTCCTGGGGGCACCCTAGGGCCTATACTGCAAGTCCAGGGTGAGAGGTGGACCCCTGAGTAGCTTGCTGGGGTCAGAGGCCCCTAGGTGGAGGGCAAGGGAGCACCCTGGGGCCTCCATTGCAAGTCCAGGGAGAGAGGTGGACACCTGGGTAGGTTGCAGGAGTCTTAGGCCCCTAGGTGGAGCTCCAGGGGGCACCCTAGGGCCTATACTGCAAGTCCAGGGTGAGAGTTGGACCACTGGGTAGCTTTCTGGGGTCAGAGGCCCCTAGGTGTAGGGCCAGGGGGCACCCTGGGGCCTATCCTGCAAGTCCAGGGAGAGAGGTGGACCCCTGGGTAACTTGCTGGGGTCAGAGGCCCCTAGGTGGAGGGAGAGGGGGCACCATGGGCTCTCTACTGCAAGTCCAGGGAGACAGGTGGACCCCTGGGTAGCTTGCTGGGGTCAGGGGCCCCTATGTAGAGGGCCAGGGCTCACCCTGGGGCTTGTGCTGCAAGTCCAGGGAGAGAGGTGGACCCCTGGGTAGCATGCTGGGGTCAGAGGCCACTAGGTGGAGGGCCAGAGGGCACCCTAAGGCCTATACTTTATGTCCAGGGAAAGAGGTAGACCCCTGGGTAGCTTGCTGGGGTCAGAGGCCCCTAGGTAGAAGGCCAGCCGGCACCCTGGGGCCTCTACTGCAAATCCAGGGAGAGAGGTGGACCCCTGGGTGGCTTGCTGGGGTCAGAGGCCCCTAGGTGGAGGGCAAGGGGGCACCCTGGGGCGTCTACTGCAAGTCCAGGGAAAGAGGTAGACCCCTGGGTAGCTTGCTGGGGTCAGAGGCCCCTAGGTGGAGGGACAGTGGGCACCCTGGGCTCTCTACTGCAAGTCCAGGGAGAGAGGTGGACCCTGGGTAGTTTGCTGGGGTCAGAGGCCCCTAGGTGGAGGGCAAGGGAGCACCCTGGGGCCTCCATTGCAAGTCCAGGGAGAGAGGTGGACACCTGGGTAGCTTGCAGGGGTCTTAGGCCCCTAGGTGGAGCTCCAGGGGGCACCCTAGGGACTATACTGCAAGTCCAGGGAGAGAGGTGGACCCCTGGGTAACTTGCAGGGGTCAGAGGCCCCAAGGTGGAGGGACAGGGGGCACCCTGGGCCCTACACAGCTAGTCCAGGGAGAGAGGTGGACCCCTTGGTAGCTTGCAGGGGTCAGAGGCCCCTAGGTGGAGGGCCAGGGGGCACCCTGGGGCCTCTACTGCAAGTCCAGGGAGAGTTGTGGATCCCTGGGTAACTTGCAGGGGTCAGAGGCCCCTAGGTGGAGGGCCAGGGGGCACCCTGGGGCCTCTACTGCAAGTCCAGGGAAAGAGGTAGACCCCTGGGTAGCCTGCTGGGGTCAGAGGCCCCTAGGTGGAGCTCCAGGGGGCACCCTAGGGACTATACTGCAAGTCCAGGGAGAGAGGTGGACCCCTGGGTAACTTGCTGGGGTCTGAGGCCCCTAGGTGGAAGGACAGGGGGCACCCTGGGCTCTCTACTGCAAGTCCAGGGAGACAGGTGGACCCCTGGGTAGCTTGCTGGGGTCAGGGGCCCCTATGTGGAGGGCCGTGGCTCACCCTGGGGCTTGTGCTGAAAGTCCAGGGAGAGAGGTGGACCCCTGGGTAGCATGCTGGGGTCAGAGGCCACTAGGTGGAGGGACAGGGGGCACCCTAAGGCCTATACTTTATGTCCAGGATAAGAGGTAGACCCCTGGGTAGCTTGTTGGGTCAGATGCCCCTAGGTAGAAGGCCAGGGGGCACCCTGGGGCCTCTACTGCAAGTCCAGGGAGAGAGGTGGACCCCTGGGTAGCTTGCAGGGGTCAGAGGCCCCTAGGTGGAGGGCAATGGGGCACCCTGGGGCCTCTACTGCAAGTCCAGGGAGAGAGGTGGACCCCTGGGTAGCTTGCAGGGGTCAGAGGCCCTTAGGTGGAGGGCCATGGTTCACGCTGGGGCCTACACTGCAAGTCCAGGGAGAGAGGTAGACCCCTGGGTAGCCTGCTGGGGTCAGAGGCCCCTAGGTAGAAGGCCAGGGGGCACCCTGGGGCCTCTACTGCAAGTCCAGGGAGAGAGGTGGACCCCTGGGTAGCTTGTAGGGGTCAAAGGCCCCTATGTGGAGGGCCAGGGCTCACCCTGGGGCTTGTGCTGCAAGTCCAGGGAAAGAGGTAGACCCCTGGGTAGCTTGCTGGGGTCAGAGGCCCCTAGGTGGAGGGCCAGGTTGCACCCTGGGCTCTCTACTGCAAGTCCAGGGAGACAGGTAGACCCCTGGGTAGCTTGCTGGGGTCAGAGGCTCCTAGGTGGAGGGCCAAGGGGCACCCTGGGGCCTATACTGCAAGTCCAGGGAGAGAGGTGGATCCCTGGGTAGCTTGCTGGGGTCAGAGGCCTTTGGGTGAAGGGCAAGGGGGCACCCTGGGACCTCTACTGCAAGTCCAGGGAGAGAGATGGACCCCTGGGTAGCTTGCTGGGGTCAGAGGCCCCTAGGTGGAGGGCCAAGGGGCACCCTGGGGCCTATACTGCAAGTCCAGGGAGAGAGGTGGACCCCTGGGTAGCTTACTGGGGTCAGAGGCTCCTAGGTAGAAAACCATGGGGCACCCTGGGGCCTATACTGCAAGCCCAGGGAGAGAGGTGGAGCACTGAGTAACTTGCTGGGGTCAGAGGCCCCTAGGTGGAGGGCCAGGGGGCACCCTGGGGCCTCTACTGGAAGTCCAGGGAGAGAGGTGGACCCCTGGGTAGCATGCTGGGGTCAGAGGCCACTAGGTGGAGGGCCAGGGGGCACCCTAAGGCTATACTTTATGTCCACGGAAAGAGGTAGACCCCTGGGTAGCTTGCTGGGGTCAGAGGCCCCTAGGTAGAAGGCCAGGGGGTACCCTGGGGCCTCTACTGCAAGTCCAGGGAGAGATGTGGACCCCTGGGTAGCTTGCTGGGGTCTTAGGCCCCTAGGTGGAGTGGCAGAAGCCACCCTGGAGCCTCTACTGCAAGTCCAGGTAGAGAGATGGACCCCTGGGTAGCTTGCTGGGGTCTTAGGCCCCTAGGAGGAGGGCCAGGGGGCACACTGGGGCCTCTAGTGCAAGTCCAGGGAGAGTTGTGGAGCATTGGGTAACTTGCAGGGGTCAGAGGCCACTAGGTGGAGGGCCAGGGGGCACCCTGGGCTCTCTATTGCAAGTCCAGGGAGACAGGTGGACCCCTGGTTAGCTTGCTGGGGTCAGAGGCCACTAGGTGGAGGGCAAGGGGGCACCCTAAGGCCTATACTTTAAGTCCAAAGAAAGAGGTAGACCCCTGGGTAGCTTGCTGGGGTCAGAGGCCCTAAGGTAGAAGACCAGGGGGCACCCTGGGGCCTCTACTGCAAGTCCAGGGAGAGAGGTGGACCCGTGGGTGGCTTGCTGGGGTCAGAGGCCCCTAGGTGGAGGGCAAGGGGGCACCCTGGGGCCTCTACTGCAAGTCCAGGGAGAGAAGTGGACCCCTGGGTAGCTTGCAGGGGTCAGAGGCCCTTAGGTGGAGGACCATGGGGCACCCTGGGTTCTATACTGCAAGTCCAGGGAGAGAGGTGGACCCCTGGGTAGCTTGCTGTAGTCAGAGGCCCCTTGGTGTAGGGCCAGGGGGCACCCTGGGGCCTAACCTGCAAGTCCAGGGAGAGAGGTGGACCCGTGGGTAGCCTGCTGGGGTCAGAGGCCCCTAGGTGGAGGGCCAGGGGGCACCCTAGGGCCTATACTGCAAGTCCAGGGAGAGAGGTGGACCCCTGAGTAAAATGCTGGGGTCAGAAGCTCCTAGGTGGAGGGCCAGGGGGCACCCTGGGGCCTCTACTGCAAGTCCAGGGAGAGTTGTGGAGCCCTGGGTAACTTGCAGGGGTCAGAGGCCCCAAGGTGGAGGGCCAGGGGGCACCCTGGGGCCTCTACTGCAAGTCCAGAGAGAGAGGTGGACCCCTGGGTAGCATGCTGGGGTCAGAGGCCACTAGGTGGAGGGCCAGGGGGCACCCTAAGGCCTTTACTTTATGTCCAGGGAAAGAGGTTGACCCCTGGGTAGCTTGCTGGGGTCAGAGGCCCTTAGGTAGAAGGCCAGGGGGTACCCTGGGGCCTCTACTGCAAGTCCAGGGAGAGAGGTGGACCCCTGGGTAGCTTGCAGGGGTCAGAGGCCCTTAGGTGGAGGGCCATGGGGCACCCTGGTGCCTATACTGCAAGTCCAGGGAGAGAGGTGGACCCCTGGGTAGCTTGCTGGGGTCAGAGGCCCCTAGGTGGAGGGCAAGGGAGCACCCTGGGGCCTCCACTGCAAGTCCAGGGAGAGAGGTGGACACCTGGGTAGCTTGCAGGGGTCTTAGGCCCCTAGGTGGAGCTCCAGGGGGCACCATGGGCTCTCTACTGCAAGTCCAGGGAGAGAGGTGGACCCCTGGGTAGCATGCTGGGGTCAGAGGCCACTAGGTGGAGGGCAAGGGGGCACCCTAAGGCCTATACTTTATGTCCAGGGAAAGAGGTAGACCCCTGGGTAGCTTGCTGGGGTCAGATGCCCCTATGTAGAAGGCCAGGGAGCACCCTGGGGCCTCTACTGCAAGTCCAAGGAGAGAGGTGGACCCCTCGGTAGCTTGCTGGGGTCAGGGGCCCCTATGTGGAGGGCCAGGGGGCACCCTTGGGCCTATACTGCAAGTCCAGGGAGAGAGGTGGACCCCTGGGTAGCTTACTGGGGTCAGAGGCTCCTAGGTAGAAGGCCAGGGGGTACCCTGGGGCCTCTACTGCACGTCTAGGGAGAGAGGTGGACCCCTGGGTAGCTTGCAGGGGTCGGAGGCCGCTAGGTGGAGGGCCAGGGGGCACCTTGGGGCCTCTACTGCAAGTCCAAGGAGAGAGGTGGACCCCTCTGTAGCTTGCTGGGGTCAGGGGCCCCTATGTGGAGGGCAAGGGGGCACCCTTGGGCCTATACTGCAAGTCCAGGGAGAGAGGTGGACCCCTGGGTAGCTTACTGGGGTCCGAGGCTCCTAGGTAGAAGGCCAGGGGGTACCCTGGGGCCTCTACTGCAAGTGCAGGGAGAGAGGTGGACCCCTGGGTAGCTTGCAGGGGTCAGAGGCCCTTAGGTGGAGGGCCATGGGGCACCCTGGGGCCTATACTGCAAGTCCAGGGAGAGAGGTAGACCCCTGGGTTGCTTCCTGGGGTCAGAGGCCCCTAGGTAGAGGGCCAGGGGGCACCCTGGGGCCTCTACTGCAAGTCCAGGGAGAGAGGTGGACCCCTGGGTGGCTTGCTGGGGTCAGAGGCCTCTAGGTGGAGGGCAAGGGGGCACCCTAGGGCCTCTACTGCAAGTCCAGGGAGAGAGGTGGACCCCTGGGTAGCTTGCAGTGGTCAGAGGCCCTTAGTTGGAGGGCCATGGGGCACCCTGGGGCCTATATTGCAAGTCCAGGGAGAGAGGTGGACCCCTTGGTAGCTTGATGGGGTCAGAGGCCCATAGGTAGAGGGCCAGGGGGCACCCTGGGGCCTATACTGCAAGTCCAGGGAGAGAGGTGGACCCCTGGGTAGCTTGCTGGGGTCAGAGGCCCCTAGGTGTAGGGCCAGGGGGCACCCTGGGGCCTAACCTGCAAGTCCAGGGAGAGATGTGGACCCGTGGGTAGCCTGCTGGGGTCAGAGGCCCCTAGTTGTAGGGCCAGGGGGCACCCTGGGGCCTAACCTGCAAGTCCAGGGAGAGATGTGGACCCGTGGGTAGCCTGCTGGGGTCAGAGGCCCCTAGGTGGAGGGCCAGGGGGCACCCTAGGGCCTATACTGCATGTCCAGGGAGAGAGGTGGACCCCTGAATAAATTGCTGGGGTCGGAGGCCCCTAGGTGGAGGGCCAGGGGGCACACTGGGGCCTCTACTGCAAGTCCAGGGAGAGTTGTGGAGCCCTGGGTAACTTGCAAGGGTCAGAGGCCCCTAGGTGGAGGGACAGGGGGCACCCTGGGCTCTCTACTGCAAGTCCAGGGAGACAGGTAGACCCCTGGGTAACTTGCTGGGGTCAGATGCTCCTAGGTGGAGGGACAGGGGGCACCCTGGGCTCTCTACTGCAAGTCCAGGGAGACAGGTGGACCCCTGGGTAACTTGCTGGGGTCAGAGGCCCCTAGGTGGAGGGACAGGGGGCACCCAGGGGCCTCTACTGCAAGTCCAGGGAGAGAGGTGGACCCCTTGGTAGCTTGCAGGGGTTAGAGGCCCCTAGGTGGACGGCCAGAGGGCACCATGGGGCCCATACTGCAAGACCAGGGAGAGAGGTGGACCCCTGGGTAACTTGCTGGGGTCAGAGGCCCCTAGGTGGAGGGACAGGGGGCACCCTAGGCTCTCTACTGCAAGTCCAGGGAGACAGGTGGACCCCTGGGTAGCTTGCTGGGGTCAGGGGCCCCTATGTGGAGTGCCAGGGCTCACCCAGGGGCCTATGCTGCAAGTCCAGGGAGAGAGGTGGACCCCTGGGTAGCATGCTGGGGTCAGAGGCCACTAGGTGGAGGGCCAGGGGGCACCCTGCGGCCTATACTTTATGTCCAGGGAAAGAGGTAGACCCCTGGGTAGCTTGCTGCGGTCAGAGGCCCCTAGGTAGAAGGCCAGGGGGCACCCTAGGGCCTCTAATGCAAGTCCAGGGAGAGAGTTGGACCCCTGGGTAGCTTGCTGGGGTCAGAGGCCCCTGGGTGGAGGGCAAGGGGGCACCCTGGGACCTCTACTGCAAGTCCAGGGAGAGAAATGGACCCCTGGGTAGCTTGCTGGGGTCAGAGGCCCCTGGGTGGAGAGCAAGGGGGCACCCTGGGACCTATACTGCATGTCCAGGGAGAGAGGTGGACCCCTGGGTAGCTTGCTGGGGTCTTAGGCCCTTATGTGGAGCTCCAGGGGGCACCCTAGGGCCTATACTGCAAGTCCAGGGTGAGAGGTGGACCCCTGGGTAGCTTGCTGGGGTCAGAGGCCCCTAGGTGGAGGGCCAGGGGGCACCCTAGGGCCTATACTGCAAGTCCAGGGTGAGAGGTGGACCCCTGAGTAACTTGCTGGGGTCAGAGGCCCCTAGGTGGAGGTACAGGGGGCACCCTGGGCTCTTTACTGCAAGTCCAGGGAGACAGGTGGACCCCTAGGTAGCTTGCTGGGGTCAGAGGCCCCTAGGTGGAGGGCCAATGGGCACCCTGGGGCCTATACTGCAAGTCCAGGGAGAGAGGTGGACCCCTGGGTAGCTTACTGGGGTCAGAGGCTCCTAGGTAGAAGACCAGGGGGCACCCTGGGGCCTATACTGCAAGTCCAGGGAGAGAGGTGGAGCACTGAGTAACTTGCTGGGGTCAGAGGCCCCTAGGTGGAGGGCAAGGGGGCACCCTGGGGCCTCTACTGCAAGTCCAGGGAGAGAGGTGGACCCCTGGGTAGCTTGCAGGTGTCAGATTCCCTTAGGTGGAGGGCCAGGGGGCACCCTGGAGCCTACACTGCAAGTTCAGGGAGAGAGGTGGACGCCTTGGTAGCTTGCAGGGGTCAGAGGCCCCTAGGTGGAGGGCCAGGGGGCACCCTGGGGCCTCTACTGCAAGTCCAGGGAGAGAGGTGGAACCCTGGGTAGCATGCTGGGGTCAGAGGCCACTAGGTGGAGGGCCAGGGGGCACCCAAAGGCCTATACTTTATGTCCACGGAAAGAGGTAGACCCCTGGGTAGCTTGCTGGGGTCAGAGGCCCCTAGGTAGAAGGCCAGGGGGTACCCTGGGGCCTCTACTGCAAGTCCAGGGAGAGAGGTGGACCCCTGGGTGGCTTGCTGGGGTCAGAGGCCCCTAGGTGGAGGGCAAGGGGGCACCCTGGGGCCTCTACTGCAAGTCCAGGGAGAGAGGTGGACCCCTGGGTAGCTTGCAGGTGTCAGAGGCCCTTAGGTGGAGGGCCATGGGGCACCCTGGGGCCTATACTGCAAGTCCAGGGAGAGAGGTGGAGCACTGAGTAACTTGCTGGGGTCAGAGGCCCCTAGGTGGAGGGCAAGGGGGCACCCTGGGGCCTCTACTGCAAGTCCAGGGAGAGAGGTGGACCCCTGGGTGGCTTGCTGGGGTCGGAGGCCGCTAGGTATAGGGCAAGGGGGCACCCTGGGGCCTCTACTGCAAGTCCAGGGAGAGAGGTGGACCCCTGGGTAGCTTGCAGGGGTCAGAGGCCCTTAGGTGGAGGGTCATGGGGCACCCTGGGGCCTATTCTGCAAGTCCAGGGAGAGAGGTGGACCCATGGGTAGCTTGCTGGGGTCAGAGGCCCCTAGGTGTCGGGCCAGGGGGCACCCTGCGGCCTATACTGCAAGTCCAGGGAGAGAGGTGGACCCCTGGGTATCTTGCTGGGGTCAGAGGCCCCTAAGAGGAGGGCAGGGGACCACCCTGGGGCCTCCACTGCAAGTCCCGGGAGAGAGGTGGACACCTGGGTAGCTTGCAGGGGTCTTAGGCCCCTAGGTGGAGCTCCAGGGGGCACCCTGGGCTCTCTACTGCAAGTCCAGGGAGACAGGTGGACCCCTCGGTAGCTTGCTGGGGTCAGGGGCCCCTATATGGAGGGCCAGGGCTCATCCTGGGGCCTGTGCTGCAAGTCCAGGGAGAGAGGTGGACCCCTGGGTAGCATGCTGAAGACAGAGGCCACTAGGTGGAGAGCAAGGGGGCTCCCTAAGGCGTATACTTTATGTCCAGGGAAAGAGGTAGACCCCTGGGTAGCTTGCTGGGGTCAGATGCCCCTAGGTAGAAGGGCAGGGGGCACCCTGGGGCCTCTACTGCAAGTCCAGCGAGAGAGGTGGACCACTGGGTGGCTTGCAGGGGTCTTAGGCCCTTAGGTGGAGGGCCATGGGGCACCCTGGGGCCTATACTGCAAGTCCAGGGAAAGAGGTAGACCCCTGGGTAGCTTGCTGGGGTCAGAGGCCCCTAGGTAGAAGGCCAGGGGGCACCCTGGGGCCTCTACTGCAAGTCCAGGGAGAGAGGTGGACTTCTGGGTAGCTTGCTGGGGTCAGAGGCCCCTAGGAGCAGGGCAAGGGAGCACCCTGGGGCCTCCACTGCAAGTCCCGGGAGAGAGGTGGACACCTGGGTAGCTTGCAGGGGTCTTAGGCCCCTAGGTGGAGCTCCAGGGGGCACCCTGGGCTCTCTACTGCAAGTCCAGGGAGACAGGTGGACCCCTCGGTAGCTTGCTGGGTTCAGGGGCCCCTATGTGGAGGGCCAGGGCTCATCCTGGGGCCTGTGCTGCAAGTCCAGGGAGAGAGGTGGACCCCTGGGTAGCATGCTGGGGTCAGAGGCCACTAGGTGGAGGGCAAGGGGGCACCCTAAGGCGTATACTTTATGTCCAGGGAAAGAGGTAAACCCCTGGGTAGCTTGCTGGGGTCAGATGCCCCTAGGTAGAAGGGCATGGGGCACCCTGGGGCCTCTACTGCAAGTCCAGGGAGAGAGGTGGACCCCTGGGTGGCTTGCAGGGGTCAGAGGCCCTTAGGTGGAGGGCCATGGGGCACCCTGGGGCCTATACTGCAAGTCCAGGGAGAGAGGTAGACCCCTGGGTAGCTTGCTGGGGTCAGAGGCCCCTAGGTAGAAGGCCAGGGGGCACCCTGGGGCCTCTACTGCAAGTCCATCGAGAGAGGTGGACTTCTGGGTAGCTTGCAGGGGTCAGAGGCCCTTAGGTGGAGGGCCATGGGGCACCGTGGGGCCTCTACTGCAAGTCCAGGGAGAGAGGTGGACCCCTGGGTAGCTTGCAGGGGTCAGAGGCCATTAGGTGGAGGGTCATGGGGCACCCTGGGGCCTATTCTGCAAGTCCAGGGAGAGAGGTGCACCCCAGGGTAGCTTGCTGGGGTCAGAGGCCCCTAGGTGGAGGGCCAGGGGGCACCCTAGGGCCTATACTGCAAGTCCAGGGTGAGAGGTGGATCCCTGAGTAACTTGCTGGGGTCAGAGGCCCCTAGGTGGAGGGACAGGGGGCACCCTGGGCTCTTTACTGCAAGTCCAGAGAGACAGGTGGACCCCTGGGTAGCTTGCTGGGGTCAGAGGCCCCTAGGTGGAGGGCCAAGGGGCACCCTGGGGCCTATACTGCAAGTCCAGGGAGAGAGGTGGACCCCTGGGTAGCTTACTGGGGTCAGAGGCTCCTAGGTAGAAGACCAGGGGGCACCCTGGGGCCTATACTGCAAGTCCAGGGAGAGAGGTGGAGCACTGAGTAACTTGCTGGGGTCAGAGGCCCTTAGATGGAGGGTCATGGGTGCACCCTGGGGCCTATTCTGCAAGTCCAGGGAGAGAGGTGGACCCATGGGTAGCTTGCTGGTGTCAGAGGCCCCTAGGTGTCGGGCCAGGGGGCACCCTGCGGCCTATACTGCAAGTCCAGGGAGAGATGTGGACCCCTGGGTATCTTGCTGGGGTCAGAGGCCCCTAGAAGGAGGGCAAGGGAGCACCCTGGGGCCTCCACTGCAAGTCCCAGGAAAGAGGTGGACACCTGGGTAGCTTGCAGGGGTCTTAGGCCCCTAGGTGGAGCTCCAGGGGGCACCCTGGGCTCTCTACTGCAAGTCCAGGGAGACAGGTGGACCCCTCGGTAGCTTGCTGGGGTCAGGGGCCCCTATGTGGAGGGCCAGGGCTCATCCTGGGGCCTGTGCTGCAAGTCCAGGGAGAGAGGTGGACCCCTGGGTAGCATGCTGGGGTCAGAGGCCACTAGGTGGAGGGCAAGGGGGCACCCTAATGCGTATACTTTATGTCCAGGGAAAGAGGTAGACCCCTGGGTAGCTTGCTGGGGTCAGATGCCCCTAGGTAGAAGGGCAGGGGGCACCCTGGGGCCTCTACTGCAAGTCCAGGGAGAGAGGTGGACCCCTGGGTGGCTTGCAGGGGTCAAAGGCCCTTAGGTGGAGGGCCATGGGGCACCCTGGGGCCTATACTGCAAGTCCAGGGAGAGAGGTAGACCCCTGGGTAGCTTGCTGGGGTCAGAGGCCCCTAGGTAGAAGGCCAGGGGGCACCCTGGGGCCTCTACTGCAAGCCCAGGGAGAGAGGTGGACTTCTGGGTAGCTTGCAGGGGTCAGAGGCCCCTAGGTGGAGGGCCATGGGGCACCCTGGGGCCTATACTGCAAGTCCAGGGAGAGAGGTGGACCCCTTGGTAGCTTGATGGGGTCAGAGGCCCCTAGGTAGAAGGCCAGGGGAAACCCTGGGGCCTATACTGCAAGTCCAGGGATACAAGTGGACCCCTGGGTAGCTTGCTGGGGTCAGAGGCCCCTAGGTGTAGGGCCAGGGGGCACCCTGGGGCCTATCCTGCAAGTCCAGGGAGAGAGGTGGACCCCTGGGTAGCCTGCTGGGGTCAGAGGCCACTAGGTGGAGGGCCAGGGGTCACCCAAAGGGCTATACTTTATGTCCACGGAAAGAGGTAGACCCCTGGGTAGCTTGCTGGGGTCAGAGGCCCCTACGTAGAAGGCCAGGGGGTACCCTGGGGCCTCTACTGCAAGTCCAGGGAGAGAGGTGGACCCCTGGGTGGCTTACTGGGGTCAGAGTCCCCTAGGTGTAGGGCAAGGGGGCACCCTGGGGCCTCTACTGCAAGTCCAGGGAGAGAGGTGGACCCCTGGGTAGCCTGCTGGGGTCAGAGGCCACTAGGTGGAGGGCCAGGGGTCACCCAAAGGCCTATACTTTATGTCCACGGAAAGAGGTAGACCCCTGGGTAGCTTGCTGGGGTCAGAGGCCCCTACGTAGAAGGCCAGGGGGTACCCTGGGGCCTCTACTGCAAGTCCAGGGAGAGTTGTGGAGCCCTGGGTAACTTGCAGGGGTCAGAGGCCCCTAGGTGGAGGGCCAGGGGGCACCCTGGGGCCTCTACTGCAAGTCCAGGGAGAGAGGTGGACCCCTGGGTAGCCTGCTGGGGTCAGAGGCCCATAGGTGGAGGGCCAGGGGGCACCCTGGGGCCTCTACTGCAAGTCCAGGGAGAGTTGTGGAGCCCTGGGTAACTTGCAGGGGTCAGAGGCCCCTAGGTGGAGGGCCAGGGGGCACCCTGGGGCCTCTACTGCAAGTCCAGGGAGAGAGGTGGACCACTGGGTAGCCTGCTGGGGTCAGAGGCCACTAGGTGGAGGGCCAGGGGTCACCCAAAGGCCTATACTTTATGTCCACGGAAAGAGGTAGACCCCTGGGTAGCTTGCTGGGGTCAGAGGCCCCTACGTAGAAGGCCAGGGGGTACCCTGGGGCCTCTACTGCAAGTCCAGGGAGAGAGGTGGACCCCTGGGTGGCTTACTGGGGTCAGAGTCCCCTAGGTGTAGGGCAAGGGGGCACCCTGGGGCCTGTACTGCAAGTTCAGGGAGAGAGGTGGACCCCTGGGTAGCTTGCAGGGGGTCAGAGGCCCCTGGGTGTCGGGCCAGGGGGCACCCTGGGCTCTCTACTGCAAGTCCAGGGAGACAGGTGGACCCCTCGGTAGCTTGCTGGGGTCAGGGGCCCCTATGTGGAGGGCCAGGGCTCATCCTGGGGCCTGTGCTGCAAGTCCAGGGAGAGAGGTGGACCCCTGGGTAGCATGCTGGGGTCAGAGGCCACTAGGTGGAGGGCAAGGGGGCACCCTAATGCGTATACTTTATGTCCAGGGAAAGAGGTAGACCCCTGGGTAGCTTGCTGGGGTCAGATGCCCCTAGGTAGAAGGGCAGGGGGCACCCTGGGGCCTCTACTGCAAGTCCAGGGAGAGAGGTGGACCCCTGGGTGGCTTGCAGGGGTCAAAGGCCCTTAGGTGGAGGGCCATGGGGCACCCTGGGGCCTATACTGCAAGTCCAGGGAGAGAGGTAGACCCCTGGGTAGCTTGCTGGGGTCAGAGGCCCCTAGGTAGAAGGCCAGGGGGCACCCTGGGGCCTCTACTGCAAGCCCAGGGAGAGAGGTGGACTTCTGGGTAGCTTGCAGGGGTCAGAGGCCCCTAGGTGGAGGGCCATGGGGCACCCTGGGGCCTATACTGCAAGTCCAGGGAGAGAGGTGGACCCCTTGGTAGCTTGATGGGGTCAGAGGCCCCTAGGTAGAAGGCCAGGGGAAACCCTGGGGCCTATACTGCAAGTCCAGGGATACAAGTGGACCCCTGGGTAGCTTGCTGGGGTCAGAGGCCCCTAGGTGTAGGGCCAGGGGGCACCCTGGGGCCTATCCTGCAAGTCCAGGGAGAGAGGTGGACCCCTGGGTAGCCTGCTGGGGTCAGAGGCCACTAGGTGGAGGGCCAGGGGTCACCCAAAGGGCTATACTTTATGTCCACGGAAAGAGGTAGACCCCTGGGTAGCTTGCTGGGGTCAGAGGCCCCTACGTAGAAGGCCAGGGGGTACCCTGGGGCCTCTACTGCAAGTCCAGGGAGAGAGGTGGACCCCTGGGTGGCTTACTGGGGTCAGAGTCCCCTAGGTGTAGGGCAAGGGGGCACCCTGGGGCCTCTACTGCAAGTCCAGGGAGAGAGGTGGACCCCTGGGTAGCCTGCTGGGGTCAGAGGCCACTAGGTGGAGGGCCAGGGGTCACCCAAAGGCCTATACTTTATGTCCACGGAAAGAGGTAGACCCCTGGGTAGCTTGCTGGGGTCAGAGGCCCCTACGTAGAAGGCCAGGGGGTACCCTGGGGCCTCTACTGCAAGTCCAGGGAGAGTTGTGGAGCCCTGGGTAACTTGCAGGGGTCAGAGGCCCCTAGGTGGAGGGCCAGGGGGCACCCTGGGGCCTCTACTGCAAGTCCAGGGAGAGAGGTGGACCCCTGGGTAGCCTGCTGGGGTCAGAGGCCCATAGTTGGAGGGCCAGGGGGCACCCTGGGGACTCTACTGCAAGTCCAGGGAGAGTTGTGGAGCCCTGGGTAACTTGCAGGGGTCAGAGGCCCCTAGGTGGAGGGCCAGGGGGCACCCTGGGGCCTCTACTGCAAGTCCAGGGAGAGAGGTGGACCACTGGGTAGCCTGCTGGGGTCAGAGGCCACTAGGTGGAGGGCCAGGGGTCACCCAAAGGCCTATACTTTATGTCCACGGAAAGAGGTAGACCCCTGGGTAGCTTGCTGGGGTCAGAGGCCCCTACGTAGAAGGCCAGGGGGTACCCTGGGGCCTCTACTGCAAGTCCAGGGAGAGAGGTGGACCCCTGGGTGGCTTACTGGGGTCAGAGTCCCCTAGGTGTAGGGCAAGGGGGCACCCTGGGGCCTGTACTGCAAGTTCAGGGAGAGAGGTGGACCCCTGGGTAGCTTGCAGGGGGTCAGAGGCCCCTGGGTGTCGGGCCAGGGGGCACCCTGCGGCCTATAATGCAAGTCCAGGGAGAGAGGTGGACCCCTGGGTATCTTGCTGGGGTCAGAGGCCCCTAGGTGGAGGGCCAGGGGGCACCCTAAGGCCAATACTTTATGTCCAGGGAAAGAGGAAGAAACCTGGGTAGCTTGTTGGGGCCAGAGGCCCCTAGGTGGAGGGCCAGGGGGCACCCTAGGGTCTATACTGCAAGTCCAGGGAGAGAGGTGGACCCCTGAGTAACTTGCTGAGGTCAGAGGCCCATAGGTGGAGGGCCAGGGGGCACCCTGGGGCCTCTACTGCAAGTGCAGGGAGAGTTGTGGAGCCCTGGGTAACTTGCAGGGGTCAGAGGCCCCTAGGTGGAGGGCCAGGGGGCACCCTGGGGCCTCTACTGCAAGTCCAGGGAGAGAGGTGGACCCCTGGGTAGCATGCTGGGGTCAGAGGCCCCTAGGTGGAGGGTCAAGGGGCACCCTGGGGCCTATACTGCAAGTCCAGGGAGAGAGGTGGACCCCTGGGTAACTTGCTGGGGTCAGAGGCCCCTAGATGGAGGGACAGGGGGCACCCTGGGCTCTCTACAGCAAGTCCAGGGAGACAGGTGGACCCCTGGGTAGCATGCTGGGGTCAGAGTCCACTAGGTGGAGGGCCAGGGGGCACCCTAAGGCCTATACTTTAGGTCCAGGGAAAGAGGTAGAAACCTGGGTAGCTTGCTGGGGTCAGAGGCCCCTAGGTAGAAGGCCAGGGGGTACCCTGGGGCCTCTACTGCAAGTCCAGGGAGAGAGCTGGACCCCTGGGTGGCTTACTGGGGTCAGAGTCCCCTAGGTGTAGGGCAAGGGGACACCCTGGGGCCTCTACTGCAAGTCCAGGGAGAGAGGTGGACCCCTGGGTAGCTTGCAGGGGGTCAGAGGCCCCTAGGTGTCGGGCCAGGGGGCACCCTGCGGCCTATAATGCAAGTCCAGGGAGAGAGGTGGACCCCTGGGTATCTTGCTGGGGTCAGAAGCCCCTAGGTGGAGGGCCAGGGGGCACCCTAAGGCCAATACTTTATGTCCAGGGAAAGAGGTAGAAACCTGGGTAGCTTGTTGGGGCAAAAGGCCCCTAGGTGGAGGGCCAGGGGGCACCCTAGGGTCTATACTGCAAGTCCAGGGAGAGAGGTGGACCCCTGATTAACTTGCTGAGGTCAGAGGCCCCTAGGTGGAGGGCCAGGGGGCACCCTGGGGCCTCTACTGCAAGTCCAGGGAGAGTTGTGGAGCCCTGGGTAACTTGCAGGGGTCAGAGGCCCCTAGGTGGAGGGCCAGGGGGCACCCTGGGGCCTATACTGCAAGTCCAGGGAGAGAGGTGGACCCCTGGGTAACTTGCTGGGGTCAGAGGCCCCTAGATGGAGGGACAGGGGGCACCCTGGGCTCTCTACTGCAAGTCCAGGGAGACAGGTGGACCCCTTGGTAGCATGCTGGGGTCAGAGTCCACTAGGTGGAGGGCCAGGGGGCACCCTAAGGCCTATACTTTAGGTCCAGGGAAAGAGGTAGAAACCTGGGTAGCTTGTTGGGGCCAGAGGCCCCTAGGTGTCGGGCCAGGGGGCACCCTGGGGCCTCTACTGCAAGTCCAGGGAGAGAGGTGGACCCCTGGGTGGCTTGCTGGGGTCGGAGGCCGCTAGGTGGAGGTCAAGGGGGCACCCTGGGGCCTCTACTGCAAGTCCAGGGAGAGAGGTGGACCCCTGGGTAGCTTGCAGGGGTCAGAGGCCCTTAGGTGGAGGGCCATGGGGCACCCTGGGGCCTATACTGTAAGTCCAGGGAGAGAGGTGGACCCATGGGTAGCTTGCTGGGGTCAGGGGCCCCTATCTGGAGGGCAAGGGCTCACCCTGGGGCCTGTGCGGCAAGTCCAGGTAGAGAGGTGGACCCCTGGGTAGCATGCTGGGGTCAGAGGCCACTAGGTGGAGGGCAAGGGGGCACCTGAAGGCCTATACTTTATGTCCAGGGAAAGATGTAGGCCCCTGGGTAGCTTGCTGGGGTCAGATGCCCCTAGGTAGAAGGCCAGGGGGCACCCTGGGGCCTCTACTGCAAGTCCAGGGAGAGAGGTAGAGCCCTGCGTAGCTTGCTGGGGTCAGAGGCCCCTAGGTGGAGGGCCAGGGGGCACCCTGGGGCCTCTACTGCAAGTCCAGGGAGAGAGGTGGACCCCTGGGTAGTTTGCAGGGATCAGAGGCCCTTAGGTGGAGGGCCATGGGGCACCCTGGGGCCTATACTGCAAGTCCAGGGAGAGAGGTGGACCCCTTGGTAGCTTGATGGTGTCAGAGGCCCCTAGGTAGAGGGCCAGGGGGCATGATGGGGCCTATACTGCAAGTCCAGGGATACAAGTGGACCCCTGGATAGCTTGCTGGGGTCAGAGGCCCCTAGGTGTAGGGCCAGGGGGCACCCTTGGGCCTATCCTGCAAGTCCAGGGAGAGAGGTGGACCCGTCGGTAGCCTGCTGGGGTCAGAGGCCCCTAGGTGGAGGGCCAGGGGGCACCCTAGGGCCTATACTGCAAGTCCAGGGAGAGAGGTGGACCCCTGAGTAACTTGCTGAGGTCAGAGGCCCCTATGTGGAGGGCCGGGGGGCACCCTGGGGCCTCTACTGCAAGTCCGGGGACAGTTGTGGAGCCCTGGGTAACTTGCAGGGGTCAGAGGCCCCTGGGTGGAGGGCCAGGGGGCACCCTGGGGCCTCTACTGCAAGTCCAGGGAGAGAGGTGGACCCCTGGGTAGCATGCTGGGGTCAGAGGCCACTAGGTGGAGGGCCAGGGGGCACCCTAAGGAAAATACTTTATGTCCAGGGAAAGAGGTAGACCCCTGGGTAGCTTGCTGGGGTCAGAGGCCCCTAGGTAGAAGGCCAGGGGGTACCCTGGGGCCTCTACTGCAAGTCCAGGGAGAGAGGTGGACCCCTGGGTGTCTTGCTGGGGTCAGAGGCCCCTAGGTAGAGGGCAAGGGGGCACCATGGGGCCTCTACTGCAAGTGCAGGGAGAGAGGTAGACCCCTGGGTAGCTTGCTGTGGTCAGAGGCCTCTAGGTAGAAGCCCAGGGGGCACCCTGGGGCCTCTACTGCAAGTCCAGGGAGAGACCTGGACCCCTGGGTGGCTTGCTGGGGTCAGAGGCCTCTAGGTGGAGGGCAAGGGGGCACCCTGGGGCCTCAACTGCAAGTCCAGGGACAGAGGTGGACCCCTGGGTAGCTTGCAGGGTTCAGAGGCCATTAGATGGAGGGCCATGGGGCACCCTGGGGCCTATACTGCAAGTCCAGGGAGAGAGGTGGACCTCTTGGTAGCTTGATGGGGTCAGAGGCCCCTAGGTCGAGGGCCAGGGGGCACCCTGGGGCCTATACTGCAAGTCCAGGGAAAGAGGTGGACCCCTGGGTAGCTTGCTGGGGTCAGAGGCCCCTAGGTGTAGGGCAAGGGGGCACCCTGGGTCCTATCATGCAAGTCCAGGGAGAGAGGTGGACCCCTGGGTGGATTGCTGGGGTCAGAGGCCCCTAGGTGGAGGGCAAGGGGGCACCCTGGGGCCTCTACTGCTAGTCCACGGAGAGAGGTGGAAAACTGGGTAGCATGCTGGGTTCAGAGGCCCCTAGGTGGAGGACCAGGGGGCACCCTGGGGCCTCTACTGCAAGTCCAGGGAGAGCGGTGGACCCCTGGGTAGCTTGTAGGGGTCAAAGGCCCCTAGGTGGAGGAAAGGGGGCACCCTGGGGCCTCTACTGCATGTCCAGGGAGAGGAGTGGACCCCTGGGTAATTTGCTGGGGTCTTAGGCCCTTAGATGTAGCTCCAGGGGGCACCCGGGGGCCTATACTGCAAGTCCAGGGAGAGAGGTGGACCGCTGGGTAGCTTGCTGGGTTCAGAGGCCCCTAGGTGGAGCGCAAGGGTGCACCCTGGGGCCTCCATTGCAAGTCCAGGGAGAGAGGTGGACACCTGGGTTGCTTGCAGGGGTCTTAGGCCCCTAGGTGAAGCTCCAGGGGGCACCCTAGGTCCTATACTACAAGTCCAGGGTGAGAGGTGGACCACAGAGTAGCTTACTGGGGTCTTAGGCCCCTAGGTGGAGCTCCAGGGGGCACCCTAGGGCCTATACTGCAAGTCCAGGGTGAGAGGTGTACCCCTGAGTAGCTTGCTGGGGTCCGAGGCCCCTAGGTAGAAGGCCAGGGGGCACCCTGTGGCCTCTACTGCAAGTCCAGGGAGAGAGGTGGACCCCTAGGTGGCTTGCTGGGGTCAGAGCTCCCTAGGTGGAGGGCAAGGGGGCACCCTGGGGCCTATCCTGCAAGTCCAGGGAGAGAGGTGGACCCATGGGTAGCCTGCTGGGGTCTGAGGCCCCTAGGTAGAAGGCCAGGGTGCACCCTGGGGCCTCTACTGCAAGTCCAGGGAGAGAGGTGGACCCCTGGGTGGATTGCTGGGGTCAGAGGCCCCTAGGTGGAGGGCAAGGGGGCACCCTGGGGCCTCTACTGCTAGTCCGAGGAGAGAGGTGGACCCCTGGGTAGCATGATGGGGTCAGAGGCCCCTAGGTGGAGGACCAGGGGGCACCCTGGGGCCTCTACTGCAAGTCCAGAGAGAGAAAGGTGGACCCCTGGGTAGCTTGTAGGGGTCAAAGGCCCCTAGGTGGAGGAAAGGGGGCACCCTGTGGCCTCTACTGCATGTCCAGGGAGAGGGGTGGACCCCTGAGTAGCTTGCTGGAGTCTTAGGCCCTTAGATGGAGCTCCAGGGGGCACCCTAGGGCCTAGACTGCAAGTCCAGGGTGGGAGGTGAACCCTGGGTAACTTGCTGGGGTCAGAGGCCCCTAGGTGGTGGGACAGGGGGCACCCTGGGCGCTCTCTACTGCAAGTTCAGGGAGACAGGTGGACCCCTGGGTAACTTGCTGGGGTTAGAGGCCCCTAGGTGGAGGGACAGGGGGCACCCAGGGGCCTCTACTGCAAGTCCAGGGAGAGAGGTTGACCCCTGGTTGGCTTGCTGGGGTCAGAGGCCCCTAGGTGGAGGGCCAGGGGGCACCATGGGGCCTATACTGCAAGTCCAGGGAGAGAGGTGGACCCCTTGGTAGCTTGCAGGGGTTAGAGGCCCCTAGGTGGAGGGCAAGGGGGCACCCTGGGGCCTCTACTGCAAGTCCAGGGAGAGAGGTGGACCCCTGGGTAGCTTGCAGGGGTCAGAGGCCCTTAGGTGTAGGGCCTTGGGGCACGCTGGGGCCTACACTGCAAGTCCAGGGAGAGAGGTAGACCCCTGGGTAGCTTGCTGGGGTCAGAGGCCCCTAGGTAGAAGGCCAGGGGGCACCCTGTGGCCTCTACTGCAAGTCCAGGGAGAGAGTTGGACCCCTGGGTGGCTTGCTGGGGTCCGAGGCCCCTAGGTGTAGGGCAAGGGGGCACCCTGGAGCCTATACTGCAAGTCCAGGGAGAGAGATGGACCCCTGGGTAGCTTGCTGCGGTCAGAGGCCTCTGGGTGGAGGGCAAGGGGGCAACCTGGGACCTATAGTGCATGACCAGGGAGAGAGGTGGACCCCTGGGTAGCTTGCTGGGGTCTTAGGCCCCTAGGTGGAGCTCCAGGGGGTACCCTGGGGGCTATCCTGCAAGTCCAGGGAGAGAGGTGGACCCGTGGGTAGCTTGCTGGGGTCAGAGGCCCCTAGGTGGATGGCCAAGGGGCACCCTGGGGCCTATACTGCAAGTCCAGGGAGAGATGTGGACCCCTGGGTAGCTTGCTGGGGTCAGAGGCCCCTAGGTGGAGGGCAAGTGAGCACCCTGGGTCCTTTATTGCAAGTCCAGGGAGAGAGGTGGACACCTGGGTAGCTTGCAGGGGTCTTAGGCCCCTAGGTGGAGCTCCAGGGGGCACCCTGGGGCCTATCCTGCAAGTCCAGGAAGAGAGGTGGACCCCTGAGTAACTTGCTGGGGTCAGAGGCCCCTAGGTGGAGGGACAGGGGGCACCCTGGGCTCTCTACTGCAAGTCCAGGGAGACAGGAGAACCCCTGGGTAGCATGCTGGGGTCAGAGGCCACTAGGTGGAGGGCCAGGGGGCACCCTAAGGCCTATACTTTATGTCCAGGGAAAGAGGTAGACCCCTGGGTAGCTTGCTGGGGTCAGAGGCTTCTAGGTAGAAGCCCAGGGGGCACCCTGGGGCCTCTATTGCAAGTCCAGGGAGAGACATGGACCCCTGGGTGGCTTGCTGGGGTCAGAGGCCTCTAGGTGGAGGTTAAGGGGGCACCCTGGGGCCTCTACTGCAAGTCCAGGGACAGAGGTGGACCCCTGGGTAGCTTGCAGGGTTCAGAGGCCCTTAGATGGAGGGCCATGGGGCACCCTGGGGCCTATACTGCAAGTCCAGGGAGAGAGGTGGACCCCTTGGTAGCTTGATGGGGTCAGAGGCCCCTAGGTCGAGGGCCAGGGGGCACCCTGGGGCCTATACTGCAAGTCCAGGGAAAGAGGTGGACCCCTGGGTAGCTTGCTGGGGTCAGAGGCCCCTAGGTGTAGGGCCAGGGGGCACCCTGGGGCCTATCCTGCAAGTCCAGAGAGAAAGGTGGACCCCTGAGTAACTTGTTGGGGTCAGATGCCCCTAGGTGGAGGGCCAGGGGGCACCCTGGGGCCTCTACTGCAAGTCCAGGGAGAGTTGTGGAGCCCTGGGTAACTTGCAGGGGTCAGAGGCCCCTAGGTGGAGGGCAAGGGGGCACCCTGGGGCCTCTACTGCAAGTCCAAGGAGAGAGGTGGCCCCCTGGGTAGCTTGCAGGGGTCATAGGCCCCTGGGTGGAGGGCCTGTGGGCACCCTGGGGCCTCTACTGCATGTCCAGGGAGAGATATGGACCCCTGGGTAGCTTGCTGGGGTCTTAGGCCCCTAGGTGGAGGGGCAGAAGCCACCCTGGAGCCTATACTGCAAGTCCAGGTAGAAAGGTGGACCCCTGGGTAGCTTGCAGGGGTCAGAGGCCCCTAGTTGGAGGGCCAGGGGGCACCTTTGGGCCTATACTGCAAGTCCGGGGAGAGCGGTGGACCCCTGGGTAGCTTGCTGGGGTCAGAGGCCCCTGGGTGGAGGGCAAGGGGGCACCCTGGGACCTATACTGCAAGTCCAGGGAGAGAGGTGGACTCCTGGGTAGCTTGCAGGGGTCAGAGGCCCCTAGGTGAAGGGCCAGGGGGCACCCTGAGGCCTCTACTGCAAGTCCAGGGAGAGTTGTGGAGCCCTGGGTAACTTGCAGGCGTCAGAGGCCCCTAGGTGGAGGGCCTGTGGGCACCTTGGGGCCTCTACTGCAAGTCCAGGGAGAGACGTGGACCCCTGGGTAGCTTGCTGGGGTCTTAGGCCCCTAGGTGGAGGGGCAAAAGGCACCCTGGAGCCTATACTGCAAGTCCAGGGAGAGAGATGGACCCCTGGGTAGCTTGCTGCGGTCAGAGGCCCCTGGGTGGAGGGCAAGGGGGCACCCTGGGACCTATAGTGCATGACCAGGGAGAGAGGTGGACCCCTGGGTAGCTTGCTGGGGTCAGAGGCCCCTAGGTGGAGCTCCAGGGGGTACCCTGGGGGCTATCCTGCAAGTCCAGGGAGAGAGGTGGACCCGTGGGTAGCTTGCTGGGGTCAGAGGCCCCTAGGTGGATGGCCAAGGGGCACCCTGGGGCCTATACTGCAAGTCCAGGGAGAGATGTGGACCCCTGGGTAGCTTGCTGGGGTCAGAGGCCCCTAGGTGGAGGGCAAGGGAGCACCCTGGGTCCTTCATTGCAAGTCCAGGGAGAGAGGTGGACACCTGGGTAGCTTGCAGGGGTCTTAGGCCCCTAGGTGGAGCTCCAGGGGGCACCCTGGGGCCTATCCTGCAAGTCCAGGAAGAGAGGTGGACCCCTGGGTAACTTGCTGGGGTCAGAGGCCCCTAGGTGGAGGGACAGGGGGCACCCTGGGCTCTCTACTGCAAGTCCAGGGAGACAGGAGGACCCCTGGGTAGCATGCTGGGGTCAGAGGCCACTAGGTGGAGGGCCAGGGGGCACCCTAAGGCCTATACTTTATGTCCAGGGAAAGAGGTAGACCCCTGGGTAGCTTGCTGGGGTCAGAGGCTTCTAGGTAGAAGGCCAGGGGGCACCCTGGGGCCTCTACTGCAAGTCCAGGGAGAAAGGTGGACCCCTTGTTGGCTTGCTGGGGTCAGAGGCCCCTAGGTGGAGGGCAAGGGGGCACCCTGGGGCCTCTGCTGCAAGTCCAAGGACAGAGATGGACCCCTGGGTAGCTTGCTGGGGTCAGAGGCCCCTAGGTGGAGGGCCAGGGGGCACCCTGGGGCCTCTACTGCAAGTCCAGGGAGAGAGGTGGACCCCTGGGTAGCTTGCTGGGGTCTTAGGCCCCTAGGTGGAGCTCCAGGGGGCACCCTAGGGCCTATACTGCAAGTCCAGGGTGAGAGATAGAACCCTGGGTAGCTTGCTGGGATCAGAGGCCCTTAGGTAGAAGACCAGGGGGCACCCTGGGGCCTCTACTGCAAGTCCAGGGAGAGAGGTTGACCCCTGGGCGGCTTGCTGGGGTCAGAGGCCCCTAGGTGGAAGGCCAAGGGGCACCCTGGGGCCTACACTGCAAGTCCAGGGAGAGAGGTGGACACCTGGGTAGCTTGCAGGGGTCTTAGGCCCCTATGTAAAGCTCCAGGGGGCACCCTAGGGCCTATACTGCAAGTCCAGGGTGGGAGGTGGACCACAGGGTAGCTTGCTGGGGACTTAGGCCCCTAGGTGGAGCTCCAGGGGGCACCCTAGTGCCTATACTGCAAGTCCAGGGTGAGAGGTGGACCCCTGAGTAGCTTGCTGGGGTCAGAGGCCCCTAGGGGGAGGGCAAGGGAGCACCCTGGGGCCTCCATTGCAAGTCCAGGGAGAGAGGTGGACACCTGGGTAGCTTGCAGGAGTCTTAGGCCCCTAGGTGCAGCTCCAGGGGGCACCCTAGGGCCTATACTGCAAGTCCAGGGTGAGAGGCGGACCACTGGGTAGCTTGCTGGGGTCAGAGGCCCCTAGGTGTAGGGCCAGGGGGCACACTGGGGCCTATCCTGCAAGTCCATGGAGAGAGGTGGACCCCTGGGTAACTTGCTGGGGTCAGAGGCCCTTAGGTGGAGGAACAGGGGGCACCATGGGCACTCTACTGCAAGTCCAGGGAGACAGGTGGACCCCTGGGTAGCTTGCTGGGGTCAGGGGCCCCTTTGTGGAGGGCCAGGGCTCACCCTGGGGCTTGTGCTGCAAGTCCAGGGAGAGAGGTGGACCCCTGGGTAGCATGCTGGGGTCAGAGGCCACAAAGTGGAGGGCCAGGGGGCACCCTAAGGCCTATACTTTATGTCCAGGGAAAGAGGTAGACCCCTGGGTGGATTGCTGGGGTCAGAGGCCCCTAGGTAGAAGGCCAGGGGGCACCCTGGGGCCTCTACTGCAAGTCCAGGGAGAGAGGTAGACCCCTGGGTAGCTTGCTGGGGTCATAGGCCCCTAGGTAGAAGGCCAGGGGGCACCATGGGGCCTCTACTGCAAGTCCATTGAGAGAGGTGGACCCCTTGTTGGCTTGCTGGGGTCAGAGGCCCCTAGGTGGAGGGCAAGGGGGCACCCTGGGGCCTCTACTGCAAGTCCAAGGAGAGAGGTGGACCCCTGGGTAGCTTGCTGGGGTCTTAGGCCCCTAGGTGGAGCTCCAGGGGGCACCCTAGGGCCTATACTGCAAGTCCAGGGTGAGAGATAGAACCCTGGGTAGCTTGCTGGTATCAGAGGCCCTTAGGTAGAAGGCCAGGGGGCACCCTGGGTTCTCCATTGCAAGTCCAGGGAGAGAGGTGGACACCTGGGTAGCTTGCAGGAGTCTTAGGCCCCTAGGTGCAGCTCCAGGGGGCACCCTAGGGCCTATACTGCAAGTCCAGGGTGAGAGGTGGACCACTGGGTAGCTTGCTGGGGTCAGAGGCCCCTAGGTGTAGGGCCAGGGGCACACTGGGGCCTATCCTGCAAGTCCATGGAGAGAGGTGGACCCCTGGGTAACTTGCTGGGGTCAGAGGCCCCTAGGTGGAGGGACAGGGGGCACCATGGGCTCTCTACTGCAAGTCCAGGGAGACAGGTGGACCCATGGGTAGCTTGCTAGGGTCAGGGGCCCCTATGGGGAGGGCCAGGGCTCACCCTGGGGCCTCTACTGCAAGTCCAGGGAGAGAGGTGGACCCCTGGGTAGCTTGCTGGGATCAGAGGCCCTTAGGTAGAAGACCAGGGGGCACCCTGGGTTCTCTACTGCAAGTCCAGGGAGAGAGGTTGACCCCTGGGTGGCTTGCCGGGGTCAGAGGCCCCTAGGTGGAGGGACAGGGGGCAACCTGGGCTATCTACTGCAAGTCCGGGGAGACAGGTGGACCCCTGGGTAACTTGCTGGGGTCAGAGGCCCCTAGGTGGAGGGACAGGGGGCACCCAGGGGCCTCTACTGCAAGTCCAGGGAGAGAGGTTGACCCCTGGTTGACTTGCTGGGGTCCGAGGCCCCTAGGTGTAGGGCAAGGGGGCACCCTGGGTCCTATCATGCAAGTCCAGGGAGAGAGGTGGACCCCTGGGTGGATTGCTGGGGTCAGAGGCCCCTAGGTGGAGGGCAAGGGGGCACCCTGGGGCCTCTACTGCTAGTCCAAGGAGAGAGGTGGAAAACTGGGTAGCATGCTGGGTTCAGAGGCCCCTAGGTGAAGGACCAGGGGGCACCCTGGGGCCTCTACTGCAAGTCCAGGGAGAGAGGTGGACCCCTGGGTAGCTTGTAGGGGTCAAAGGCCCCTAGGTGGAGGAAAGGGGGCACCCTGGGGCCTCTACTGCATGTCCAGGGAGAGGAGTGGACCCCTGGGTAATTTGCTGGGGTCTTAGGCCCTTAGATGTAGCTCCAGGGGGCACCCGGGGTCCTATACTGCAAGTCCAGGGAGAGAGGTGGACCGCTGGGTAGCTTGCTGGGTTCAGAGGCCCCTAGGTGGAGCGCAAGGGTGCACCCTGGGGCCTCCATTGCAAGTCCAGGGAGAGAGGTGGACACCTGGGTTGCTTGCAGGGGTCTTAGGCCCCTAGGTGAAGCTCCAGGGGGCACCCTAGGTCCTATACTACAAGTCCAGGGTGAGAGGTGGACCACAGAGTAGCTTACTGGGGTCTTAGGCCCCTAGGTGGAGCTCCAGGGGGCACCCTAGGGCCTATACTGCAAGTCCAGGGTGAGAGGTGTACCCCTGAGTAGCTTGCTGGGGTCAGAGGCCCCTAGGTAGAAGGCCAGGGGGCACCCTGTGGCCTCTACTGCAAGTCCAGGGAGAGAGGTGGACCCCTGGGTGGCTTGCTGGGGTCAGAGCTCCCTAGGTGGAGGGCAAGGGGGCACCCTGGGGCCTATCCTGCAAGTCCAGGGAGAGAGGTGGACCCATGGGTAGCCTGCTGGGGTCAGAGGCCCCTAGGTAGAAGGCCAGGGTGCACCCTGGGGCCTCTACTGCAAGTCCAGGGAGAGAGGTGGACCCCTGGGTGGATTGCTGGGGTCAGAGGCCCCTAGGTGGAGGGCAAGGGGGCACCCTGGGGCCTCTACTGCTAGTCCGAGGAGAGAGGTGGACCCCTGGGTAGCATGATGGGGTCAGAGGCCCCTAGGTGGAGGACCAGGGGGCACCCTGGGGCCTCTACTGCAAGTCCAGAGAGAGAGAGGTGGACCCCTGGGTAGCTTGTAGGGGTCAAAGGCCCCTAGGTGGAGGAAAGGGGGCACCCTGTGGCCTCTACTGCATGTCCAGGGAGAGGGGTGGACCCCTGAGCAGCTTGCTGGAGTCTTAGGCCCTTAGATGGAGCTCCAGGGGGCACCCTAGGGCCTATACTGCAAGTCCAGTGTGGGAGGTGAACCCTGGGTAACTTGCTGGGGTCAGAGGCCCCTAGGTGGTGGGACAGGGGGCACCCTGGGCTCTCTACTGCAAGTTCAGGGAGACAGGTGGACCCCTGGGTAACTTGCTGGGGTCAGAGGCCCCTAGGTGGAGGGACAGGGGGCACCCAGGGGCCTCTACTGCAAGTCCAGGGAGAGAGGTTGACCCCTGGTTGGCTTGCTGGGGTCAGAGGCCCCTAGGTGGAGGGCCAGGGGGCACCCTGGGGCCTATACTGCAAGTCCAGGGAGAGAGGTGGACCCCTTGGTAGCTTGCAGGGGTTAGAGGCCCCTAGGTGGAGGGCAAGGGGGCACCCTGGGGCCTCTACTGCAAGTCCAGGGAGAGAGGTGGAACCCTGGGTAGCTTGCAGGGGTCAGAGGCCCTTAGGTGTAGGGCCATGGGGCACGCTGGGGCCTACACTGCAAGTCCAGGGAGAGAGGTAGACCCCTGGGTAGCTTGCTGGGGTCAGAGGCCCCTAGGTAGAAGGCCAGGGGGCACCCTGTGGCCTCTACTGCAAGTCCAGGGAGAGAGTTGGACCCCTGGGTGGCTTGCTGGGGTCCGAGGCCCCTAGGTGTAGGGCAAGGGGGCACCCTGGGTCCTATCCTGCAAGTCCAGGGAGAGAGGTGGACCCCTGGGTGGATTGCTGGGGTCAGAGGCCCCTAGGTGGAGGGCAAGGGGGCACCCTGGGGCCTCTTCTGCTAGTCCAAGGAGAGAGGTGGAAAACTGGGTAGCATGCTGGGTTCAGAGGCCCCTAGGTGGAGGACCAGGGGGCACCCTGGGGCCTCTACTGCAAGTCCAGGGAGAGAGGTGGACCCCTGGGTAGCTTGTAGGGGTCAAAGGCCCCTAGGTGGAGGAAAGGGGGCACCCTGGGGCCTCTACTGCATGTCCAGGGAGAGGGGTGGACCCCTGGGTAATTTGCTGGGGTCTTAGGCCCTTAGATGTAGCTCCAGGGGGCACCCTAGGGCCTATACTGCAAGTCCAGGGAGAGAGGTGGACCCCTGGGTAACTTGCTGGGGTCAGAGGCCCCTAGGTGGAGGGACAGGGGGCACCCTAGGCTCTCTACTGCAAGTCCAGGGAGACAGGTGGACCCCTGGGTAGCTTGCTGAGGTCAGGGGCCCCTATGTGGAGGGCCAGGGCTCACCCAGGGGCCTATGCTGCAAGTCCAGGGAGAGAGGTGGACCCCTGGGTAGCATGCTGGGGTCAGAGGCCACTAGGTGGAGGGCCAGGGGGCACCCTAAGGCCTATACTTTATGTCCAGGGAAAGAGGTAGACCCCTGTAGAGCTTGCTGGGGTCAGAGGCCCCTAGGTAGAAGGCCAGGGCACCCTGGGGCCTCTACTACAAGTCCAGGGAGAGAGGTGGACCCCTGGGTAGCTTGCTGGGGTCAGAGACCCCTGGGTGGAGGGCAAGGGGGCACCCTGGGACCTCTACTGCAAGTCCAGGGAGAGAGATGGACCCCTGGGTAGCTTGCTGGGGTAAGGGGCCTCTGGGTGGAGAGCAAGGGGGCACCCTGGGACCTATACTGCATGTCCAGGGAGAGAGGTGGAACCCTGGGTAGCTTGCTGGGGTCTTAGGCCCCTATGTGGAGCTTCAGGGGGCACCCTACAGCCTATACTGCAAGTCCAGGGTGAGAGGTGGACCCCTGGGTAGCTTGCTGGGGTCAGAGGCCCCTAGGTGGAGGGCAAGGGGGCACCCTAGGGCCTATACTGCAAGTCCAGGGTGAGAGGTGGACCCCTGAGTAACTTGCTGGGGTCAGAGGCCCCTAGGTGGAGGTACAGGGGGCACCCTGGGCTCTTTACTGCAAGTCCAGGGAGGCAGGTGGACCCCTGGGTAGCTTGCTGGGGTCAGAGGCCCCTAGGTGGAGGGCCAAGGGGCACCCTGGGGCCTATACTGCAAGTCCAGGGAGAGAGGTGGACCCCTGGGTAGCTTACTGGGGTCAGAGGCTCCTAGGTAGAAGACCAGGGGGCACCCTGGGGCCTATACTGCAAGTCCAGGGAGAGAGGTGGAGCACTGAGTAACTTGCTGGGGTCAGAGGCCCCTAAGTGGAGGGCAAGGGGGCACCCTCGGGCCTCTTCTGCAAGTCCAGGGACAGAGGTGGACCCCTGGGTAGCTTGCAGGTGTCAGGACCCTTAGGTGGAGGGTCAGGGGGCACCCTGGGGCCTACACTGCAAGTCCAGGAAGAGAGGTGGACCCCTTGGTAGAATGCAGGGGTCAGAGGCCCCTAGGTGGAGGGCCAGGGGGCACCCTGGAATCTCTACTGCAAGTCCAGGGAGAGTTGTGGAGCCCTGGGTAACTTGCAGGGGTCAGAGGCCCCTAGGTGGAGGGCCAGGGGGCTCCCTGGGGCCTCTACTGCAAACCCAGGGAGAGAGGTGGACCCCTGGGTAGCATGCCGGGGTCAGAGGCCACTAGGTGGAGGGCCAGGGGGCACCCAAAGGCCTATACTTTATGTCCACGGAAACAGGTAGACCCCTGGGTAGCTTGCTGGGGTCAGAGGCCCCTAGGTAGAAGGCCAGGGGGTACCCTGGGGCCTCTACTGCAAGTCCAGGGAGAGAGGTGGACCCCTGGGTGGCTTGCTGGTGTCAGAGGCCCCTAGGTGGAGGGCAAGGGGGCACCCTAGGGCCTCTACTGCAAGTCCAGAGAAAGAGGTGGACCCCTGGGTAGCTTGCAGGGGTCAGAGGCCCCTAGGTAGAAGGCCAGTGGGCACCCTGGGGCCTCTACTGCAAGTCCAGGGAGACAGGTAGACCCCTGGGTAGCTTGCTGGGGTCAGAGGCCCCTAGGTGGAGGGCCAAGGGGCACCCTGGGCCCTATACTGCAAGTCCAGGGAGAGAGGTGGACCCCTGGGTAACTTGCTGGGGTCACAGGCCCCTAGGTGGAGGGCAAGGGAGCACCCTGGGGCCTCCATTGCAAGTCCAGGGAAAGAGGTGGACACCTGGGTAGCTTGCAGGGGTCTTAGGCCCCTAGGTGGCGCTCCAGGGGGCACCCTAGGGACTATACTGCAAGTCCAGGGAAAGAGGTGGACCCCTGGGTAACTTGCTGGGGTCAGAGGCCCCTAGGTGGAGGGACAGGGGGCACCCTGGGCTCTCTACTGCAAGTTCAGGGAGACAGGTGGACCCCTGGGTAGCTTGCTGGGGTCAGGGGCCCCTATGTGGAGGGCCAGGGCTCACCCTGGGGCTTGTGCTGAAAGTCCAGGGAGAGAGGTGGACCCCTGGGTAGCATGCTGGGGTCAGAGGCCACTACGTGGAGGGACAGGGGGCACCCTAAGGCCTATACTTTATGTCCAGTAAAAGAGGTAGACCCCTGGGTAGCTTGCTTGGGTCAGAGTTCCCTAGGTAGAAGGCCAGGGGGCACCCTGGGGCCTCTACTGCAAGTCCAGGGAGAGAGGTGGACCCCTGGGTAGCTTGCTGGGGTCAGAGTCCCCTAGGTGGAGGGCAAGGGAGCACCCTGGGGCCTTTACTGCAAGTCCAGGGAGAGAGGTGGACCCCTGGGTAGCTTGCAGGGGTCAGAGGCCCTTAGGTGGAGGGCCATGGGGCACGCTGGGGCCTACACTGCAAGTCCAGGGAGATAGGTAGACCCCTGGGTAGCTTGCTGGGGTCAGAGGCCCCTAGGTAGAAGGCCAGGGGGCACCCTGTGGCCTCTACTGCAAGTCCAGGGAGAGAGGTGGACCCCTGGGTGGCTTGCTGGGGTCAGAGGCCCCTAGGTGTAGGGCAAGGGGGCACCCTGGGGCCTATCCTGCAAATCCAGGGAGAGAGGTGGACACATGGGTAGCCTGCTGGGGTCAGAGGCACCTAGGTAGAAGGCCAGGGGGCACCCTGGGGCCTCTACTGCAAGTCCAGGGAGAGAGGTGGACCCCTGGGTGGATTGCTTGGGTCAGAGGCCCCTAGGTGGAGGGCAAGGGGGCACCCTGGGGTCTCTACTGCTAGTCCAAGGAAAGAGGTGGACCCCTGGGTAGAATGCTAGGGTCAGAGGCCCCTAGGTGGAGGACTAGGGGGCACCCTGGGGCCTCTACTGCAAGTCCAGGGAGAGAGGTGGACCCCTGGGTAGCTTGTAGGGGACAAAGGCCCCTAGGTGGAGGAAAGGAGGCACCCTGGGGCCTCTACTGCATGTCCAGGGAGAGGGGTGGACCCCTGGGTAGCTTGCTGGGGTCTTAGGTCCTTAGATGGAGCTCCAGGGGGCACCCTATGGCCTATACTGCAAGTCCAGGGTGAGAGGTGAACCCTGGGTAACTTGCTGGGGTCAGAGGCCCCTAGGTGGAGGGACAGGGGGCACCCTGGGCTCTCTACTGCAAGTCCAGGGAGAGAGGTGGACCCCTGGGTAGCTTGCAGGGGTCAGAGGCCCCTAGGTGGAGGGCAAGGGGGCACCCTGGGGCCTCTACTGCAAGTCCAGGGAGAGAGGTGGACCCCTGGGTAGCTTGCTGGGGTCAGAGGCCCCTAGGTGGAGGGCCAGTGGGCACCCTGGGGCCTATACTGCAAGTCCAGGGAGAGAGGTGGAACCCGTGGTAGCTTGCAGGGGTTAGAGGCCCCTAGGTGGAGGGCAAGAGGGCACCCTGGGGCCTCTACCTCAAGTCCAGGGAGAGTGGTGGACCCCTGGGTAGCTTGCAGGGGTCAGAGGCCCTTAGGTGGAGGGCCATGGGGCACGCTGGGGCCTACACTGCAAGTCCAGGGAGAGAGGTAGACCCCTGGGTAGCTTATCGGGGTCAGAGGCCCCTAGGTAGAAGGCCAGGGGGCACCCTGTGGCCTCTACTGCAAGTCCAGGGAGAGAGGTGGACCCCTGGGTGGCTTGCTGGGGTCAGAGGCCCCTAGGTGTAGGGCAAGGGGGCACCCTGGGGCCTATCCTGCAAGTCCAGGGAGAGAGGTGGACCCATGGGTAGCCTGCTGGGGTCAGAGGCCCCTAGGTAGAAGGCCAGGGGGCACCCTGGGGCCTCCACTGCAAGTCCAGGGAGAGAGTTGGACCCCTGGGTGGATTGCTGGGGTCAGAGGCCCCTAGGTGGATGGCAAGGGGGCACCCTGGGGCCTCTACTGCTAGTCCAAGGAGAGAGGTGGAAAACTGGGTAGCATGCTGGGGTCAGAGGCCCCTAGGTGGAGGACCAGGGGGCACCTTGGGGCCTATACTGCAAGTCCAGGGTGAGAGGTGAACCCTGGGTAACTTGCTGGGGTCAGAGGCCCCTAGGTGGAGGGACAGGGGGCACCCTTGGCTCTCTACTGCAAGTCCAGGGAGACAGGTGGACCCCTGGGTAACTTGCTGGGGTCAGAGGCCCCTAGGTGGAGGGACAGGGGGCACCCAGGGGCCTCTACTGCAAGTCCAGGGAGAGAGGTTGACCCCTGGTTGGCTTGCTGGGGTCAGAGGCCCCTAGGTGGAGGGCAAGGGGGCACCCTGGGGCCTCTACTGCAAGTCCAGGGAGAGAGGTGGACCCCGTGGTAGCTTGCAGGGGTTAGAGGCCCCTAGGTGGAGGGCCAGGGGGCACCCTGGGGCCTATACTGCAAGTCCAGGGAGAGAGGTGGACCCCGTGGTAGCTTGCTGGGGTTAGAGGCCCCTAGGTGGAGGGCAAGAGGGCACCCTGGGGCCTCTACTGCAAGTCCAGGGAGAGTGGTGGACTCCTGGGTAGCTTGCAGGGGTCAGAGGCCCTTAGGTGGAGGGCCATGGGGCACGCTGGGGCCTACACTGCAAGTCCAGGGAGAGAGGTAGACCCCTGGGTAGCTTGCCGGGGTCAGAGGCCCCTAGGTAGAAGGCCAGGGGGCACCCTGTGGCCTCTACTGCAAGTCCAGGGAGAGAGGTGGACCCCTGGGTGGCTTGCTGGGATCAGAAGCCCCAAGGTGTAGGGCAAGAGGGCACCCTGGGGCCTATCCTGCAAGTCCAGGGAGAGAGGTGGACCCATGGGTAGCCTGCTGGGGTCAGAGGCCTCTGGGTGGAGAGCAAGGGGGCACCCTGGGACCTATACTGCATGTCCAGGGAGAGAGGTGGAACCCTGGGTAGCTTGCTGGGGTCTTAGGCCCCTATGTGGAGCTTCAGGGGGCACCCTACAGCCTATACTGCAAGTCCAGGGTGAGAGGTGGACCCCTGGGTAGCTTGCTGGGGTCAGAGGCCCCTAGGTGGAGGGCAAGGGGGCACCCTAGGGCCTATACTGCAAGTCCAGGGTGAGAGGTGGACCCCTGAGTAACTTGCTGGGGTCAGAGGCCCCTAGGTGGAGGTACAGGGGGCACCCTGGGCTCTTTACTGCAAGTCCAGGGAGGCAGGTGGACCCCTGGGTAGCTTGCTGGGGTCAGAGGCCCCTAGGTGGAGGGC
This sequence comes from Danio rerio, assembly GCF_052040795.2. Lineage (NCBI taxonomy): Eukaryota > Metazoa > Chordata > Actinopteri > Cypriniformes > Danionidae > Danio > Danio rerio. The sequence continues at coordinate 51,401,118 of NC_141028.1, read as the reverse complement.
CAAGGGGCACCCTGGGGCCTATACTGCAAGTCCAGGGAGAGAGGTGGACCCCTGGGTAGCTTACTGGGGTCAGAGGCTCCTAGGTAGAAGACCAGGGGGCACCCTGGGGCCTATACTGCAAGTCCAGGGAGAGAGGTGGAGCACTGAGTAACTTGCTGGGGTCAGAGGCCCCTAAGTGGAGGGCAAGGGGGCACCCTCGGGCCTCTTCTGCAAGTCCAGGGACAGAGGTGGACCCCTGGGTAGCTTGCAGGTGTCAGGACCCTTAGGTGGAGGGTCAGGGGGCACCCTGGGGCCTACACTGCAAGTCCAGGAAGAGAGGTGGACCCCTTGGTAGAATGCAGGGGTCAGAGGCCCCTAGGTGGAGGGCCAGGGGGCACCCTGGAATCTCTACTGCAAGTCCAGGGAGAGTTGTGGAGCCCTGGGTAACTTGCAGGGGTCAGAGGCCCCTAGGTGGAGGGCCAGGGGGCTCCCTGGGGCCTCTACTGCAAACCCAGGGAGAGAGGTGGACCCCTGGGTAGCATGCCGGGGTCAGAGGCCACTAGGTGGAGGGCCAGGGGGCACCCAAAGGCCTATACTTTATGTCCACGGAAACAGGTAGACCCCTGGGTAGCTTGCTGGGGTCAGAGGCCCCTAGGTAGAAGGCCAGGGGGTACCCTGGGGCCTCTACTGCAAGTCCAGGGAGAGAGGTGGACCCCTGGGTGGCTTGCTGGGGTCAGAGGCCCCTAGGTGGAGGGCAAGGGGGCACCCTAGGGCCTCTACTGCAAGTCCAGAGAAAGAGGTGGACCCCTGGGTAGCTTGCAGGGGTCAGAGGCCCCTAGGTAGAAGGCCAGTGGGCACCCTGGGGCCTCTACTGCAAGTCCAGGGAGACAGGTAGACCCCTGGGTAGCTTGCTGGGGTCAGAGGCCCCTAGGTGGAGGGCCAAGGGGCACCCTGGGCCCTATACTGCAAGTCCAGGGAGAGAGGTGGACCCCTGGGTAACTTGCTGGGGTCACAGGCCCCTAGGTGGAGGGCAAGGGAGCACCCTGGGGCCTCCATTGCAAGTCCAGGGAAAGAGGTGGACACCTGGGTAGCTTGCAGGGGTCTTAGGCCCCTAGGTGGCGCTCCAGGGGGCACCCTAGGGACTATACTGCAAGTCCAGGGAAAGAGGTGGACCCCTGGGTAACTTGCTGGGGTCAGAGGCCCCTAGGTGGAGGGACAGGGGGCACCCTGGGCTCTCTACTGCAAGTTCAGGGAGACAGGTGGACCCCTGGGTAGCTTGCTGGGGTCAGGGGCCCCTATGTGGAGGGCCAGGGCTCACCCTGGGGCTTGTGCTGAAAGTCCAGGGAGAGAGGTGGACCCCTGGGTAGCATGCTGGGGTCAGAGGCCACTACGTGGAGGGACAGGGGGCACCCTAAGGCCTATACTTTATGTCCAGTAAAAGAGGTAGACCCCTGGGTAGCTTGCTTGGGTCAGAGGCCCCTAGGTAGAAGGCCAGGGGGCACCCTGGGGCCTCTACTGCAAGTCCAGGGAGAGAGGTGGACCCCTGGGTAGCTTGCTGGGGTCAGAGTCCCCTAGGTGGAGGGCAAGGGAGCACCCTGGGGCCTTTACTGCAAGTCCAGGGAGAGAGGTGGACCCCTGGGTAGCTTGCAGGGGTCAGAGGCCCTTAGGTGGAGGGCCATGGGGCACGCTGGGGCCTACACTGCAAGTCCAGGGAGAGAGGTAGACCCCTGGGTAGCTTGCTGGGGTCAGAGGCCCCTAGGTAGAAGGCCAGGGGGCACCCTGTGGCCTCTACTGCAAGTCCAGGGAGAGAGGTGGACCCCTGGGTGGCTTGCTGGGGTCAGAGGCCCCTAGGTGTAGGGCAAGGGGGCACCCTGGGGCCTATCCTGCAAATCCAGGGAGAGAGGTGGACACATGGGTAGCCTGCTGGGGTCAGAGGCACCTAGGTAGAAGGCCAGGGGGCACCCTGGGGCCTCTACTGCAAGTCCAGGGAGAGAGGTGGACCCCTGGGTGGATTGCTTGGGTCAGAGGCCCCTAGGTGGAGGGCAAGGGGGCACCCTGGGGTCTCTACTGCTAGTCCAAGGAAAGAGGTGGACCCCTGGGTAGCATGCTAGGGTCAGAGGCCCCTAGGTGGAGGACTAGGGGGCACCCTGGGGCCTCTACTGCAAGTCCAGGGAGAGAGGTGGACCCCTGGGTAGCTTGTAGGGGACAAAGGCCCCTAGGTGGAGGAAAGGAGGCACCCTGGGGCCTCTACTGCATGTCCAGGGAGAGGGGTGGACCCCTGGGTAGCTTGCTGGGGTCTTAGGTCCTTAGATGGAGCTCCAGGGGGCACCCTATGGCCTATACTGCAAGTCCAGGGTGAGAGGTGAACCCTGGGTAACTTGCTGGGGTCAGAGGCCCCTAGGTGGAGGGACAGGGGGCACCCTGGGCTCTCTACTGCAAGTCCAGGGAGAGAGGTGGACCCCTGGGTAGCTTGCAGGGGTCAGAGGCCCCTAGGTGGAGGGCAAGGGGGCACCCTGGGGCCTCTACTGCAAGTCCAGGGAGAGAGGTGGACCCCTGGGTAGCTTGCTGGGGTCAGAGGCCCCTAGGTGGAGGGCCAGTGGGCACCCTGGGGCCTATACTGCAAGTCCAGGGAGAGAGGTGGAACCCGTGGTAGCTTGCAGGGGTTAGAGGCCCCTAGGTGGAGGGCAAGAGGGCACCCTGGGGCCTCTACCTCAAGTCCAGGGAGAGTGGTGGACCCCTGGGTAGCTTGCAGGGGTCAGAGGCCCTTAGGTGGAGGGCCATGGGGCACGCTGGGGCCTACACTGCAAGTCCAGGGAGAGAGGTAGACCCCTGGGTAGCTTATCGGGGTCAGAGGCCCCTAGGTAGAAGGCCAGGGGGCACCCTGTGGCCTCTACTGCAAGTCCAGGGAGAGAGGTGGACCCCTGGGTGGCTTGCTGGGGTCAGAGGCCCCTAGGTGTAGGGCAAGGGGGCACCCTGGGGCCTATCCTGCAAGTCCAGGGAGAGAGGTGGACCCATGGGTAGCCTGCTGGGGTCAGAGGCCCCTAGGTAGAAGGCCAGGGGGCACCCTGGGGCCTCCACTGCAAGTCCAGGGAGAGAGTTGGACCCCTGGGTGGATTGCTGGGGTCAGAGGCCCCTAGGTGGATGGCAAGGGGGCACCCTGGGGCCTCTACTGCTAGTCCAAGGAGAGAGGTGGAAAACTGGGTAGCATGCTGGGGTCAGAGGCCCCTAGGTGGAGGACCAGGGGGCACCTTGGGGCCTATACTGCAAGTCCAGGGTGAGAGGTGAACCCTGGGTAACTTGCTGGGGTCAGAGGCCCCTAGGTGGAGGGACAGGGGGCACCCTTGGCTCTCTACTGCAAGTCCAGGGAGACAGGTGGACCCCTGGGTAACTTGCTGGGGTCAGAGGCCCCTAGGTGGAGGGACAGGGGGCACCCAGGGGCCTCTACTGCAAGTCCAGGGAGAGAGGTTGACCCCTGGTTGGCTTGCTGGGGTCAGAGGCCCCTAGGTGGAGGGCAAGGGGGCACCCTGGGGCCTCTACTGCAAGTCCAGGGAGAGAGGTGGACCCCGTGGTAGCTTGCAGGGGTTAGAGGCCCCTAGGTGGAGGGCCAGGGGGCACCCTGGGGCCTATACTGCAAGTCCAGGGAGAGAGGTGGACCCCGTGGTAGCTTGCTGGGGTTAGAGGCCCCTAGGTGGAGGGCAAGAGGGCACCCTGGGGCCTCTACTGCAAGTCCAGGGAGAGTGGTGGACCCCTGGGTAGCTTGCAGGGGTCAGAGGCCCTTAGGTGGAGGGCCATGGGGCACGCTGGGGCCTACACTGCAAGTCCAGGGAGAGAGGTAGACCCCTGGGTAGCTTGCCGGGGTCAGAGGCCCCTAGGTAGAAGGCCAGGGGGCACCCTGTGGCCTCTACTGCAAGTCCAGGGAGAGAGGTGGACCCCTGGGTGGCTTGCTGGGATCAGAAGCCCCTAGGTGTAGGGCAAGAGGGCACCCTGGGGCCTATCCTGCAAGTCCAGGGAGAGAGGTGGACCCATGGGTAGCCTGCTGGGGTCAGAGGCCCCTAGGTAGAAGGCCAGGGGGCACCCTGGGGCCTCTACTGCAAGTCCAGGGAGAGAGTTGGACCCCTGGGTGGATTGCTGGGCTAAGAGGCCCCTAGGTGGAGGGACAGGGGGCACCCAGGGGCCTCTACTGCAAGTCCAGGGAGAGAGGTGGACCCCTTGGTAGCTTGCAGGGGTTAGAGGCCCCTAGGTGGACGGCCAGGGGGCACCCTGGGGCCCATACTGCAAGTCCAGGGAGAGAGGTGGACCCCTGGGTAACTTGCTGGGGTCAGAGGCCCCTAGGTGGAGGGACAGGGGGCACCCTAGGCTCTCTACTACAAGTCCAGGGAGAAAGGTGGACCCCTGGGTAGCTTGCCGGGGTCAGGGGCCCCTATGTGGAGCTACAGGGCTCACCCAGGGGCCTATGCTGCTAGTCCAGGGAGAGAGGTGGACCCCTGGGTAGCTTGCTGGGGTCAGAGGCCCCTAGGTGGAGGGCCAGGGGGCAGCCTAGGGCCTATACTGCAAGTCCAGGGTGAGAGGTGGACCCCTGAGTAACTTGCTGGGGTCAGAGGCCCCTAGGTGGAGGTACAGGGGGCACCCTGGGCTCCTTAATGCAAGTCCAGGGAGACAGGTGGACCCCTGGGTAGCTTGCTGGGGTCAGAGGCCCCTAGGTAGAAGGCCAGGGGGCACCCTGGGGCCTCTACTGCAAGTCCAGGGAGAGAGGTGGACCCCTGGGTAGCTTGCAGGGGTCAGAGGCCCCTAGGTGTAGGGCAAGGGGGAACCCTGGGGCCTTTACTGCAAGTCCAGGGAGAGAGGTGGACCCCTGGGTAGCTTGCAGGGGTCAGAGGCCCTTAGGTGGAGGTCCATGGGGCACGCTGGGGCCTACACTGCAAGTCCAGGGAGAGAGGTAGACCCCTGGGTAGCATGCTGGGGTCAGAGGCCCCTAGGTAGAAGGCCAGGGGGCACCCTGTGGCCTCTACTGCAAGTCCAGGGAGAGAGGTGGACCCCTGGGTGGCTTGCTGGGGTCAGAGGCCACTAGGTGTAGGGCAAGGGGGCACCCTGGGGCCTATCCTGCAAGTCCAGGTAGAGAAGTGGACCCATGGGTAGCCTGCTGGGGTCAGAGGCCCCTAGGTAGAAGGCCAGGGGGCACCCTGGGGCCTCTACTGCAAGTCCAGGGAGAGAGGTGGACCCCTGGGTGGATTGCTTGGGTCAGAGGCCCCTAGGTGGAGGGCAAGGGGACACCCTGGGGCCTCTACTGCTAGTCCAAGGAGAGAGGTGGACCCCTGGGTAGCATGCTGGGGTCAGAGGCCCCTAGGTGGAGGACCAGGGGGCACCCTGGGGCCTCTACTTCAAGTCCAGGGAGAGAGGTGGACCAATGGGTAGCTTGTAGGGGTCAAAGGCCCCTAGGTGGAGGAAAGGAGGCACCCTGGGGCCTCTACTGCATGTCCAGGGAGAGTGGTGGACTCCAGGGTAGCTTGCTGGGGTCTTAGGCCCTTAGATGGAGCTCCAGGGGGCACCCTAGGGCCTATACTGCAAGTCCAGGGTGAGAGGTGAACCCTGGGTAACTTGCTGGGGTCAGAGGCCCTTAGGTGGAGGGACAGGGGGTGCCCTGGGCTCTCTACTGCAAGTCCAGGGAGACAGGTGGACCCCTGGGTAACTTGCTGGGGTCAGAGGCCCCTAGGTGGAGGGACAGGGGGCACCCAGGGGCCTCTACTGCAAGTCCAGGGAGAGAGGTTGACCCCTGGTTGGCTTGCTGGGGTCAGAGGCCCCTAGGTGGAGGGCAAGGGGGCACCCTGGGGCCTCTACTGCAAGTCCAGGGAGAGAGGTGGACCCCTGGGTAGCTTGCTGGGGTCAGAGGCCCCTAGGTGGAGGGCCAGGGGGCACCCTGGGGCCTATACTGCAAGTCCAGGGAGAAAGGTGGACCCCTTGGTAGCTTGCAGGGGTTAGAGGCCCCTAGGTGGAGGGCAAGAGGGCACCCTGAGGCCTCTACTGCAAGTCCAGGGAGAGAGGTTGACCCCTGGGTAGCTTGCAGGGGTCAGAGGCCCTTAAGTGGAGGGCCATGGGGCACGCTGGGGCCTACACTGCAAGTCCAGGGAGAGAGGTAGACCCCTGGGTAGCTTGCCGGGGTCAGAGGCCCCTAGGTAGAAGGCCAGGGGGCACCCTGTGGCCTCTACTGCAAGTCCAGGGAGAGAGGTGGACCCCTGGGTGGCTTGCTGGGTTCAGAGGCCCCTAGGTGTAGGGCAAGGGGGCACCCTGGGGCCTATCCTGCAAGTCCAGGGAGAGAGGTGGACCCATGGGTAGCCTGCTGTGGTCAGAGGCCCCTAGGTAGAAGGCCAGGGGGCACCCTGGGGCCTCTACTGCAAGTCCAGGGAGAGAGTTGGACCCCTGGGTGGATTGCTGGGGTCAGAGGCCCCTAGGTGGAGGGACAGGGGGCACCCAGGGGCCTCTACTGCAAGTCCAGGGAGAGAGGTGGACCCCTTGGTAGCTTGCAGGGGTTAGAGGCCCCTAGGTGGACGGCCAGGGGGCACCCTGGGGCCCATACTGCAAGTCCAGGGAGAGAGGTGGACCCCTGGGTAACTTGCTGGGGTCAGAGGCCCCTAGGTGGAGGGACAGGGGGCACCCTAGGCTCTCTACTGCAAGTCCAGGGAGACAGGTGGACCCCTGGGTAGCTTGCTGGGGTCAGGGGCCCCTATGTGGAGTGCCAGGGCTCACCCAGGGGCCTATGCTGCTAGTCCAGGGAGAGAGGTGGACCCCTGGGTAGCATGCTGGGGTCAGAGGCAACAAGGTGGAGGGCCAGGGGGCACCCTAAGGCCTATACTTTATGTCCAGGGAAAGAGGTAGACCACTGTGTAGCTTGCTGGGGTCAGAGGCCCCTAGGTAGAAGGCCAGGGGGCACCCTGGGGCCTCTACTGCAAGTCCAGGGAGAGAGGTGGACCCCTGGGTAGCTTGCTGGGGTCAGAGGCCCCTGGGTGGAGGGCAAGGGGGCACCCTGGGACCTCTACTGCAAGTCCAGGGAGAGAAATGGACCCCTGGGTAGCTTGCTGGGGTCAGAGGCCCCTGGGTGGAGAGCAAGGGGGCACCCTGGGACCTATACTGCAAGTCCAGGGAGACAGGTGGACCCCTGGGTAGCTTGCTGGGGTCTTAGGCCCCTATGTGGAGCTCCAGGGGGCACCCTAGGGCCTATACTGCAAGTCCAGGGTGAGAGGTGGACCCCTGGGTAGCTTGCTGGGGTCAGAGGCCCCTAGGTGGAGGGCCAGGGGGCACCCTAGGGCCTATACTGCAAGTCCAGGGTGAGAGGTGGACCCCTGAGTAACTTGCTTGGGTCAGAGGCCACTAGGTGGAGGTACAGAAGGCACCCTGGGCTCTTTAATGCAAGTCTAGGGAGACAGGTGGACCCCTGGGTAGCTTGCTGGGGTCAAAGGCCCCTAGGTGGAGGGCCAAGGGGCACCCTGGGGCCTATACTACAAGTCCAGGGAGAAAGGTGGACCCCTGGGTAGTTTACTGGGGTCAGAGGCTCCTAGGTAGAAGAGCAGGGGGAACCCTGGGGCCTATACTGCAAGTCCAGGGAGAGAGGTGGAGCACTGAGTAACTTGCTGGGGTCAGAGGCCCCTAGGTGGAGGGCAAGGGGGCACCCTGGGGCCTCTACTGCAAGTCCAGGGAGAGAGGTGGACCCCTGGGTAGCTTGCAGGTGTCAGAGGCCCTTAGGTGGAGGGCCAGGGGGCACCCTGGGCCCTACACTTCAAGTCCAGGGAGAGAGGTGGACCCCTTGGTAGCTTGCAGGGGTCAGAGGCCCCTAGGTGGAGGGCCAGGGGGCACCCTGGGGCCTCTACTGCAAGTCCAGGGAGAGTTGTGGATCCCTGGGTAACTTGCAGGGGTCAGAGGCCCCTAGGTGGAGGGCCAGGGGGCACCCTGGGGCCTCTACTGCAAGTTCAGGGAGAGAGGTGGACCCCTGGGTAGCATGCTGGGGTCAGAGGCAACTACGTGGAGGGCCAGCCGGCACCCAAAGGCCTATACTTTATGTCCACGGAAAGAGGTAGACCCCTGGGTAGCTTGCTGGGGTCAGAGGCCCCTAGGTAGAAAGCCAGGGGGTACCCTGGGGCCTCTACTGCAAGTCCAGGGAGAGAGGTGGACCCCTGGGTGGCTTGCTGGGGTCAGAGGCCCCTGGGTGGAGGGCAAGGGGGCACCCTGGGGCCTCTACTGCAAGTCCAGGGAGAGAGGTGGACCCCTGAGTTAGCTTGCAGGGGTCAGAGGCCCTTAGGTGGAGGGCCATGGGGCACCCTGGGGCCTATACTGCAAGTCCAGGGTGAGAGGTGGACCCCTGGGTAGCTTGCTGGGGTCAGAGGCCCCTAGGTGGAGGGCCAGGGGGCACCCTAGGGCCTATACTGCAAGTCCAGGGTGAGAGGTGGACCCCTGAGTAACTTGCTTGGGTCAGAGGCCACTAGGTGGAGGTACAGAAGGCACCCTGGGCTCTTTAATGCAAGTCCAGGGAGACAGGTGGACCCCTGGGTAGCTTGCTGGGGTCAAAGGCCCCTAGGTGGAGGGCCAAGGGGCACCCTGGGGCCTATACTACAAGTCCAGGGAGAAAGGTGGACCCCTGGGTAGTTTACTGGGGTCAGAGGCTCCTAGGTAGAAGAGCAGGGGGAACCCTGGGGCCTATACTGCAAGTCCAGGGAGAGAGGTGGAGCACTGAGTAACTTGCTGGGGTCAGAGGCCCCTAGGTGGAGGGCAAGGGGGCACCCTGGGGCCTCTACTGCAAGTCCAGGGAGAGAGGTGGACCCCTGGGTAGCTTGCAGGTGTCAGAGGCCCTTAGGTGGAGGGCCAGGGGGCACCCTGGGCCCTACACTTCAAGTCCAGGGAGAGAGGTGGACCCCTTGGTAGCTTGCAGGGGTCAGAGGCCCCTAGGTGGAGGGCCAGGGGGCACCCTGGGGCCTCTACTGCAAGTCCAGGGAGAGTTGTGGATCCCTGGGTAACTTGCAGGGGTCAGAGGCCCCTAGGTGGAGGGCCAGGGGGCACCCTGGGGCCTCTACTGCAAGTTCAGGGAGAGAGGTGGACCCCTGGGTAGCATGCTGGGGTCAGAGGCAACTACGTGGAGGGCCAGCCGGCACCCAAAGGCCTATACTTTATGTCCACGGAAAGAGGTAGACCCCTGGGTAGCTTGCTGGGGTCAGAGGCCCCTAGGTAGAAAGCCAGGGGGTACCCTGGGGCCTCTACTGCAAGTCCAGGGAGAGAGGTGGACCCCTGGGTGGCTTGCTGGGGTCAGAGGCCCCTGGGTGGAGGGCAAGGGGGCACCCTGGGGCCTCTACTGCAAGTCCAGGGAGAGAGGTGGACCCCTGAGTTAGCTTGCAGGGGTCAGAGGCCCTTAGGTGGAGGGCCATGGGGCACCCTGGGGCCTATACTGCAAGTCCAGGGAGAGAGGTAGACCCCTGGGTAGCTTGCTGGGGTCAGAGGCCCCTGGGTAGAAGGCCAGGGGGCACCCTGGGGCCTCTACTGCAAGCCCAGGGAAAGAGGTGGACCCCTGTGTGGCTTATTGGGGTCGGAGGCCGCTAGGTGGAGGGCAAGGGGGCACCCTGGGGCCTCTATTGCACGTCCAGGGAGAGAGGTGGACCCCTGGGTAGCTTGCAGGGGTCAGAGGCCCTTAGGTGGAGGGCCATGGGGCACCCTGGGGCCTATTCTGCAAGTCCAGGGAGAGAGGTGGACCCATGGGTAGCTTGCTGGGGTCAGAGGCCCCTAGGTGTCGGGTCAGGGGGCACCCTGCGGCTTATACTGCAAGTCCAGGGAGAGAGGTGGACCCCTGGGTAGCTTGCTGGGGTCAGAGGCCCCTAGGTGGAGGGCCAGGGGGCACCCTAGGGCCTATACTGCAAGTCCAGGGTGAGAGGTGGACCCCTGAGTAACTTGCTTGGGTCAGAGGCCACTAGGTGGAGGTACAGAAGGCACCCTGGGCTCTTTAATGCAAGTCCAGGGAGACAGGTGGACCCCTGGGTAGCTTGCTGGGGTCAGAGGCCCCTAGGTGGAGGGCCAAGGGGCACCCTGGGGCCTATACTAAAAGTCCAGGGAGAAAGGTGGACCCCTGGGTAGTTTACTGGGGTCAGAGGCTCCTAGGTAGAAGACCAGGGGGAACCCTGGGGCCTATACTGCAAGTCCAGGGAGAGAGGTGGAGCACTGAGTAACTTGCTGGGGTCAGAGGCCCCTAGGTGGAGGGCAAGGGGGCACCCTGGGGCCTCTACTGCAAGTCCAGGGAGAGAGGTGGACCCCTGGGTAGCTTGCAGGTGTCAGAGGCCCTTAGGTGGAGGGCCAGGGGGCACCCTGGGCCCTACACTTCAAGTCCAGGGAGAGAGGTGGACCCCTTGGTAGCTTGCAGGGGTCAGAGGCCCCTAGGTGGAGGGCCAGGGGGCACCCTGGGGCCTCTACTGCAAGTCCAGGGAGAGTTGTGGATCCCTGGGTAACTTGCAGGGGTCAGAGGCCCCTAGGTGGAGGGCCAGGGGGCACCCTGGGGCCTCTACTGCAAGTCCAGGGAGAGAGGTGGACCCCTGGGTAGCATGCTGGGGTCAGAGGCAACTACGTGGAGGGCCAGCCGGCACCCAAAGGCCTATACTTTATGTCCACGGAAAGAGGTAGACCCCTGGGTAGCTTGCTGGGGTCAGAGGCCCCTAGGTAGAAAGCCAGGGGGTACCCTGGGGCCTCTACTGCAAGTCCAGGGAGAGAGGTGGACCCCTGGGTGGCTTGCTGGGGTCAGAGGCCCCTGGGTGGAGGGCAAGGGGGCACCCTGGGGCCTCTACTGCAAGTCCAGGGAGAGAGGTGGACCCCTGAGTTAGCTTGCAGGGGTCAGAGGCCCTTAGGTGGAGGGCCATGGGGCACCCTGGGGCCTATACTGCAAGTCCAGGGAGAGAGGTAGACCCCTGGGTAGCTTGCTGGGGTCAGAGGCCCCTGGGTAGAAGGCCAGGGGGCACCCTGGGGCCTCTACTGCATGCCCAGGGAAAGAGGTGGACCCCTGTGTGGCTTATTGGGGTCGGAGGCCGCTAGGTGGAGGGCAAGGGGGCACCCTGGGGCCTCTATTGCACGTCCAGGGAGAGAGGTGGACCCCTGGGTAGCTTGCAGGGGTCAGAGGCCCTTAGGTGGAGGGCCATGGGGCACCCTGGGGCCTATTCTGCAAGTCCAGGGAGAGAGGTGGACCCATGGGTAGCTTGCTGGGGTCAGAGGCCCCTAGGTGTCGGGTCAGGGGGCACCCTGCGGCTTATACTGCAAGTCCAGGGAGAGAGGTGGACCCCTGGTTACCTTGCTGGGGTCAGAGGCCCCTAGGAGGAGGGCAAGGGAGCACCCTGGGGTCTGTGCTGCATGTCCAGGGAGAGAGGTGGACCCCTGGGTAGCATGCTGGGGTCAGAGGCCACTAGGTGGAGGGCAAGGGGGCACCCTAAGGCCTATACTTTATGTCCAGGGAGAGAGGTGGACCCCTGGGTGGCTTGCAGGGGTCAGAGTCCCTTAGGTGGAGGGCCATGGGGCACCCTGGGGCCTATACTGCAAGTCCAGGGAGAGAGGTAGACCCCTGGGTAGCTTGCTGGGGTCAGAGGCCCCTAGGTAGAAGGCCAGGGGGCACCCTGGGGCCTCTACTGCAAGTCCAGGGAGAGAGGTGGACTTCTGGGTAACTAGCAGGGGTCAGAGGCCCTTAGGTGGAGGGTCATGGGGCACCCTGGGGCCTATACTGCAAGTCCAGGGAGAGAGGTAGACCCCTGGATAGCTTGCTGGGGTCAGAGGCCCCTAGGTAGAAGGCCAGGGGGCACCCTGGGGCCTCTACTGCAAGTCCAGGGAGAGAGGTGAACCCCTGGGTGGCTTGCTGGGCTCAGAGGCCCCTAGGTGGAGGGCAAGGGGGCACCCTGGGGCCTCTACTGCAAGTCCAAGAAGAGAGGTGGACCCCTGGGTAGCATGCTGGGGTCAGAGGCCCCTAGGTGGAGGGCCAGGGGGCACCCTGGGGCCTCTACTGCAAGTCCAGGGAGAGATGTGGACCCCTGGGTAGCTTGCTGGGATCAGAGGGCCTAAGGTAGAAGGCCAGGGGGCACCCTGGGGCTTCTACTGCAAGTCCAGGGAGAGATGTTGACCCCTGGGTGGCTTGCTGGGGTCAGAGGCCCCTAGGTGGAGGGACAGGGGGCACCCTGGGCTCTCTACTGCAAGTCCAGGGAGACAGGTGGACCCCTGGGTAGCTTGCTGGGGTCAAAGGCCCCTAGGTGGAAGGCCAAGGGGCACCCTGGGGCCCATACTGCAAGTCCAGGGAGAGAGGTGGACCCCTGGGTAGCTTGCTGGGGTCAGAGGCCCCTAGGTGAAGCTCCAGGGAGCACCCTAAGGCCTATACTGCAAGTCCAGGGTGAGAGGTGGACCACAGGGTAGCTTGCCGGGGTCTTAGGCCCCTAGGTGGAGCTCCAGGGGGCACCCTAGGGCCTGTACTGCAAGTCGAGGGTGAGAGGTGGACCCCTGGGTAGCTTGCTGGGGTCAGAGGCCCCTAGGTGGAGGGCAAGGGAGCACCCTGGGGCCTCCATTGCATGTCCAGGGAGAGAGGTGGACACCTGGGTAGCTTGTAGGGGTCTTAGTCCCCTAGGTGGAGCTCCAGGGGGCACCCTAGGGCCTATACTGCAAGTCCAGGGTGAGAGGTGGACCACTGGGTAGCTTGCTGGGGTTAGAGGCCCCTAGGTGTAGGGCCAGGGGGCACCCTGGGGACTATCCTGCAAGTCAAGGGAGAGAGGTGGACACCTGGGTAGCTTGCAGGGGTCTTAGGCCCCTAGGTGGAGCTCCAGGGGGCACCCTGGGCTCTCTACTGCAAGTCCAGGGAGACAGGTGGACCCCTGGGTAGCTTGCTGGGGTCAGGGGCCCTTATGTGGAGGGCCAGGGCTCACCCTGGGGCCTGTGCTGCAAGTCCAGGGAGAGAGGTGGACCCCTGGGTAGCAGGCTGGGGTCAGAGGCCACTAGTTGGAGGGCAAGGGGGCACCCTAAGGCCTATACTTTATGTACAGGGAAAGAGGTAGACCCCTGGGTAGCTTGCTGGGGTCAGATGCCCCTAGGTAGAAGGCCAGGGGGCACCCTGAGGCCTCTATTGCAAGTCCAGGGAGAGAGGTGGACCCCTGGGTGGCTTGCAGGGGTCAGAGGCCCTTAGGTGGAGGGCCATGGGGCACCCTGGGGCCTATACTGCAAGTCCAGGTAGAGAGGTAGACCCCTGGGTAGCTTGCTGGGGTCAGAGGCCCCTAGGTAGAAGGCCAGGGGGCACCCTGGGGCCTCTACTGCAAGTCCAGGGAGAGAGGTGGACTTCTGGGTAGCTTGCAGGGGTCAGAGGCCCTTAGGTGGAGGGTCATGGGGCACCCCGGGGCCTATACTGCAAGTCCAGGGAGAGAGGTGGACCCCTTGGTAGCTTGATGGGGTCAGAGGCCCCTAGGTAGAGGGCCAGGGGGCACCCTGGGGCCTATACTGCAAGTCCAGGGATACAAGTGGACCCCTGGGTAGCTTGCTGGGGTCAGAGGCCCCTAGGTGTAGGGCCAGGGGGCACCCTGGGGCCTATCCTGCAAGTCCAGGGAAAAATTTGGTCCTGTGGGTAGCCTGCTGGGGGCAGAGGCCCCTAGGTGGAGGGCCAGGGGGCACCCTAGGGTCTATACTGCAAGTCCAGGTAGAGAGGTGGACCCCTGAGTAACTTGCTGAGGTCAGAGGCCCCTAGGTTGAGGGCCAGGGGGCACCCTGGGGCCTCTACTGCAAGTCCAGGGAGAGTTGTGGAGCCCTGGGTAACTTGCAGGTTTCAGAGGCCCCTAGGTGGAGGGCCAGGGGGCACCCTGGGGCCTCTACTGCAAGTCCAGGGAGAGAGGTGGACCCCTGGGTAGCATGCTGGGGTCAGAGGCCCCTAGGTTGAGGGTCAAGGGGCACCCTAGGGCCTATACTGCAAGTCCAGGGAGAGAGGTGGACTCCTGGGTAACTTGCTGGGGTCAGAGGCCCCTAGATGGAGGGACAGGGGGCACCCTGGGCTCTCTACTGCAAGTCCAGGGAGACAGGTGGACCCCTGGGTAGCATGCTGGGGTCAGAGGCCACTAGGTGGAGGGCCAGGGGGCACCCTAAGGCCTATACTTTATGTCCAGGGAAAGAGGTAGAAACTTGGGTAGCTTGCTGGGGTCAGAGGCCCCTAGGTAGAAGGCCAGGGGGCACCCTGGGGCCTCTATTGCAAGTCCAGGGAGAGAGGTGGACCCCTGGGTGGCTTGCTGGGGTCAGAGGCAACTAGGTGGACGGCAAGGTAGCACCCTGGGGCCTCTACTGCAAGTCCAGGGAGAGAGGTGGACCCCTGGGTAGCTTGCTGGGGTCAGAGGCCCCTAGGTGAAGCTCCAGGGGGCACCCTAGGGCCAATACTGCAAGTCCAGGGTGAGAGGTGGACCACAGGGTAGCTTGCTGGGGTCTTAGGCCCCTAGGTGGAGCTCCAGGGGGCACCCTAGGGCCTATACTGCAAGTCCAGGGTGAGAAATGGACCCCTGAGTAGCTTGCTGGGGTCAGAGTCCCCTAGGTAGAAGGCCAGGGTGCACCCTGGGGCCTCTACTGCAAGTCCAGGGAGAGAGGTGGACCCCTGGGTGGATTGCTGGGGTCAGAGGCCCCTAGGTGGAGGGCAAGGGGGCACCCTGGGGCCTCTACTGCTAGTCCGAGGAGAGAGGTGGACCCCTGGGTAGCATGATGGGGTCAGAGGCCCCTAGGTGGAGGACCAGGGGGCACCCTGGGGCCTCTACTGCAAGTCCAGAGAGAGAGAGGTGGACCCCTGGGTAGCTTGTAGGGGCCAAAGGCCCCTAGGTGGAGGAAAGGGGGCACCCTGGGGCCTCTACTGCATGTCCAGGGAGAGGGGTGGACCCCTAGGTAGCTTGCTGGGGTCTTAGGCCCTTAGATGGAGCTCCAGGGGGCACCCTAGGGCCTATACTGCAAGTCCAGGGTGAGAGGTGGACCCTGGGTAACTTGCTGGGGTCAGAGGCCCCTAGTTGGAGGGACAGGGGGCACCCTGGGCTCTCTACTGCAAGTCCAGGGAGACAGGTGGACCTCTGGGTAACTTGCTGGGGTCAGAGGCCCCTAGGTGGAGGGACAGGGGGCACCCAGGGGCATCTACTGCAAGTCCAGGGAGAGAGGTTGACCCCTGGTTGGCTTGCTGGGGTCAGAGGCCCATAGGTGGAGGGCAAGGGGGCACCCTGGGGCCTCTACTGCAAGTCCAGGGATAGAGGTGGACCCCTGGGTAGCTTGCTGGGGTCAGAGGCCCCTAGGTGGAAGGCCAGGGGGCACCCTGGGGCCTATACTGCAAGTCCAGGGAGAGGGGTGGACCCCTTGGTAGCTTGCAGGGGTTAGAGGCCCCTAGGTGGAGGGCAAGGGGCACCCTGGGGCCTCTACTGCAAGTCCAGGGAGAGAGGTGGACCCCTGGGTAGCTTGCAGGGGTCAGAGGCCCTTAGGTGGAGGGCCATGGGGCACGCTGGGGCCTACACTGCAAGTCCAGGGTGAGAGGTGAACCCTGGGTAACTTGCTGGGGTCAGAGGCCCCTAGGTGGAGGGACAGGGGGCACCCTGGGCTCTCTACTGCAAGTCCAGGGAGACAGGTGGACCCCTGGGTAACTTGCTGGGGTCAGAGGCCCCTAGGTGGAGGGACAGGGGGCACCCAGGGGCCTCTACTGCAAGTCCAGGGAGAGAGGTTGACCCCTGGTTGGCTTGCTGGGGTCAGAGGCCCCTAGGTGGAGGGCAAGGGGGCACCCTGGGGCCTCTACTGCAAGTCCAGGGAGAGAGGTGGACCCCTGGGTAGCTTGCTGGGGTCCGAGGCCCCTAGGTGTAGGGCAAGGGGGCACCCTGGGTCCTATCCTGCAAGTCCAGGGAGAGAGGTGGACCCCTGGGTGGATTGCTGGGGTCAGAGGCCCCTAGGTAGAAGGCCAGGGGGCACCCTGTGGCCTCTACTGCAAGTCCAGGGAGAGAGTTGGACCCCTGGGTGGCTTGCTGGGGTCCGAGGCCCCTAGGTGGAGGGCAAGGGGGCACCCTGGGGCCTCTACTGCTAGTCCAGGGAGAGAGGTGGACCCCTGGGTAGCTTGCTGGGATCAGAGGCCCTTGTGGTAGAAGACCAGGGGGCACCCTGGGTTCTCTACTGCAAGTCCGGGGAGAAAGGTGGACCCCTGGGTAGCTTGCTAGGGTCAGAGGCCCCTAGGTGGAAGGCCAAGGGGCACCCTGAGGCCTATACTGCAAGTCCAGGGAGAGAGGTGGACCGCTGGGTAGCTTGCTGGGTTCAGAGGCCCCTAGGTGGAGGGCAAGGGTGCACCCTGGGGCCTCCATTGCAAGTCCAGGGAGAGAGGTGGACACCTGGGTTGCTTGCTGGGGTCTTAGGCCCCTAGGTGAAGCTCCAGGGGGCACCCTAGGTCCTATACTACAAGTCCAGGGTGAGAGGTGGACCACAGGGTAGCTTGCTGGGGTCTTAGGCCCCTAGGTGGAGCTCCAGGGGGGCACCCTAGGGCCTATACTGCAAGTCCAGGGTGAGAGGTGGACCCCTGAGTAGCTTGCTGGGGTCAGAGGCCCCTAGGTAGAAGGCCAGGGGGCACCATGTGGCCTCTACTGCAAGTCCAGGGAGAGAGGTGGACCCCTGGGTGGCTTGCTGGGGTCAGAGGCCCCTAGGTGTAGGGCAAGGGGGCACCCTGGGGCCTATCCTGCAAGTCCAGGGAGAGAGGTGGACCCATGGGTAGCCTGCTGGGGTCAGAGGCCCCTAGGTAGAAGGCCAGGGGGCACCCTGGGGCCTCTACTGCAAGTCCAGGGAGAGAGGTGGACCCCTGGGTGGATTGCTTCGGTCAGAGGCCCCTAGGTGGAGGGCAAGGGGGCACCCTGGGGCCTCTACTGCTAGTCCAAGGAGAGAGGTGGACCCCTGGGTAGCATGCTGGGGTCAGAGGCCCCTAGGTGGAGGACCAGGGGGCACCCTGGGGCCTCTACTGCAAGTCCAGGGAGAGGGGTGGACCCCTGGGTAGCTTGCTGGGGTCTTAAGCCCTTAGATGGAGCTCCAGGGGGCTCCCTAGGGCCTATACTGCAAGTCCAGGGTGAGAGGTGAACCCTGGGTAACTTGCTGGGGTCAGAGGCCCCTAGGTGGAGGGACAGGGGGCACCCTGGGCTCTCTACTGCTAGTCCAGGGAGACAGGTGGACCCCTGGGTAACTTGCTGGGGTCAGAGGCCCCTAGGTGGAGGGACAGGGGGCACCCAGGGGCCTCTACTGCAAGTCCAGGGAGAGAGGTTGACCCCTGGTTGGCTTGCTGGGGTCAGAGGCCTCTAGGTGGAGGGCAAGGGGGCACCCTGGGGCCTCTACTTCAAGTCCAGGGAGAAAGGTGGACCCCTGGGTAGCTTGCTGGGATCAGAGGCCCCTAGGTGGAGGGCCAGGGGGCCCCCTGGGGCCTATACTGCAAGTCCAGGGAGAGAGGTCGACCCCTTGGTAGCTTGCATGGTTTAGAGGCCCCTAGGTGGAGGGCAAGAGGGCACCCTGGGGCCTCTACTGCAAGTCCAGGGAGAGAGGTGGACCCCTGGGTGGCTTGCTGGGGTCAGAGGCCCCTAGGTGGAGGGCAAGGGGGCACCCTGGGGCCTCTACTGCAAGTCCAGGGAGAGAGGTTGACCCCTGGGTTAGCTTGCAGGGGTCAGAGGCCCTTAGGTGGAGGGCCATGGGGCACCCTGGGGCCTATACTGCAAGTCCAGGGAGAGAGGTAGACCCCTGGGTAGCTTGCTGGGGTCAGAGGCCCCTAGGTAGAAGGCCAGGGGGCACCCTGGGGCCTCTACTGCAAGCCCAGGGAAAGAGGTGGACCCCTGGGTGGCTTATTGGGGTCGGAGGCCGCTAGGTGGAGGGCAAGGGGGCACGCTGGGGCCTCTACTGCAAGTCCAGGGAGAGAGGTGGACCCCTGGGTAGCTTGCAGGGGACAGAGGCCCTTAGGTGGAGGGCCATGGGGAACCCTGGGGCCTATTCTGCAAGTCCAGGGAGAGAGGTGGACCCCTGGGTGGATTGCTTGGGTCAGAGGCCCCTAGGTGGAGGTCAAGGGGGCACCCTGGGGCCTCTACTGCTAGTCCAAGGAGAGAGGTGGACCCCTGGGTAGCATGCTGGGGTCAGAGGCCCCTAGCTGGAGGACCAGGGGGCACCCTGGGGCCTCTACTGCAAGTCCAGGGAGAGAGGTGGACCCCTGGGTAGCTTGTAGGGGTCAAAGGCCCCTAGGCGGAGGAAAGGAGGTACCCTGGGGCCTCTACTGCATGTCCAGGGAGAGGGGTGGACCCCTGGGTAGCTTGCTGGGGTCTTAGGCCCTTAGATGGAGCTCCAGGGGGCACCCTAGGGCCTATACTGCAAGTCCAGGGTGAGAGGTGAACCCTGGGTAACTTGCTGGGGTCAGAGGCCCCTAGGTGGAGGGACAGGGGGCACACTGGGCTCTCTACTGCAAGTCCAGGGAGACAGGTGGACCCCTGGGTAACTTGCTGGGGTCAGAGGCCCCTAGGTGGAGGGACAGGGGGCACCCAGGGGCCTCTACTGCAAGTCCAGGGAGAGAGGTGGACCCCTGGGTAGCTTGCTGGGGTCAGAGGCCCCTAGGTGGAGGGCCAGGGGGCACCCTGGGGCCTATACTGCAAGTCCAGGGAGAGAGGTGGACCCCGTGGTAGCTTGCAGGGGTTAGAGGCCCCTAGGTGGAGGGCAAGAGGGCACCCTGGGGCCTCTACTGCAAGTCCAGGGAAAGTGGTGGACCCCTGGGTAGCTTGCAGGGGTCAGAGGCCCTTAGGTGGAGGGCCATGGGGCCCGCTGGGGCCTACACTGCAAGTCCAGGGAGAGAGGTAGACCCCTGGGTAGCTTGCCGGGGTCAGAAGCCCCTAGGTAGAAGGCCAGGGGGCACCCTGTGGCCTCTACTGCAAGTCCAGGGAGAGAGGTGGACCCCTGGGTGGCTTGCTGGGGTCAGAGGCCCCTAGGTGTAGGGCAAGGGGGCACCCTGAGGCCTATCCTGCAAGTCCAGGGAGAGAGGTGGACCCATGGGTAGCCTGCTGGGGTCAGAGGCCCCTAGGTAGAAGGCCAGGGGGCACCCTGGGGCCTCTACTGCAAGTCCAGGGAGAGAGTTGGACCCCTGGGTGGATTGCTGGGGTCAGAGGCCCCTAGGTGGAGGGCAAGGGGGCACCCTGGGGCCTCTACGGCTAGTCCAAGGAGAGAGGTGGAAAACTGGGTAGCATGCTGGGGTCAGAGGCCCCTAGGTGGAGGACCAGGGGCACCCTGGGGCCTCTACTGCAAGTCCAGGCAGAGAGGTGGTCCCCTGGGTAGCTTGTAGGGGTCAAAGGCCCCTAGGTGGAGGAAAGGGGGCACCCTGGGGCCTCTACTGCATGTCCAGGGAGAGGGGTGGACCCATGGGTAGCTTGCTGGGGTCTTAGGCCCTTAGATGGAGCTCCAGGGGGCACCCTAGGGCCTATACTGCAAGTCCAGGGTGAGAGGTGGACCCCTGGGTAGCTTGCTGGGGTCACAGGCCCCTAGGTGGAGGGCAAGGTAGCACCCTGGGGCCTCCATTGCAAGTCCAGGGAGAGAGGTGGACACCTGGGTAGCTTGCAGGGGTCTTAGGCCCCTAGGTGGAGCTCCAGGGGGCACCCTAGGGACTATACTGCAAGTCCAGGGTGAGAGGTGGACCCCTGGGTAACTTGCTGGGGTCAGAGATCCCTAGGTGGAGGGACAGGGGGCACCCTGGGCTCTCTACTGCAAGTCCAGGGAGACAGGTGGACCCCTGGGTAGCTTGCTGGGGTCAGGGGCCCCTATGTGGAGGGCCGGGGCTCACCTTGGGGCTTGTGCTGAAAGTTCAGGGAGAGAGGTGGACCCCTGGGTAGCATGCTGGGGTCAGAGGCCACTAGGTGGAGGGACAGGGGGCACCCTGGGGCCTCTACTGCTAGTCCAAGGAGAGAGGTGGACCCCTGGGTAGCATGCTGGGGTCAGAGGCCCCTAGGTGGAGGACCAGGGGGCACCCTGGGGCCTCTACTGCAAGTCCAGGGAGAGAGGTGGACCCCTGGGTAGCTTGTAGGGGTCAAAGGCCCCTAGGTGGAGGAAAGGAGGCACCCTGGGGCCTCTACTGCATGTCCAGGGAGAGGGGTGGACCCCTGGGTAGCTTGCTGGGGTCTTAGGCCCTTAGATGGAGCTCCAGGGGGCACCCTAGGGCCTATACTGCAAGTCCAGGGTGAGAGGTGAACCCTGGGTAACTTGCTGGGGTCAGAGGCCCCTAGTTGGAGGGACAGGGGGCACCCTGGGCTCTCTACTGCAAGTCCAGGGAGACAGGTGGACCCCTGGGTAACTTGCTGGGGTCAGAGGCCCCTAGGTGGAGGGACAGGGGGCACCCAGGGGCCTCTACTGCAAGTCTAGGGAGAGAGGTTGACCCCTGGTTGGCTTGCTGGGGTCAGAGACCCCTAGGTGGAGGGCAAGGGGGCACCCTGGGGCCTCTACTGCAAGTCCAGGGAGAGAGGTGGACCCCTGGGTAGCTTGCTGGGGTCAGAGGCCCCTAGGTGGAGGGCCAGGGGGCACCCTGTGGCCTCTACTGCAAGTCCAGAGAGAGAGGTGGACCCCTGGGTGGCTTGCTGGGGTCAGAGGCCCCTAGGTGTAGGGCAAGGGGGCACCCTGGGGCCTATCCTGCAAGTCCAGGGAGAGAGGTGGACCCATGGGTAGCCTGCTGGGGTCAGAGGCCCCTAGGTGTAGGGCAAGGGGGCACCCTGGGGCCTCTACTGCAAGTCCAGGGAGAGAGTTGGACCCCTGGGTGGATTGCTGGGCTAAGAGGCCCCTAGGTGGAGGGACAGGGGGCACCCAGGGGCCTCTACTGCAAGTCCAGGGAGAGAGGTGGACCCCTTGGTAGCTTGCAGGGGTTAGAGGCCCCTAGGTGGACGGCCAGGGGGCACCCTGGGGCCCATACTGCAAGTCCAGGGAGAGAGGTGGACCCCTGGGTAACTTGCTGGGGTCAGAGGCCCCTAGGTGGAGGGACAGGGGGCACCCAAGGCTCTCTACTACAAGTCCAGGGAGAAAGGTGGACCCCTGGGTAGCTTGCCGGGGTCAGGGGCCCCTATGTGGAGCTCCAGGGCTCACCCAGGGGCCTATGCTGCTAGTCCAGGGAGAGAGGTGGACCCCTGGGTAGCATGCTGGAGTCAGAGGCCACTAGGTGGAGGGCCAGGGGGCACCCTGGGGCCTCTACTGCAAGTCCAGGGAGAGAGGTGGACCCCTGGGTAGCTTGCTGGGATCAGAGTCCCCTGGGTGGAGAGCAAGGGGGCACCCTGGGACCTATACTGCAAGTCCAGGGAGAGAGGTGGACCCCTGGTTAGCTTGCTGGGGTCTTAAGCCCCTATGTGGAGCTCCAGGGGGCACCCTAGGGCCTATACTTTATGTCCAGGGAAAGAGGTAGACCACTGTGTAGCTTGCTGGGGTCAGAGGCCCCTAGGTAGAAGGCCAGGGGGCACCCTGGGGCCTCTACTGCAAGTCCAGGGAGAGAGGTGGACCCCTGGGTAGCTTGCTGGGGTCAGAGGCCTCTGGGTGGAGAGCAAGGGGGCACCCTGGGACCTATACTGCAAGTCCAGGGAGAGAGGTGGACCCCTGGTTAGCTTGCTGGGGTCTTAAGCCCCTATGTGTAGCTCCAGGGAGCACCCTAGGGCCTATACTGCAAGTCCAGGGTGAGAGGTGGACCCCTGGGTAGCTTGCTGGGGTCAGAGGCCCCTATGTGGAGGGCCAGGGGGCAGCCTAGGGCCTATACTGCAAGTCCAGGGTGAGAGGTGGACCCCTGAGTAACTTGCTGGGGTCAGAGGCCCCTAGGTGGAGGTACAGGGGGCACCCTGGGCTTTTTAATGCAAGTCCAGGGAGACAGGTGGACCCCTGGGTAGCTTGCTGGGGTAAGAGGCCACTAGGTGGAGGGCCAAGGGGCACCCTGGGGCCTATACTACAAGTCCAGGGAGAAAGGTGGACCCCTGGGTAGCTTACTGGGGTCAGAGGCTCCTAGGTAGAAGACCAGGGGGCACCCTGGGGCCTATACTGCAAGTCCAGGGAGAGAGGTGGAGCACTGAGTAACTTGCTGGGGTCAGATGCCCCTAGGTGGAGGGCAAGGGGGCACCCTGGGGCCTCTACTGCAAGTCCAGGGACAGAGGTGGACCCCTGGGTAGCTTGCAGGTGTCAGAGGCCCTTAGGTGGAGGGCCAGGGGGCACCCTGGGGCCTACACTGCAAGTCCAAGGAGAGAGGTGGACCCCTTGGTAGCTTGCAGGGGTCAGAGGCCCCTAGGTGGAGGGCCAGGGGGCACCCTGGGGCCTCTACTGCAAGTCCAAGGAGAGTTGTGGAGCCCTGGGTAACTTGCAGGGGTCAGAGGCCCCTAGGTGGAGGGCCAGGGGGCACCCTGGGGCCTCTACTGCAAGTCCAGGGAGAGAGGTGGATCCCTGGGTAGCATGCTGGGGTCAGAGGCAACTAGGTGGAGGGCCAGGGGGCACCCAAAGGCCTATACTTTATGTCCACGTAAAGAGGTAGACCCCTGGGTAGCTTGCTGGGGTCAGAGGCCCCTGGGTAGAAGGCCAGGGGGGTACCCTGGGGCCTCTACTGCAAGTCCACGGAGAGAGGTGGACCCCTGGGTGGCTTGCTGGGGTCAGAGGCCCCTAGGTGGAGGGCAAGGGTGCACCCTGGGGCCTCTACTGCAAGTCCAGGGAGAGAGGTGGACCCCTGGGTTAGCTTGCAGGGGTCAGAGGCCCTTAGGTGGAGGGCCATGGGGCACCCTGGGGCCTATACTGCAAGTCCAGGGAGAGTTGTGGAGCCCTGGGTAACTTGGAGGCGTCAGAGGCCCCTAGGTGGAGGGCCTGTGGGCACCTTGGGGCCTCTACTGCAAGTCCAGGGAGAGACATGGACCCCTGGGTAGCTTGCTGGGGTCTTAGGCCCCTAGGTGGAGGGGCAAAAGGCACCCTGGAGCCTATACTGCAAGTCCAGGGAGAGAGATGGACCCCTGGGTAGCTTGCTGCGGTCAGAGGCCCCTGGGTGGAGGGCAAGGGGGCACCCTGGGGCCTCTACTGCAAGTCCAAGGAGAGAGGTTGACCCCTGGGTAGCTTGCTGGGGTCAGAGGCCCCTAGGTAGAAGGCCAGGGGGCACCCTGTGGCCTCTACTGCAAGTCCAGGGAGAGAGTTGGACCCCTGGGTGGCTTGCTGGGGTCCGAGGTCCCTAGGTGTGGGGCAAGGGGGCACCCTGGGTCCTATCATGCAAGTCCAGGGAGAGAGGTGGACCCCTGGGTGGATTGCTGGGGTCAGAGGCCCCTAGGTGGAGGGCAAGGGGGCACCCTGGGGCCTCTACTGCTAGTCCAAGGAGAGAGGTGGAAAACTGGGTAGCATGCTGGGTTCAGAGGCCCCTAGGTGGAGGACCAGGGGGCACCCTGGGGCCTCTACTGCAAGTCCAGGGAGAGAGGTGGACCCCTGGGTAGCTTGTAGGGGTCAAAGGCCCCTAGGTGGAGGAAAGGGGGCACCCTGGGGCCTCTACTGCATGTCCAGGGAGAGGGGTGGACCCCTGGGTAATTTGCTGGGGTCTTAGGCCCTTAGATGTAGCTCCAGGGGGCACCCGGGGGCCTATACTGCAAGTCCAGGGAGAGAGGTGGACCGCTGGGTAGCTTGCTGGGTTCAGAGGCCCCTAGGTGGAGGGCAAGGGTGCACCCTGGGGCCTCCATTGCAAGTCCAGGGAGAGAGGTGGACACCTGGGTTGCTTGCAGGGGTCTTAGGCCCCTAGGTGAAGCTCCAGGGGGCACCCTAGGTCCTATACTACAAGTCCAGGGTGAGAGGTGGACCACAGAGTAGCTTGCTGGGGTCTTAGGCCCCTAGGTGGAGCTCCAGGGGGCACCCTAGGGCCTATACTGCAAGTCCAGGGTGAGAGGTGTACCCCTGAGTAGCTTGCTGGGGTAAGAGGCCCCTAGGTAGAAGGCCAGGGGGCACCCTGTGGCCTCTACTGCAAGTCCAGGGAGAGAGGTGGACCCCTGGGTGGCTTGCTGGGGTCAGAGCTCCCTAGGTGGAGGGCAAGGGGGCACCCTGGGGCCTATCCTGCAAGTCCAGGGAGAGAGGTGGACCCCTGGGTGGATTGCTGGGGTCATAGGCCCCTAGGTAGAAGGCCAGGGGGCACCATGGGGCCTCTACTGCAAGTCCATTGAGAGAGGTGGACCCCTTGTTGGCTTGCTGGGGTCAGAGGCCCCTAGGTGGAGGGCAAGGGGGCACCCTGGGGCCTCTACTGCAAGTCCAAGGAGAGAGGTGGACCCCTGGGTAGCTTGCTGGGGTCTTAGGCCCCTAGGTGGAGCTCCAGGGGGCACCCTAGGGCCTATACTGCAAGTCCAGGGTGAGAGATAGAACCCTGGGTAGCTTGCTGGTATCAGAGGCCCTTAGGTAGAAGGCCAGGGGGCACCCTGGGTTCTCCATTGCAAGTCCAGGGAGAGAGGTGGACACCTGGGTAGCTTGCAGGAGTCTTAGGCCCCTAGGTGGAGCTCCAGGGGGCACCCTAGGGCCTATACTGCAAGTCCAGGGTGAGAGGTGGACCACTGGGTAGCTTGCTGGGGTCAGAGGCCCCTAGGTGTAGGGCCAGGGGCACACTGGGGCCTATCCTGCAAGTCCATGGAGAGAGGTGGACCCCTGGGTAACTTGCTGGGGTTTGAGGCCCCTAGGTGGAGGGACAGGGGGCACCATGGGCTCTCTACTGCAAGTCCAGGGAGACAGGTGGACCCATGGGTAGCTTGCTAGGGTCAGGGGCCCCTATGTGGAGGGCCAGGGCTCACCCTGGGGCCTCTACTGCAAGTCCAGGGAGAGAGGTGGACCCCTGGGTAGCTTGCTGGGATCAGAGGCCCTTAGGTAGAAGACCAGGGGGCACCCTGGGTTCTCTACTGCAAGTCCAGGGAGAGAGGTTGACCCCTGGGTGGCTTGCTGGGGTCAGAGGCCCCTAGGTGGAGGGACAGGGGGCAACCTGGGCTATCTACTGCAAGTCCAGGGAGAGAGGTGGACCCCTGGGTAGCTTGCTGGGATCAGAGGCCCTTAGGTAGAAGACCAGGGGGCACCCTGGGTTCTCTACTGCAAGTCCAGGGAGAGAGGTTGACCCCTGGGTGGCTTGCTGGGGTCAGAGGCCCCTAGGTGGAGGGACAGGGGGCAACCTGGGCTATCTACTGCAAGTCCGGGGAGACAGGTGGACCCCTGGGTAGCTTGCTAGGGTCAGAGGCCCCTAGGTGGAAGGCCAAGGGGCACCCTGGGGCCTATACTGCAAGTCCAGGGAGAGAGGTGGACCGCTGGGTAGCTTGCTGGGTTCAGAGGCCCCTATGTGGAGGGCAAGGGTGCACCCTGGGGCCTCCATTGCAAGTCCAGGGAGAGAGGTGGACACCTGGGTTGCTTGCAGGGGTCTTAGGCCCCTAGGTGAAGCTCCAGGGGGCACCCTAGGTCCTATACTACAAGTCCAGGGTGAGAGGTGGACCACAGAGTAGCTTGCTGGGGTCTTAGGCCCCTAGGTGGAGCTCCAGGGGGCACCCTAGGGCCTAAACTGCAAGTCCAGGGTGAGAGGTGGACCCCTGAGTAGCTTGCTGGGGTCAGAGGCCCCTAGGTAGAAGGCCAGGGGGCACCCTGTGGCCTCTACTGCAAGTCCAGGGAAAGAGGTGGACCCCTGGGTGGCTTGCTGGGGTCAGAGGCCCCTAGGTGGAGGGCAAGGGGGCACCCTGGGGCCTATCCTGCAAGTCCAGGGAGAGAGGTGGACCCATGGGTAGCCTGCTGGGGTCAGAGGCCCCTAGGTAGAAGGCCAGGGTGCACCCTGGGGCCTCTACTGCAAGTCCAGGGAGAGAGGTGGACCCCTGGGTGGATTGCTGGGGTCAGAGGCCCCTAGGTGGAGGGCAAGGGGGCACCCTGGGGCCTCTACTGCTAGTCCGAGGAGAGAGGTGGACCCCTGGGTAGCATGATGGGGTCAGAGGCCCCTAGGTGGAGGACCAGGGGGCACCCTGGGGCCTCTACTGCAAGTCTAGAGAGAGAGAGGTGGACCCCTGGGTAGCTTGTAGGGGTCAAAGGCCCCTAGGTGGAGGAAAGGGGGCACCCTGGGGCCTCTACTGCATGTCCAGGGAGAGGGGTGGACCCCTGGGTAGCTTGCTGGAGTCTTAGGCCCTTAGATGGAGCTCCAGGGGGCACCCTAGGGCCTTTACTGCAAGTCCAGGGTGAGAGGTGGACCCTGGGTAACTTGCTGGGGTCAGAGGCCCCTAAGTGGAGGGACAGGGGGCACCCTGGGCTCTCTACTGCAAGTCCAGGGAGACAGGTGGACCCCTGGGTAACTTGCTGGGGTCAGAGGCCCCTAGGTGGAGGGACAGGGGGCACCCAGGGGCCTCTACTGCAAGTCCAGGGAGAGAGGTTGACCCCTGGTTGGCTTGCTGGGGTCAGAGGCCCCTAGGTGGAGGGCAAGGGGGCACCCTGGGGCCTCTACTGCAAGTCCAGGGAGAGAGGTGGACCCCTGGGTAGCTTGTAGGGGTCAAAGGCCCCTAGGTGGAGGAAAGGGGGCACCCTGGGGCCTCTACTGCATGTCCAGGGAGAGGGGTGGACCCCTGGGTAATTTGCTGGGGTCTTAGGCCCTTAGATGTAGCTCCAGGGGGCACCCGGGGGCCTATACTGCAAGTCCAGGGAGAGAGGTGGACCGCTGGGTAGCTTGCTGGGTTCAGAGGCCCCTAGGTGGAGGGCAAGGGTGCACCCTGGGGCCTCCATTGCAAGTCCAGGGAGAGAGGTGGACACCTGGGTTGCTTGCAGGGGTCTTAGGCCCCTAGGTGAAGCTCCAGGGGGCACCCTAGGTCCTATACTACAAGTCCAGGGTGAGAGGTGGACCACAGAGTAGCTTGCTGGGGTCTTAGGCCCCTAGGTGGAGCTCCAGGGGGCACCCTAGGGCCTATACTGCAAGTCCAGGGTGAGAGGTGTACCCCTGAGTAGCTTGCTGGGGTCAGAGGCCCCTAGGTAGAAGGCCAGGGGGCACCCTGTGGCCTCTACTGCAAGTCCAGGGAGAGAGGTGGACCCCTGGGTGGCTTGCTGGGGTCAGAGCTCCCTAGGTGGAGGGCAAGGGGGCACCCTGGGGCCTATCCTGCAAGTCCAGGGAGAGAGGTGGACCCATGGGTAGCCTGCTGGGGTCAGAGGCCCCTAGGTAGAAGGCCAGGGTGCACCCTGGGGCCTCTAATGCAAGTCCAGGGAGAGAGGTGGACCCCTGGGTGGATTGCTGGGGTCAGAGGCCCCTAGGTGGAGGGCAAGGGGGCACCCTGGGGCCTCTACTGCTAGTCCGAGGAGAGAGGTGGACCCCTGGGTAGCATGATGGGGTCAGAGGCCCCTAGGTGGAGGACCAGGGGGCACCCTGGGGCCTCTACTGCAAGTCCAGAGAGAGAGAGGTGGACCCCTGGGTAGCTTGTAGGGGTCAAAGGCCCCTAGGTGGAGGAAAGGGGGCACCCTGTGGCCTCTACTGCATGTCCAGGGAGAGGGGTGGACCCCTGGGTAGCTTGCTGGTGTCTTAGGCCCTTAGATGGAGCTCCAGGGGGCACCCTAGGGCCTATACTGCAAGTCCAGGGTGAGAGGTTGACCCTGGGTAACTTGCTGGGGTCAGAGGCCCCTAAGTGGAGGGACAGGGGGCACCCTGGGCTCTCTACTGCAAGTCCAGGGAGACAGGTGGACCCCTGGGTAACTTGCTGGGGTCAGAGGCCCCTAGGTGGAGGGACAAGGGGCACCCCGGGGCCTCTACTGCAAGTCCAAGGAGAGAGGTTGACCCCTGGTTGGCTTGCTGGGGTCAGAGGCCCCTAGGTGGAGGGCAAGGGGGCACCCTGGGGCCTCTACTGCAAGTCCAGGGAGAGAGGTGGACCCCAGGGTAGCTTGCTGGGGTCAGAGGCCCCTAGGTGGAGGGCCAGGGGGCACCCTGGGGCCTATACTGCAAGCCCAGGGAGAGAGGTGGACCCCTTGGTAGCTTGCAGGGGTTAGAGGCCCCTAGGTGGAGGGCAAGGGGGCACTCTGGGGCCTCTACTGCAAGTCCAGGGAGAGAGGTGGACCCCTGGGTAGCTTGCAGGGGTCAGAGGCCCTTAGGTGTAGGGCCATGGGGCACGCTGGGGCCTACACTGCAAGTCCAGGGAGAGAGGTAGACCCCTGGGTAGCTTGCTGGGGTCAGAGGCCCCTAGGTAGAAGGCCAGGGGGCACCCTGTGGCCTCTACTGCAAGTCCAGGGAGAGAGTTGGACCCCTGGGTGGCTTGCTGGGGTCCGAGGCCCCTAGGTGTAGGGCAAGGGGGCACCCTGGGTCCTATCCTGCAAGTCCAGGGAGAGAGGTAGACCCCTGGGTAGCTTGCTGGGGTCATAGGCCCCTAGGTAGAAGGCCAGGGGGCACCATGGGGCCTCTACTGCAAGTCCATTGAGAGAGGTGGACCCCTTGTTGGCTTGCTGGGGTCAGAGGCCCCTAGGTGGAGGGCAAGGGGGCACCCTGGGGCCTCTACTGCAAGTCCAAGGAGAGAGGTGGACCCCTGGGTAGCTTGCTGGGGTCTTAGGCCCCTAGGTGGAGCTCCAGGGGGCACCCTAGGGCCTATACTGCAAGTCCAGGGTGAGAGATAGAACCCTGGGTAGCTTGCTGGTATCAGAGGCCCTTAGGTAGAAGGCCAGGGGGCACCCTGGGTTCTCCATTGCAAGTCCAGGGAGAGAGGTGGACACCTGGGTAGCTTGCAGGAGTCTTAGGCCCCTAGGTGCAGCTCCAGGGGGCACCCTAGGGCCTATACTGCAAGTCCAGGGTGAGAGGTGGACCACTGGGTAGCTTGCTGGGGTCAGAGGCCCCTAGGTGTAGGGCCAGGGGCACACTGGGGCCTATCCTGCAAGTCCATGGAGAAAGGTGGACCCCTGGGTAACTTGCTGGGGTTTGAGGCCCCTAGGTGGAGGGACAGGGGGCACCATGGGCTCTCTACTGCAAGTCCAGGGAGACAGGTGGACCCATGGGTAGCTTGCTAGGGTCAGGGGCCCCTATGTGGAGGGCCAGGGCTCACCCTGGGGCCACTACTGCAAGTCCAGGGAAAGAGGTGGACCCCTGGGTAGCTTTCTGGGATCAGAGGCCCTTAGGTAGAAGACCAGGGGGCACCCTGGGTTCTCTACTGCAAGTCCAGGGAGAGAGGTTGACCCCTGGGTGGCTTGCTGGGGTCAGAGGCCCCTAGGTGGAGGGACAGGGGGCAACCTGGGCTATCTACTGCAAGTCCGGGGAGACAGGTGGACCCCTGGGTAGCTTGCTAGGGTCAGAGGCCCCTAGGTGGAAGGCCAAGGGGCACCCTGGGGCCTATACTGCAAGTCCAGGGAGAGAGGTGGACCGCTGGGTAGCTTGCTGGGTTCAGAGGTCCCTATGTGGAGGGCAAGGGTGCACCCTGGGGCCTCCATTGCAAGTCCAGGGAGAGAGGTGGACCGCTGGGTAGCTTGCTGGGTTCAGAGGCCCCTAGGTGGAGGGCAAGGGGGCACCCTGGGGCCTCCATTGCAAGTCCAGGGAGAGAGGTGGACACCTGGGTTGCTTGCAGGGGTCTTAGGCCCCTAGGTGAAGCTCCAGGGGGCACCCTAGGTCCTATACTACAAGTCCAGGGTGAGAGGTGGACCACAGGGTAGCTTGCTGGGGTCTTAGGCCCCTAGGTGGAGCTCCAGGGGGCACCCTAGGGCCTATACTGCAAGTCCAGGGTGAGAGGTGGACCCCTGAGTAGCTTGCTGGGGTCAGAGGCCCCTAGGTAGAAGGCCAGGGGGCACCCTGTGGCCTCTACTGCAAGTCCAGGGAAAGAGGTGGACCCCTGGGTGGCTTGCTGGGGTCAGAGGCCCCTAGGTGGAGGGCAAGGGGGCACCCTGGGGCCTATCCTGCAAGTCCAGGGAGAGAGGTGGACCCATGGGTAGCCTGCTGGGGTCAGAGGCCCCTAGGTAGAAGGCCAGGGTGCACCCTGGGGCCTCTACTGCAAGTCCAGGGAGAGAGGTGGACCCCTGGGTGGATTGCTGGGGTCAGAGGCCCCTAGGTGGAGGGCAAGGGGGCACCCTGGGGCCTCTACTGCTAGTCCGAGGAGAGAGGTGGACCCCTGGGTAGCATGATGGGGTCAGAGGCCCCTAGGTGGAGGACCAGGGGGCACCCTGGGGCCTCTACTGCAAGTCCAGACAGAGAGAGGTGGACCCCTGGGTAGCTTGTAGGGGTCAAAGGCCCCTAGGTGGAGGAAAGGGGGCACCCTGGGGCCTCTACTGCATGTCCAGGGAGAGGGGTGGACCCCTGGGTAGCTTGCTGGAGTCTTAGGCCCTTAGATGGAGCTCCAGGGGGCACCCTAGGGCCTTTACTGCAAGTCCAGGGTGAGAGGTGGACCCTGGGTAACTTGCTGGGGTCAGAGGCCCCTAAGTGGAGGGACAGGGGGCACCCTGGGCTCTCTACTGCAAGTCCAGGGAGACAGGTGGACCCCTGGGTAACTTGCTGGGGTCAGAGGCCTCTAGGTGGAGGGACAGGGGGCACCCAGGGGCCTCTACTGCAAGTCCAGGGAGAGAGGTTGACCCCTGGTTGGCTTGCTGGGGTCAGAGGCCCCTAGGTGGAGGGCAAGGGGGCACCCTGGGGCCTCTACTGCAAGTCCAGGGAGAGAGGTGGATCCCAGGGTAGCTTGCTGGGGTCAGAGGCCCCTAGGTGGAGAGCCAGGGGGCACCCTGGGGCCTATACTGCAAATCCAGGGAGAGAGGTGGACCCCTTGGTAGCTTGCAGGGGTTAGAGGCCCCTAGGTGGAGGGCAAGGGGGCACCCTGGGGCCTCTACTGCAAGTCCAGGGAGAGAGGTGGACCCCTGGGTAGCTTGCAGGGGTCAGAGGCCCTTAGGTGTAGGGCCATGGGGCACGCTGGGGCCTACACTGCAAGTCCAGGGAGAGAGGTAGACCCCTGGGTAGCTTGCTGGGGTCAGAGGCCCCTAGGTAGAAGGCCAGGGGGCACCCTGTGGCCTCTACTGCAAGTCCAGGGAGAGAGTTGGACCCCTGGGTGGCTTGCTGGGGTCCGAGGCCCCTAGGTGTAGGGCAAGGGGGCACCCTAGGTCCTATCATGCAAGTCCAGGGAGAGAGGTGGACCCCTGGGTGGATTGCTGGGGTCAGAGGCCCCTAGGTGGAGGGCAAGGGGGCACCCTGGGGCCTCTACTGCTAGTCCAAGGAGAGAGGTGGAAAACTGGGTAGCATGCTGGGTTCAGAGGCCCCTAGGTGGAGGACCAGGGGGCACCCTGGGGCCTCTACTGCAAGTCCAGGGAGAGAGGTAGACCCCTGGGTAGCTTGCTGGGGTCAGAGGCCCCTAGGTAGAAGGCCAGGGGGCACCCTGTGGCCTCTACTGCAAGTCCAGGGAGAGAGTTGGACCCCTGGGTGGCTTGCTGGGGTCCGAGGCCCCTAGGTGTAGGGCAAGGGGGCACCCTGGGTCCTATCCTGCAAGTCCAGGGAGAGAGGTAGACCCCTGGGTAGCTTGCTGGGGTCATAGGCCCTTAGGTGTAGGGCCATGGGGCACGCTGGGGCCTACACTGCAAGTCCAGGGAGAGAGGTAGACCCCTGGGTAGCTTGTAGGGGTCAAAGGCCCCTAGGTGGAGGAAAGGGGGCACCCTGGGGCCTCTACTGCATGTCCAGGGAGAGGGGTGGACCCCTGGGTAATTTGCTGGGGTCTTAGGCCTTTAGATGTAGCTCCAGGGGGCACCCGGGGGCCTATACTGCAAGTCCAGGGAGAGAGGTGGACCGCTGGGTAGCTTGCTGGGTTCAGAGGCCCCTAGGTGGAGGGCAAGGGTGCACCCTGGGGCCTCCATTGCAAGTCCAGGGAGAGAGGTGGACACCTGGGTTGCTTGCAGGGGTCTTAGGCCCCTAGGTGAAGCTCCAGGGGGCACCCTAGGTCCTATACTACAAGTCCAGGGTGAGAGGTGGACCACAGAGTAGCTTGCTGGGGTCTTAGGCCCCTAGGTGGAGCTCCAGGGGGCACCCTAGGGCCTATACTGCAAGTCCAGGGTGAGAGGTGTACCCCTGAGTAGCTTGCTGGGGTCAGAGGCCCCTAGGTAGAAGGCCAGGGGGCACCCTGTGGCCTCTACTGCAAGTCCAGGGAGAGAGGTGGACCCCTGGGTGGCTTGCTGGGGTCAGAGCTCCCTAGGTGGAGGGCAAGGGGGCACCCTGGGGCCTATCCTGCAAGTCCAGGGAGAGAGGTGGACCCATGGGTAGCCTGCTGGGGTCAGAGGCCCCTAGGTAGAAGGCCAGGGTGCACCCTGGGGCCTCTACTGCAAGTCCAGGGAGAGAGGTGGACCCCTGGGTGGATTGCTGGGGTCAGAGGCCCCTAGGTGGAGGGCAAGGGGGCACCCTGGGGCCTCTACTGCTAGTCCGAGGAGAGAGGTGGACCACTGGGTAGCATGATGGGGTCAGAGGCCCCTAGGTGGAGGACCAGGGGGCACCCTGGG
Organism: Danio rerio; assembly: GCF_052040795.2. Taxonomy (NCBI): domain Eukaryota; kingdom Metazoa; phylum Chordata; class Actinopteri; order Cypriniformes; family Danionidae; genus Danio; species Danio rerio. The sequence goes on along the minus strand of NC_141028.1, from coordinate 51,368,730 downwards.
GCCTCTACTGCAAGTCCAGAGAGAGAGAGGTGGACCCCTGGGTAGCTTGTAGGGGTCAAAGGCCCCTAGGTGGAGGAAAGGGGGCACCCTGTGGCCTCTACTGCATGTCCAGGGAGAGGGGTGGACCCCTGGGTAGCTTGCTGGTGTCTTAGGCCCTTAGATGGAGCTCCAGGGGGCACCCTAGGGCCTATACTGCAAGTCCAGGGTGAGAGGTGGACCCTGGGTAACTTGCTGGGGTCAGAGGCCCCTAAGTGGAGGGACAGGGGGCACCCTGGGCTCTCTACTGCAAGTCCAGGGAGACAGGTGGACCCCTGGGTAACTTGCTGGGGTCAGAGGCCCCTAGGTGGAGGGACAGGGGGCACCCCGGGGCCTCTACTGCAAGTCCAGGGAGAGAGGTTGACCCCTGGTTGGCTTGCTGGGGTCAGAGGCCCCTAGGTGGAGGGCAAGGGGGCACCCTGGGGCCTCTACTGCAAGTCCAGGGAGAGAGGTGGACCCCAGGGTAGCTTGCTGGGGTCAGAGGCCCCTAAGTGGAGGGCCAGGGGGCACCCTGGGGCCTATACTGCAAGCCCAGGGAGAGAGGTGGACCCCTTGGTAGCTTGCAGGGGTTAGAGGCCCCTAGGTGGAGGGCAAGGGGGCACCCTGGGGCCTCTACTGCAAGTCCAGGGAGAGAGGTGGACCCCTGGGTAGCTTGCAGGGGTCAGAGGCCCTTAGGTGTAGGGCCATGGGGCACGCTGGGGCCTACACTGCAAGTCCAGGGAGAGAGGTAGACCCCTGGGTAGCTTGCTGGGGTCAGAGGCCCCTAGGTGGAGGGCAAGGGGGCACCCTGGGGCCTCTACTGCAAGTCCAGGGAGAGAGGTGGACCCCAGGGTAGCTTGCTGGGGTCAGAGGCCCCTAAGTGGAGGGCCAGGGGGCACCCTGGGGCCTATACTGCAAGCCCAGGGAGAGAGGTGGACCCCTTGGTAGCTTGCAGGGGTTAGAGGCCCCTAGGTGGAGGGCAAGGGGGCACCCTGGGGCCTCTACTGCAAGTCCAGGGAGAGAGGTGGACCCCTGGGTAGCTTGCAGGGGTCAGAGGCCCTTAGGTGTAGGGCCATGGGGCACGCTGGGGCCTACACTGCAAGTCCAGGGAGAGAGGTAGACCCCTGGGTAGCTTGCTGGGGTCAGAGGCCCCTAGGTAGAAGGCCAGGGGGCACCCTGTGGCCTCTACTGCAAGTCCAGGGAGAGAGTTGGACCCCTGGGTGGCTTGCTGGGGTCCGAGGCCCCTAGGTGTAGGGCAAGGGGGCACCCTGGGTCCTATCCTGCAAGTCCAGGGAGAGAGGTAGACCCCTGGGTAGCTTGCTGGGGTCATAGGCCCCTAGGTAGAAGGCCAGGGGGCACCATGGGGCCTCTACTGCAAGTCCATTGAGAGAGGTGGACCCCTTGTTGGCTTGCTGGGGTCAGAGGCCCCTAGGTGGAGGGCAAGGGGGCACCCTGGGGCCTCTACTGCAAGTCCAAGGAGAGAGGTGGACCCCTGGGTAGCTTGCTGGTATCAGAGGCCCTTAGGTAGAAGGCCAGGGGGCACCCTGGGTTCTCCATTGCAAGTCCAGGGAGAGAGGTGGACACCTGGGTAGCTTGCAGGAGTCTTAGGCCCCTAGGTGCAGCTCCAGGGGGCACCCTAGGGCCTATACTGCAAGTCCAGGGTGAGAGGTGGACCACTGGGTAGCTTGCTGGGGTCAGAGGCCCCTAGGTGTAGGGCCAGGGGCACACTGGGGCCTATCCTGCAAGTCCATGGAGAGAGGTGGACCCCTGGGTAACTTGCTGGGGTTTGAGGCCCCTAGGTGGAGGGACAGGGGGCACCATGGGCTCTCTACTGCAAGTCCAGGGAGACAGGTGGACCCATGGGTAGCTTGCTAGGGTCAGGTGCCCCTATGTGGAGGGCCAGGGCTCACCCTGGGGCCTCTACTGCAAGTCCAGGGAGAGAGATAGAACCCTGGGTAGCTTGCTGGTATCAGAGGCCCTTAGGTAGAAGGCCAGGGGGCACCCTGGGTTCTCCATTGCAAGTCCAGGGAGAGAGGTGGACACCTGGGTAGCTTGCAGGAGTCTTAGGCCCCTAGGTGTAGCTCCAGGGGGCACCCTAGGGCCTATACTGCAAGTCCAGGGTGAGAGGTGGACCACTGGGTAGCTTGCTGGGGTCAGAGGCCCCTAGGTGTAGGGCCAGGGGCACACTGGGGCCTATCCTGCAAGTCCATGGAGAGAGGTGGACCCCTGGGTAACTTGCTGGGGTTTGAGGCCCCTAGGTGGAGGGACAGGGGGCACCATGGGCTCTCTACTGCAAGTCCAGGGAGACAGGTGGACCCATGGGTAGCTTGCTAGGGTCAGGGGCCCCTATGTGGAGGGCCAGGGCTCACCCTGGGGCCTCTACTGCAAGTCCAGGGAGAGAGGTGGACCCCTGGGTAGCTTGCTGGGATCAGAGGCCCTTAGGTAGAAGACCAGGGGGCACCCTGGGTTATCTACTGCAAGTCCAGGGAGAGAGGTTGACCCCTGGGTGGCTTGCTGGGGTCAGAGGCCCCTAGGTGGAGGGACAGGGGGCAACCTGGGCTATCTACTGCAAGTCCGGGGAGACAGGTGGACCCCTGGGTAGCTTGCTAGGGTCAGAGGCCCCTAGGTGGAAGGCCAAGGGGCACCCTGGGGCCTATACTGCAAGTCCAGGGAGAGAGGTGGACCGCTGGGTAGCTTGCTGGGTTCAGAGGCCCCTATGTGGAGGGCAAGGGTGCACCCTGGGGCCTCCATTGCAAGTCCAGGGAGAGAGGTGGACACCTGGGTTGCTTGCAGGGGTCTTAGGCCCCTAGGTGAAGCTCCAGGGGGCACCCTAGGTCCTATACTACAAGTCCAGGGTGAGAGGTGGACCACAGGGTAGCTTGCTGGGGTCTTAGGCCCCTAGGTGGAGCTCCAGGGGGCACCCTAGGGCCTATACTGCAAGTCCAGGGTGAGAGGTGGACCCCTGAGTAGCTTGCTGGGGTCAGAGGCCCCTAGGTAGAAGGCCAGGGGGCACCCTGTGGCCTCTACTGCAAGTCCAGGGAAAGAGGTGGACCCCTGGGTGGCTTGCTGGGGTCAGAGGCCCCTAGGTGGAGGGCAAGGGGGCACCCTGGGGCCTATCCTGCAAGTCCAGGGAGAGAGGTGGACCCATGGGTAGCCTGCTGGGGTCAGAGGCCCCTAGGTAGAAGGCCAGGGTGCACCCTGGGGCCTCTACTGCAAGTCCAGGGAGAGAGGTGGACCCCTGGGTGGATTGCTGGGGTCAGAGGCCCCTAGGTGGAGGGCAAGGGGGCACCCTGGGGCCTCTACTGCTAGTCCGAGGAGAGAGGTGGACCCCTGGGTAGCATGATGGGGTCAGAGGCCCCTAGGTGGAGGACCAGGGGGCACCCTGGGGCCTCTACTGCAAGTCCAGAGAGAGAGAGGTGGACCCCTGGGTAGCTTGTAGGGTCAAAGGCCCCTAGGTGGAGGAAAGGGGGCACCCTGGGGCCTCTACTGCATGTCCAGGGAGAGGGGTGGACCCCTGGGTAGCTTGCTGGAGTCTTAGGCCCTTAGATGGAGCTCCAGGGGGCACCCTAGGGCCTATACTGCAAGTCCAGGGTGAGAGGTGGACCCTGGGTAACTTGCTGGGGTCAGAGGCCCCTAAGTGGAGGGACAGGGGGCACCCTGGGCTCTCTACTGCAAGTCCAGGGAGACAGGTGGACCCCTGGGTAACTTGCTGGGGTCAGAGGCCCCTAGGTGGAGGGACAGGGGGCACCCCGGGGCCTCTACTGCAAGTCCAGGGAGAGAGGTTGACCCCTGGTTGGCTTGCTGGGGTCAAAGGCCCCTAGGTGGAGGGCAAGGGGGCACCCTGGGGCCTCTACTGCAAGTCCAGGAAGAGAGGTGGACCCCAGGGTAGCTTGCTGGGGTCAGAGGCCCCTAGGTGGAGGGCCAGGGGGCACCCTGGGGCCTATACTGCAAGCCCAGGGAGAGAGGTGGACCCCTTGGTAGCTTGCAGGGGTTAGAGGCCCCTAGGTGGAGGGCAAGGGGGCACCCTGGGGCCTCTACTGCAAGTCCAGGGAGAGAGGTGGACCCCTGGGTAGCTTGCAGGGGTCAGAGGCCCTTAGGTGTAGGGCCATGGGGCACGCTGGGGCCTACACTGCAAGTCCAGGGAGAGAGGTAGACCCCTGGGTAGCTTGCTGGGGTCAGAGGCCCCTAGGTAGAAGGCCAGGGGGCACCCTGTGGCCTCTACTGCAAGTCCAGGGAGAGAGTTGGACCCCTGGGTGGCTTGCTGGGGTCCGAGGCCCCTAGGTGTAGGGCAAGGGGGCACCCTGGGTCCTATCCTGCAAGTCCAGGGAGAGAGGTGGACCCCTGGGTGGATTGCTGGGGTCAGAGGCCCCTAGGTGGAGGGCAAGGGGGCACCCTGGGGCCTCTACTGCTAGTCCAAGGAGAGAGGTGGAAAACTGGGTAGCATGCTGGGTTCAGAGGCCCCTAGGTGGAGGACCAGGGGGCACCCTGGGGCCTCTACTGCAAGTCCAGGGAGAGAGGTGGACCCCTGGGTAGCTTGCTGGGGTCAGAGGCCCCTGGGTGGAGGGCAAGGGGGCACCCTGGGACCTCTACTGCAAGTCCAGGGAGAGAAATGGACCCCTGGGTAGCTTGCTGGGGTCAGAGGCCCCTGGGTGGAGAGCAAGGGGTCACCCTCGGACCTATACTGCAAGTCCAGGGAGAGAGGTGGACCCCTGGTTAGCTTGCTGGGGTCTTAGGCCCCTATGTGGAGCTCCAGGGGGCACCCTAGGGCCTATACTGCAAGTCCAGGGTGAGAGGTGGACCCCTGGGTAGCTTGCTTGGGTCAGAGGCCCCTAGGTGGAGGGCCAGGGGGTACCCTAGGGCCTATACTGCAAGTCCAGGGTGAGAGATGGACCCCTGAGTAACTTGCTGGGGTCAGAGGCCCCTAGGTGGAGGTACAGGGGGCACCCTGGGCTTTTTAATGCAAGTCCAGGGAGACAGGTGGACCCCTGGGTGGCTTGCTGGGGTCCGAGGCCCCTAGGTGTAGGGCAAGGGGGCACCCTGGGTCCTATCCTGCAAGTCCAGGGAGAGAGGTAGACCCCTGGGTAGCTTGCTGGGGTCATAGGCCCCTAGGTAGAAGGCCAGGGGGCACCATGAGGCCTCTACTGCAAGTCCATTGAGAGAGGTGGACCCCTTGTTGGCTTGCTGGGGTCAGAGGCCCCTAGGTGGAGGGCAAGGGGGCACCCTGGGGCCTCTACTGCAAGTCCAAGGAGAGAGGTGGACCCCTGGGTAGCTTGCTGGGGTCTTAGGCCCCTAGGTGGAGCTCCAGGGGGCACCCTAGGGCCTATACTGCAAGTCCAGGGTGAGAGATAGAACCCTGGGTAGCTTGCTGGTATCAGAGGCCCTTAGGTAGAAGGCCAGGGGGCACCCTGGGTTCTCCATTGCAAGTCCAGGGAGAGAGGTGGACACCTGGGTAGCTTGCAGGAGTCTTAGGCCCCTAGGTGCAGCTCCAGGGGGCACCCTAGGGCCTATACTGCAAGTCCAGGGTGAGAGGTGGACCACTGGGTAGCTTGCTGGGGTCAGAGGCCCCTAGGTGTAGGGCCAGGGGCACACTGGGGCCTATCCTGCAAGTCCATGGAGAAAGGTGGACCCCTGGGTAACTTGCTGGGGTTTGAGGCCCCTAGGTGGAGGGACAGGGGGCACCATGGGCTCTCTACTGCAAGTCCAGGGAGACAGGTGGACCCATGGGTAGCTTGCTAGGGTCAGGGGCCCCTATGTGGAGGGCCAGGGCTCACCCTGGGGCCACTACTGCAAGTCCAGGGAAAGAGGTGGACCCCTGGGTAGCTTTCTGGGATCAGAGGCCCTTAGGTAGAAGACCAGGGGGCACCCTGGGTTCTCTACTGCAAGTCCAGGGAGAGAGGTTGACCCCTGGGTGGCTTGCTGGGGTCAGAGGCCCCTAGGTGGAGGGACAGGGGGCAACCTGGGCTATCTACTGCAAGTCCGGGGAGACAGGTGGACCCCTGGGTAGCTTGCTAGGGTCAGAGGCCCCTAGGTGGAAGGCCAAGGGGCACCCTGGGGCCTATACTGCAAGTCCAGGGAGAGAGGTGGACCGCTGGGTAGCTTGCTGGGTTCAGAGGTCCCTATGTGGAGGGCAAGGGTGCACCCTGGGGCCTCCATTGCAAGTCCAGGGAGAGAGGTGGACCGCTGGGTAGCTTGCTGGGTTCAGAGGCCCCTAGGTGGAGGGCAAGGGGGCACCCTGGGGCCTCCATTGCAAGTCCAGGGAGAGAGGTGGACACCTGGGTTGCTTGCAGGGGTCTTAGGCCCCTAGGTGAAGCTCCAGGGGGCACCCTAGGTCCTATACTACAAGTCCAGGGTGAGAGGTGGACCACAGGGTAGCTTGCTGGGGTCTTAGGCCCCTAGGTGGAGCTCCAGGGGGCACCCTAGGGCCTATACTGCAAGTCCAGGGTGAGAGGTGGACCCCTGAGTAGCTTGCTGGGGTCAGAGGCCCCTAGGTAGAAGGCCAGGGGGCACCCTGTGGCCTCTACTGCAAGTCCAGGGAAAGAGGTGGACCCCTGGGTGGCTTGCTGGGGTCAGAGGCCCCTAGGTGGAGGGCAAGGGGGCACCCTGGGGCCTATCCTGCAAGTCCAGGGAGAGAGGTGGACCCATGGGTAGCCTGCTGGGGTCAGAGGCCCCTAGGTAGAAGGCCAGGGTGCACCCTGGGGCCTCTACTGCAAGTCCAGGGAGAGAGGTGGACCCCTGGGTGGATTGCTGGGGTCAGAGGCCCCTAGGTGGAGGGCAAGGGGGCACCCTGGGGCCTCTACTGCTAGTCCGAGGAGAGAGGTGGACCCCTGGGTAGCATGATGGGGTCAGAGGCCCCTAGGTGGAGGACCAGGGGGCACCCTGGGGCCTCTACTGCAAGTCCAGACAGAGAGAGGTGGACCCCTGGGTAGCTTGTAGGGGTCAAAGGCCCCTAGGTGGAGGAAAGGGGGCACCCTGGGGCCTCTACTGCATGTCCAGGGAGAGGGGTGGACCCCTGGGTAGCTTGCTGGAGTCTTAGGCCCTTAGATGGAGCTCCAGGGGGCACCCTAGGGCCTTTACTGCAAGTCCAGGGTGAGAGGTGGACCCTGGGTAACTTGCTGGGGTCAGAGGCCCCTAAGTGGAGGGACAGGGGGCACCCTGGGCTCTCTACTGCAAGTCCAGGGAGACAGGTGGACCCCTGGGTAACTTGCTGGGGTCAGAGGCCTCTAGGTGGAGGGACAGGGGGCACCCAGGGGTCTCTACTGCAAGTCCAGGGAGAGAGGTTGACCCCTGGTTGGCTTGCTGGGGTCAGAGGCCCCTAGGTGGAGGGCAAGGGGGCACCCTGGGGCCTCTACTGCAAGTCCAGGGAGAGAGGTGGATCCCAGGGTAGCTTGCTGGGGTCAGAGGCCCCTAGGTGGAGAGCCAGGGGGCACCCTGGGGCCTATACTGCAAATCCAGGGAGAGAGGTGGACCCCTTGGTAGCTTGCAGGGGTTAGAGGCCCCTAGGTGGAGGGCAAGGGGGCACCCTGGGGCCTCTACTGCAAGTCCAGGGAGAGAGGTGGACCCCTGGGTAGCTTGCAGGGGTCAGAGGCCCTTAGGTGTAGGGCCATGGGGCACGCTGGGGCCTACACTGCAAGTCCAGGGAGAGAGGTAGACCCCTGGGTAGCTTGCTGGGGTCAGAGGCCCCTAGGTAGAAGGCCAGGGGGCACCCTGTGGCCTCTACTGCAAGTCCAGGGAGAGAGTTGGACCCCTGGGTGGCTTGCTGGGGTCCGAGGCCCCTAGGTGTAGGGCAAGGGGGCACCCTAGGTCCTATCATGCAAGTCCAGGGAGAGAGGTGGACCCCTGGGTGGATTGCTGGGGTCAGAGGCCCCTAGGTGGAGGGCAAGGGGGCACCCTGGGGCCTCTACTGCTAGTCCAAGGAGAGAGGTGGAAAACTGGGTAGCATGCTGGGTTCAGAGGCCCCTAGGTGGAGGACCAGGGGGCACCCTGGGGCCTCTACTGCAAGTCCAGGGAGAGAGGTGGACCCCTGGGTAGCTTGTAGGGGTCAAAGGCCCCTAGGTGGAGGAAAGGGGGCACCCTGGGGCCTCTACTGCATGTCCAGGGAGAGGGGTGGACCCCTGGGTAATTTGCTGGGGTCTTAGGCCTTTAGATGTAGCTCCAGGGGGCACCCGGGGGCCTATACTGCAAGTCCAGGGAGAGAGGTGGACCGCTGGGTAGCTTGCTGGGTTCAGAGGCCCCTAGGTGGAGGGCAAGGGTGCACCCTGGGGCCTCCATTGCAAGTCCAGGGAGAGAGGTGGACACCTGGGTTGCTTGCAGGGGTCTTAGGCCCCTAGGTGAAGCTCCAGGGGGCACCCTAGGTCCTATACTACAAGTCCAGGGTGAGAGGTGGACCACAGAGTAGCTTGCTGGGGTCTTAGGCCCCTAGGTGGAGCTCCAGGGGGCACCCTAGGGCCTATACTGCAAGTCCAGGGTGAGAGGTGTACCCCTGAGTAGCTTGCTGGGGTCAGAGGCCCCTAGGTAGAAGGCCAGGGGGCACCCTGTGGCCTCTACTGCAAGTCCAGGGAGAGAGGTGGACCCCTGGGTGGCTTGCTGGGGTCAGAGCTCCCTAGGTGGAGGGCAAGGGGGCACCCTGGGGCCTATCCTGCAAGTCCAGGGAGAGAGGTGGACCCATGGGTAGCCTGCTGGGGTCAGAGGCCCCTAGGTAGAAGGCCAGGGTGCACCCTGGGGCCTCTACTGCAAGTCCAGGGAGAGAGGTGGACCCCTGGGTGGATTGCTGGGGTCAGAGGCCCCTAGGTGGAGGGCAAGGGGGCACCCTGGGGCCTCTACTGCTAGTCCGAGGAGAGAGGTGGACCACTGGGTAGCATGATGGGGTCAGAGGCCCCTAGGTGGAGGACCAGGGGGCACCCTGGGGCCTCTACTGCAAGTCCAGAGAGAGAGAGGTGGACCCCTGGGTAGCTTGTAGGGGTCAAAGGCCCCTAGGTGGAGGAAAGGGGGCACCCTGTGGCCTCTACTGCATGTCCAGGGAGAGGGGTGGACCCCTGGGTAGCTTGCTGGTGTCTTAGGCCCTTAGATGGAGCTCCAGGGGGCACCCTAGGGCCTATACTGCAAGTCCAGGGTGAGAGGTGGACCCTGGGTAACTTGCTGGGGTCAGAGGCCCCTAAGTGGAGGGACAGGGGGCACCCTGGGCTCTCTACTGCAAGTCCAGGGAGACAGGTGGACCCCTGGGTAACTTGCTGGGGTCAGAGGCCCCTAGGTGGAGGGACAGGGGGCACCCCGGGGCCTCTACTGCAAGTCCAGGGAGAGAGGTTGACCCCTGGTTGGCTTGCTGGGGTCAGAGGCCCCTAGGTGGAGGGCAAGGGGGCACCCTGGGGCCTCTACTGCAAGTCCAGGGAGAGAGGTGGACCCCAGGGTAGCTTGCTGGGGTCAGAGGCCCCTAAGTGGAGGGCCAGGGGGCACCCTGGGGCCTATACTGCAAGCCCAGGGAGAGAGGTGGACCCCTTGGTAGCTTGCAGGGGTTAGAGGCCCCTAGGTGGAGGGCAAGGGGGCACCCTGGGGCCTCTACTGCAAGTCCAGGGAGAGAGGTGGACCCCTGGGTAGCTTGCAGGGGTCAGAGGCCCTTAGGTGTAGGGCCATGGGGCACGCTGGGGCCTACACTGCAAGTCCAGGGAGAGAGGTAGACCCCTGGGTAGCTTGCTGGGGTCAGAGGCCCCTAGGTGGAGGGCAAGGGGGCACCCTGGGGCCTCTACTGCAAGTCCAGGGAGAGAGGTGGACCCCAGGGTAGCTTGCTGGGGTCAGAGGCCCCTAAGTGGAGGGCCAGGGGGCACCCTGGGGCCTATACTGCAAGCCCAGGGAGAGAGGTGGACCCCTTGGTAGCTTGCAGGGGTTAGAGGCCCCTAGGTGGAGGGCAAGGGGGCACCCTGGGGCCTCTACTGCAAGTCCAGGGAGAGAGGTGGACCCCTGGGTAGCTTGCAGGGGTCAGAGGCCCTTAGGTGTAGGGCCATGGGGCACGCTGGGGCCTACACTGCAAGTCCAGGGAGAGAGGTAGACCCCTGGGTAGCTTGCTGGGGTCAGAGGCCCCTAGGTAGAAGGCCAGGGGGCACCCTGTGGCCTCTACTGCAAGTCCAGGGAGAGAGTTGGACCCCTGGGTGGCTTGCTGGGGTCCGAGGCCCCTAGGTGTAGGGCAAGGGGGCACCCTGGGTCCTATCCTGCAAGTCCAGGGAGAGAGGTAGACCCCTGGGTAGCTTGCTGGGGTCATAGGCCCCTAGGTAGAAGGCCAGGGGGCACCATGGGGCCTCTACTGCAAGTCCATTGAGAGAGGTGGACCCCTTGTTGGCTTGCTGGGGTCAGAGGCCCCTAGGTGGAGGGCAAGGGGGCACCCTGGGGCCTCTACTGCAAGTCCAAGGAGAGAGGTGGACCCCTGGGTAGCTTGCTGGTATCAGAGGCCCTTAGGTAGAAGGCCAGGGGGCACCCTGGGTTCTCCATTGCAAGTCCAGGGAGAGAGGTGGACACCTGGGTAGCTTGCAGGAGTCTTAGGCCCCTAGGTGCAGCTCCAGGGGGCACCCTAGGGCCTATACTGCAAGTCCAGGGTGAGAGGTGGACCACTGGGTAGCTTGCTGGGGTCAGAGGCCCCTAGGTGTAGGGCCAGGGGCACACTGGGGCCTATCCTGCAAGTCCATGGAGAGAGGTGGACCCCTGGGTAACTTGCTGGGGTTTGAGGCCCCTAGGTGGAGGGACAGGGGGCACCATGGGCTCTCTACTGCAAGTCCAGGGAGACAGGTGGACCCATGGGTAGCTTGCTAGGGTCAGGGGCCCCTATGTGGAGGGCCAGGGCTCACCCTGGGGCCTCTACTGCAAGTCCAGGGAGAGAGATAGAACCCTGGGTAGCTTGCTGGTATCAGAGGCCCTTAGGTAGAAGGCCAGGGGGCACCCTGGGTTCTCCATTGCAAGTCCAGGGAGAGAGGTGGACACCTGGGTAGCTTGCAGGAGTCTTAGGCCCCTAGGTGTAGCTCCAGGGGGCACCCTAGGGCCTATACTGCAAGTCCAGGGTGAGAGGTGGACCACTGGGTAGCTTGCTGGGGTCAGAGGCCCCTAGGTGTAGGGCCAGGGGCACACTGGGGCCTATCCTGCAAGTCCATGGAGAGAGGTGGACCCCTGGGTAACTTGCTGGGGTTTGAGGCCCCTAGGTGGAGGGACAGGGGGCACCATGGGCTCTCTACTGCAAGTCCAGGGAGACAGGTGGACCCATGGGTAGCTTGCTAGGGTCAGGGGCCCCTATGTGGAGGGCCAGGGCTCACCCTGGGGCCTCTACTGCAAGTCCAGGGAGAGAGGTGGACCCCTGGGTAGCTTGCTGGGATCAGAGGCCCTTAGGTAGAAGACCAGGGGGCACCCTGGGTTATCTACTGCAAGTCCAGGGAGAGAGGTTGACCCCTGGGTGGCTTGCTGGGGTCAGAGGCCCCTAGGTGGAGGGACAGGGGGCAACCTGGGCTATCTACTGCAAGTCCGGGGAGACAGGTGGACCCCTGGGTAGCTTGCTAGGGTCAGAGGCCCCTAGGTGGAAGGCCAAGGGGCACCCTGGGGCCTATACTGCAAGTCCAGGGAGAGAGGTGGACCGCTGGGTAGCTTGCTGGGTTCAGAGGCCCCTATGTGGAGGGCAAGGGTGCACCCTGGGGCCTCCATTGCAAGTCCAGGGAGAGAGGTGGACACCTGGGTTGCTTGCAGGGGTCTTAGGCCCCTAGGTGAAGCTCCAGGGGGCACCCTAGGTCCTATACTACAAGTCCAGGGTGAGAGGTGGACCACAGGGTAGCTTGCTGGGGTCTTAGGCCCCTAGGTGGAGCTCCAGGGGGCACCCTAGGGCCTATACTGCAAGTCCAGGGTGAGAGGTGGACCCCTGAGTAGCTTGCTGGGGTCAGAGGCCCCTAGGTAGAAGGCCAGGGGGCACCCTGTGGCCTCTACTGCAAGTCCAGGGAAAGAGGTGGACCCCTGGGTGGCTTGCTGGGGTCAGAGGCCCCTAGGTGGAGGGCAAGGGGGCACCCTGGGGCCTATCCTGCAAGTCCAGGGAGAGAGGTGGACCCATGGGTAGCCTGCTGGGGTCAGAGGCCCCTAGGTAGAAGGCCAGGGTGCACCCTGGGGCCTCTACTGCAAGTCCAGGGAGAGAGGTGGACCCCTGGGTGGATTGCTGGGGTCAGAGGCCCCTAGGTGGAGGGCAAGGGGGCACCCTGGGGCCTCTACTGCTAGTCCGAGGAGAGAGGTGGACCCCTGGGTAGCATGATGGGGTCAGAGGCCCCTAGGTGGAGGACCAGGGGGCACCCTGGGGCCTCTACTGCAAGTCCAGAGAGAGAGAGGTGGACCCCTGGGTAGCTTGTAGGGTCAAAGGCCCCTAGGTGGAGGAAAGGGGGCACCCTGGGGCCTCTACTGCATGTCCAGGGAGAGGGGTGGACCCCTGGGTAGCTTGCTGGAGTCTTAGGCCCTTAGATGGAGCTCCAGGGGGCACCCTAGGGCCTATACTGCAAGTCCAGGGTGAGAGGTGGACCCTGGGTAACTTGCTGGGGTCAGAGGCCCCTAAGTGGAGGGACAGGGGGCACCCTGGGCTCTCTACTGCAAGTCCAGGGAGACAGGTGGACCCCTGGGTAACTTGCTGGGGTCAGAGGCCCCTAGGTGGAGGGACAGGGGGCACCCCGGGGCCTCTACTGCAAGTCCAGGGAGAGAGGTTGACCCCTGGTTGGCTTGCTGGGGTCAGAGGCCCCTAGGTGGAGGGCAAGGGGGCACCCTGGGGCCTCTACTGCAAGTCCAGGAAGAGAGGTGGACCCCAGGGTAGCTTGCTGGGGTCAGAGGCCCCTAGGTGGAGGGCCAGGGGGCACCCTGGGGCCTATACTGCAAGCCCAGGGAGAGAGGTGGACCCCTTGGTAGCTTGCAGGGGTTAGAGGCCCCTAGGTGGAGGGCAAGGGGGCACCCTGGGGCCTCTACTGCAAGTCCAGGGAGAGAGGTGGACCCCTGGGTAGCTTGCAGGGGTCAGAGGCCCTTAGGTGTAGGGCCATGGGGCACGCTGGGGCCTACACTGCAAGTCCAGGGAGAGAGGTAGACCCCTGGGTAGCTTGCTGGGGTCAGAGGCCCCTAGGTAGAAGGCCAGGGGGCACCCTGTGGCCTCTACTGCAAGTCCAGGGAGAGAGTTGGACCCCTGGGTGGCTTGCTGGGGTCCGAGGCCCCTAGGTGTAGGGCAAGGGGGCACCCTGGGTCCTATCCTGCAAGTCCAGGGAGAGAGGTGGACCCCTGGGTGGATTGCTGGGGTCAGAGGCCCCTAGGTGGAGGGCAAGGGGGCACCCTGGGGCCTCTACTGCTAGTCCAAGGAGAGAGGTGGAAAACTGGGTAGCATGCTGGGTTCAGAGGCCCCTAGGTGGAGGACCAGGGGGCACCCTGGGGCCTCTACTGCAAGTCCAGGGAGAGAGGTGGACCCCTGGGTAGCTTGCTGGGGTCAGAGGCCCCTGGGTGGAGGGCAAGGGGGCACCCTGGGACCTCTACTGCAAGTCCAGGGAGAGAAATGGACCCCTGGGTAGCTTGCTGGGGTCAGAGGCCCCTGGGTGGAGAGCAAGGGGTCACCCTCGGACCTATACTGCAAGTCCAGGGAGAGAGGTGGACCCCTGGTTAGCTTGCTGGGGTCTTAGGCCCCTATGTGGAGCTCCAGGGGGCACCCTAGGGCCTATACTGCAAGTCCAGGGTGAGAGGTGGACCCCTGGGTAGCTTGCTTGGGTCAGAGGCCCCTAGGTGGAGGGCCAGGGGGTACCCTAGGGCCTATACTGCAAGTCCAGGGTGAGAGATGGACCCCTGAGTAACTTGCTGGGGTCAGAGGCCCCTAGGTGGAGGTACAGGGGGCACCCTGGGCTTTTTAATGCAAGTCCAGGGAGACAGGTGGACCCCTGGGTAGCTTGCTGGGGTCAGAGGCCCCTAGGTGGAGGGCCAAGGGGCACCCTGGGGCCTATACTACAAGTCCAGGGAGAAAGGTGGACCCCTGGGTAGCTTACTGGGGTCAGAGGCTCCTAGGTAGAAGACCAGGGGGCACCCTGGGGCCGATACTGCAAGTCCAGGGAGAGAGGTGGAGCACTGAGTAACTTGCTGGGGTCAGAGGCCCCTAGGTGGAGGGCAAGGGGGCACCCTGGGGCCTACACTGCAAGTCCAGGGAGAGAGGTGGACCCCTTGGTAGCTTGCAGGGGTCAGAGGCCCCTAGGTGGAGGGCCAGGGGGCACCCTGGGGCCTATACTGCAAGTCCAGGGAGAGTTGTGGAGCCCTGGGTAACTTGCAGGGGTTAGAGGCCCCTAGGTGGAGGGCCAGGGGGCACCCTGGGGCCTCTACTGCAAGTCCAGGGAGAGAGGTGGACCCCTGGGTAGCATGCTGGGGTCAGAGGCAACTAGGTGGAGGGCCAGGGGGCACCCAAAGGCCTATACTTTATGTCCACGGAAAGAGGTAGACCCCTGGGTAGCTTGCTGGGGTCAGAGGCCCCTAGGTAGAAGACCAGGGGGTACCCTAGGGCCTCTACTGCAAGTACAGGGAGAGAGGTGGACCCCTGGGTGGCTTGCAGGGGTCAGAGGCCCCTAGGTGGAGGGCAAGGGGGCACCCTGGGGCCTCTACTGCAAGTCCAGGGAGAGAGGTGGACCCCTGGGTTAGCTTGCAGGGGTCAGAGGCCCTTAGGTGGAGGGCCATGGGGCACCCTGGGGCCTATACTGCAAGACCAGGGAGAGAGGTAGACCCCTGGGTAGCTTGCTGGGGTCAGAGGCCCCTAGGTAGAAGGCCAGGGGGCACCCTGGGGCCTCTACTGCAAGCCCAGGGAAAGAGGTGGACCCCTGGGTGGCTTATTGGAGTCGGAGGCCGCTAGGCGGAGGGCAAGGGGGCACCCTGGGGCCTCTACTGCTAGTCCAAGGAGAGAGGTGGACCCCTGGGTAGCATGCTGGGGTCAGAGGCCCCTAGCTGGAGGACCAGGGGGCACCCTGGGGCCTCTACTGCAAGTCCAGGGAGAGAGGTGGACCCCTGGGTAGCTTGTAGGGGTCAAAGGCCCCTAGGTGGAGGAAAGGAGGTACCCTGGGGCCTCTACTGCATGTCCAGGGAGAGGGGTGGACCCCTGGGTAGCTTGCAGGGGTCAGAGGCCCTTAGGTGGAGGGCCATGGGGCACGCTGGGGCCTACACTGCAAGTCCAGGGAGAGAGGTAGACCCCTGGGTAGCTTGCTGGGGTCAGAGGCCCCTAGGTAGAAGGCCAGGGGGCACCCTGTGGCCTCTACTGCAAGTCCAGGGAGAGAGGTGGACCCCTGGGTGGCTTGCTGGGGTCAGAGGCCCTTAGGTGGAGGGCAAGGGGGCACCCTAAGGCATATACTTTATGTCCAGTAAAAGAGGTAGACCCCTGGGTAGCTTGCTGGGGTCAGAGGCCCCTAGGTAGAAGGCCAGGGGGCACCCTGGGGCCTCTACTGCAAGTCCAGGGAGAGAGGTGGACTCCTGGGTAGCTTGCAGGGGTCAGAAGCTCCTAGGTGGAGGGCAAGGGGGCACCCTGGGGCCTTTACTGCAAGTCCAGGGAGAGAGGTGGACCCCTGGGTAGCTTGCAGGGGTCAGAGGCCCTTAGGTGGAGGGCCAAGGGGCACGCTGGGGCCTACACTGCAAGTCCAGGGAGAGAGGTAGACCCCTGGGTAGCTTGCTGGGGTCAGAGGCCCCTAGGTAGAAGGCCAGGGGACACACTGTGGCCTCTACTGCAAGTCCAGGGAGAGAGGTGGACCCCTGGGTGTCTTGCTGGGGTCAGAGGCCCCTAGGTGTAGGGCAAGGGGGCACCCTGGGGCCTATCCTGCAAGTCCAGGGAGAGAGGTGGACCCATGGGTAGCCTGCTGGGGTCAGAGGCCCCTAGGTAGAAGGCCAGGGGGCACCCTGGGGCCTCTACTGCAAGTCCAGGGAGAGAGGTGGACCCCTGGGTGGATTGCTTGGGTCAGAGGCCCCTAGGTGAAGGGCAAGGGGGCACCCTGGGGCCTCTACTGCTAGTCCAAGGAGAGAGGTGGACCCCTGGGTAGCATGCTGGGGTCAGAGGCCCCTAGGTGGAGGACCAGGGGGCACCCTGGGGCCTCTACTGCAAGTCCAGGGAGAGAGGTGGACCCCTGGGTAGCTTGTAGGGGTCAAAGGCCCCTAGGTGGAGGAAAGGAGGCACCCTGGGGCCTCTACTGCATGTCCAGGGAGAGGGGTGGACCTCTGGGTAGCTTGCTGGGGTCTTAGGCCCTTAGATGGAGCTCCAGGGGGCACCCTAGGGCCTATACTGCAAGTCCAGGGTGAGAGGTGAACCCTGGGTAACTTGCTGGGTTCAGAGGCCCCTAGTTGGAGGGACAGGGGGCACCCTGGGCTCTCTACTGCAAGTCCAGGGAGACAGGTGGACCCCTGGGTAACTTGCTGGGGTCAGAGGCCCCTAGGTGGAGGGACAGGGGGCACCCAGGGGCCTCTACTGCAAGTCCAGGGAGAGAGGTGGACCCCTTGGTAGCTTGCAGGGGTTAGAGGCCCCTAGGTGGAGGGCAAGATGGCACCCTGGGGCCTCTACTGCAAGTCCAGGGACAGAGGTGGACCCCTGGGTAGCTTGCAGGTGTCAGAGGCCCTTAGGTGGAGGGCCAGGGGGCACCCTGGGGCCTATACTGCAAGTCCAGTGGGAGAGGTGGACCCCTGGTTAGCTTGCTGGGGTCTTAAGCCCCTATGTGGAGCTCCAGGGGGCACCCTAGGGCCTATACTGCAAGTCCAGGGTGAGAGGTGGACCCCTGGGTAGCTTGCTGGGGTCAGAGGCCCCTAGGTGGAGGGCCAGGGGGCAGCCTAGGGCCTACACTGCAAGTCCAGGGTGAGAGGTGGACCCCTGAGTAACTTGCTGGGGTCAGAGGCCCATAGGTGGAGGAAAGGAGGCACCCTGGGGCCTCTACTTCATGTCCAGGGAGAGGGGTGGACTCCTGGGTAGCTTGCTGGGGTCTTAGGCCCTTAGATGGAGCTCCAGGGGGCACCCTAGGGCCTATACTGCAAGTCCAGGGTGGGAGGTGAACCCTGGGTAACTTGCTGGGGTCAGAGGCCCCTAGGTGGTGGGACAGGGGGCACCCTGGGCTCTCTACTGCAAGTTCAGGGAGACAGGTGGACCCCTGGGTAACTTGCTGGGGTCAGAGGCCCCTAGGTGGAGGGACAGGGGGCACCCAGGGGCCTCTACTGCAAGTCCAGGGAGAGAGGTTGACCCCTGGTTGGCTTGCTGGGGTCAGAGGCCCCTAGGTGGAGGGCAAGGGGGCACCCTGGGGCCTCTACTGCAAGTCCAGGGAGAGAGGTGGACCCCTGGGTAGCTTGCTGGGGTCAGAGGCCCCTAGGTGGAGGGCCAGGGGGCACCCTGGGGCCTATACTGCAAGTCCAGGGAGAGAGGTGGACCCCTGGGTAGCTTGCAGGGGTCAGAGTCCCTTAAGTGGAGGGCCATGGGGCACGCTGGGGCCTACACTGCAAGTCCAGGGAGAGAGGTGGAGCACTGAGTAACTTGCTGGGGTCAGAGGCCCCTAGGTGGAGAGCAAGGGGGCACCCTGGGGCCTCTACTTCAAGTCCTGGTACAGAGGTGGACCCCTGGGTAGCTTGCAGGTGTCAGAGGCCCTTAGGTGGAGGGCCAGGGGGCACCCTGGGGCCTTTACTGCAAGTCCAGTGAGAGAGGTGGACCCCTGGTTAGCTTGCTGGGGTCTTAAGCCCCTATGTGGAGCTCCAGGGGGCACCCTAGGGCCTATACTGCAAGTCCAGGGTGAGAGGTGGACCCCTGGGTAGCTTGCTGGGGTCAGAGGCCCCTATGTGGAGGGCCAGGGGGCAGCCTAGGGCCTATACTGCAAGTCCAGGGTGAGAGGTGGACCCCTGAGTAACTTGCTGGGGTCAGAGGCCCCTAGGTGGAGGTACAGGGGGCACCCTGGGCTCTTTAATGCAAGTCCAGGGAGACAGGTGGACCCCTGGGTAGCTTGCTGGGGTCAGAGGCCTCTAGGTGGAGGGCCAAGGGGCACCCTGGGGCCTATACTACAAGTCCAGGGAGAAAGGTGGACCCCTGGGTAGCTTACTGGGGTCAGAGGCTCCTAGGTAGAAGACCAGGGGGCACCCTGGGGCCTATACTGCAAGTCCAGGGAGAGAGGTGGAGCACTGAGTAACTTGCTGGGGTCAGAGGCCCCTAGGTGGAGGGCAAGGGGGCACCCTGGGGCCTCTACTGCAAGTCCAGGGACAGAGGTGGACCCCTGAGTAGCTTGCAGGTGTCAGAGGCCCTTAGGTGGAGGGCCAGGGGGCACCCTGGGGCCTTTACTGCAAGTCCAGGGAGAGAGGTGGACCCCTGGGTAGCTTGCAGGGGTCAGAGGCCCTTAGGTGGAGGGCCATGGGGCACGCTGGGGCCTACACTGCAAGTCCAGGGAGAGAGGTAGACCCCTGGGTAGCTTGCTGGGGTTAGAGGCCCCTAGGTAGAAGGCCAGGGGGCACCCTGTGGCCTCTACTGCAAGTCCAGGGAGAGAGGTGGACCCCTGGGTGGCTTGCTGGGGTCAGAGGCCCCTAGGTGTAGGGCAAGGGGGCACACTGGGGCCTATCCTGCAAGTCCAGGGAGAGAGGTGGACCCATGGGTAGCCTGCTGGGGTCAGAGGCCCCTAGGTAGAAGGCCAGGGGGCACCCTGGGGCCTCTACTGCAAGTCCAGGGAGAGAGGTGGACCCCTGGGTGGATTGCTTGGGTCAGAGGCCCCTAGGTGGAGGGCAAGGGGGCACCCTGGGGCCTCTACTGCTAGTCCAAGGAGAGAGGTGGACCCCTGGGTAGCATGCTGGGGTCAGAGGCCCCTAGGTGGAGGACCAGGGGGCACCCTGGGGCCTCTACTGCAAGTCCAGGGAGAGAGGTGGACACCTGGGTAGCTTGTAGGGGTCAAAGGCCCCTAGGTGGAGGAAAGGAGGCACCCTGGGGCCTCTACTGCATGTCCAGGGAGAGGGGTGGACTCCTGGGTAGCTTGCTGGGGTCTTAGGCCCTTAGATGGAGCTCCAGGGGGCACCCTAGGGCCTATACTGCAAGTCCAGGGTGGGAGGTGAACCCTGGGTAACTTGCTGGGGTCAGAGGCCCCTAGGTGGAGGGACAGGGGGCACCCTGGGCTCTCTACTGCAAGTTCAGGGAGACAGGTGGACCCCTGGGTAACTTGCTGGGGTCAGAGGCCCCTAGGTGGAGGGACAAGGGGCACCCAGGGGCCTTTACTGCAAGTCCAGGGAGAGAGGTTGACCCCTGGTTGGCTTGCTGGGGTCAGAGGCCCCTAGGTGGAGGGCAAGGGGGCACCCTGAGGCCTCTACTGCAAGTCCAGGGAGAGAGGTGGACCCCTGGGTAGCTTGCTGGGGTCAGAGGCCCCTAGGTGGAGGGCCAGGGGGCACCCTGGGGCCTATACTGCAAGTCCAGGGAGAGAGGTGGACCCCTTGGTAGCTTGCAGGGGTTAGAGGCCCCTAGGTGGAGGGCAAGAGGGCACCCTGGGGCCTCTACTGCAAGTCCAGGGAGAGAGGTGGACCCCTGGGTAGCTTGCAGGGGTCAGAGGCCCTTAAGTGGAGGGCCATGGGGCACGCTGGGGCCTACACTGCAAGTCCAGGGAGAGAGGTAGACCCCTGGGTAGCTTGCCGGGGTCAGAGGCCCCTAGGTAGAAGGCCAGGGGGCACCCTGTGGCCTCTACTGCAAGTCCAGGGAGAGAGGTGGACCCCTGGGTGGCTTGCTGGGGTCAGAGGCCCTTAGGTGTAGGGCAAGGGGGCACCCTGGGGCCTATCCTGCAAGTCCAGGGAGAGAGGTGGACCCATGGGTAGCCTGCTGGGGTCAGAGGCCCCTAGGTAGAAGGCCAGGGGGCACCCTGGGGCCTCTACTGCAAGTCCAGGGAGAGAGTTGGACCCCTGGGTGGATTGCTGGGGTCAGAGGCCCCTAGGTGGAAGGACAGGGGGCACCCAGGGGCCTCTACTGCAAGTCCAGGGAGAGAGGTGGACCCTTTGGTAGCTTGAAGGGGTTAGAGGCCCCTAGGTGGACGGCCAGGGGGCACCCTGGGGCCCATACTGCAAGTCCAGGGAGAGAGGTGGACCCCTGGGTAACTTGCTGGGGTCAGAGGCCCCTAGGTGGAGGGACAGGGGGCACCCTAGGCTCTCTACTGCAAGTCCAGGGAGACAGGTGGACCCCTGGGTAGCTTGCTGGGGTCAAGGGCCCCTATGTGGAGTGCCAGGGCTCGCCCAGGGGCCTATGCTGCTAGTCCATGGAGAGAGGTGGACCCCTGGGTAACTTGCAGGGGTCAGACGCCCCTAGGTAGAGTGCCTGTGGGCACCCTGGGGCCTCTACTGCAAGTCCAGGGAGAGAGGTTGACCCCTGGGTAGCTTGCTGGGGTCAGAGGCCCCTAGGTAGAAGGCCAGGGGGCACCCTGGGGCCTCTACTGCAAGTCCAGGGAGAGAGGTGGACCCCTGGGTAGCTTGTAGGGGTCAAAGGCCCCTAGGTGGAGGAAAGGAGGCACCCTGGGGCCTCTACTGCATGTCCAGGGAGAGGGGTGGACGCCTGGCTAGCTTGCTGGGGTCTTAGGCCCTTAGATGGAGCTCCAAGGGGCACGCTAGGGCCTATACTGCAAGTCCAGGGTGAGAGGTGAACCCTGGGTAACTTGCTGGGGTCAGAGTCCCCTAGGTGGATGGACAGGGGGCACCCTGGGCTCTCTACTGCAAGTCCAGGGAGACAGGTGGACCCCTGGGTAACTTGCTGGGGTCAGAGGCCCCTAGGTGGAGGGAGAGGGGGCACCCAGTGGCCTCTACTGCAAGTCCAGGGAGAGAGGTTGACCCCTGGTTGGCTTGCTGGGGTCAGAGGCCCCTAGGTGGAGGGCAAGGGGGCACCCTGGGGCCTCTACTGCAAGTCCAGGAAGAGAGGTGGACCCCTGGGTAGCTTGCTGGGGTCAGAGGCCCCTAGGTGGAGGGCAAGAGGGCACCCTGGGGCCTCTACTGCAAGTCCAGGGAGAGAGGTGGACCCCTGGGTAGCTTGCAGGGGTCAGAGGCCCTTAGGTGGAGGGCCATGGGGCACTCTGGGGCCTACACTGCAAGTCCAGGGAGAGAGGTAGACCCCTGGGTAGCTTGCCGGGGTCAGAGGCCCCTAGGTAGAAGGCCAGGGGGCACCCAGTGGCCTCTACTGCAAGTCCAGGGAGAGAGGTGGACCCCTGGGTGGCTTGCTGGGCTCAGAGGCCCCTAGGTGTAGGGCAAGGGGGCACCCTGGGGCCTATCCTGCAAGTCCAGGGAGAGAGGAGGACCCATGGGTAGCCTGCTGGGGTCAGAGACCCCTAGGTAGTAGGCCAGGGGGCACCCTGGGGCCTCTACTGCAAGTCCAGGGAGAGAGTTGGACCACTGGGGGGATTGCTGGGGTCAGAGGCCCCTATGTGGAGGGACAGGTGGCACCCAGGGGCCTCTACTGCAAGTCCAGGGAGAGAGGTGGACCCCTTGGTAGCTTGCAGGGGTTAGAGGCCCCTAGGTGGACGGCCAGGGGGCACCCTGGGGCCTCTACTGCAAGTCCAGGGAGAGAGGTTGACCCCTGGTTGGCTTGCTGGGGTCAGAGGCCCCTAGGTGGAGGGCAAGGGGGCACCCTGGGGCCTCTACTGCAAGTCCAGGGAGAGAGGTGGACCCCAGGGTAGCTTGCTGGGGTCAGAGGCCCCTAGGTGGAGGGCCAGGGGGCACCCTGGGGCCTATACTGCAAGCCCAGGGAGAGAGGTGGACCCCTTGGTAGCTTGCAGGGGTTAGAGGCCCCTAGAAGGAGGGCAAGGGGGCACCCTGGGGCCTCTACTGCAAGTCCAGGGAGAGAGGTGGACCCCTGGGTAGCTTGCAGGGGTCAGAGGCCCTTAGGTGTAGGGCCATGGGGCACGCTGGGGCCTACACTGCAAGTCCAGGGAGAGAGGTAGACCCCTGGGTAGCTTGCTGGGGTCAGAGGCCCCTAGGTAGAAGGCCAGGGGGCACCCTGTGGCCTCTACTGCAAGTCCAGGGAGAGAGTTGGACCCCTGGGTGGCTTGCTGGGGTCCGAGGCCCCTAGGTGTAGGGCAAGGGGGCACCCTGGGTCCTATCCTGCAAGTCCAGGGAGAGAGGTAGACCCCTGGGTAGCTTGCTGGGGTCATAGGCCCCTAGGTAGAAGGCCAGGGGGCACCATGGGGCCTCTACTGCAAGTCCATTGAGAGAGGTGGACCCCTTGTTGGCTTGCTGGGGTCAGAGGCCCCTAGGTGGAGAGCAAGGGGGCACCCTGGGGCCTCTACTGCAAGTCCAAGGAGAGAGGTGGACCCCTGGGTAGCTTGCTGGGGTCTTAGGCCCCTAGGTGGAGCTCCAGGGGGCACCCTAGGGCCTATACTGCAAGTCCAGGGTGAGAAATAGAACCCTGGGTAGCTTGCTGGTATCAGAGGCCCTTAGGTAGAAGGCCAGGGGGCACCCTGGGTTCTCCATTGCAAGTCCAGGGAGAGAGGTGGACACCTGGGTAGCTTGCAGGAGTCTTAGGCCCCTAGGTGCAGCTCCAGGGGGCACCCTAGGGCCTATACTGCAAGTCCAGGGTGAGAGGTGGACCACTGGGTAGCTTGCTGGGGTCAGAGGCCCCTAGGTGTAGGGCCAGGGGCACACTGGGGCCTATCCTGCAAGTCCATGGAGAGAGGTGGACCCCTGGGTAACTTGCTGGGGTTTGAGGCCCCTAGGTGGAGGGACAGGGGGCACCATGGGCTCTCTACTGCAAGTCCAGGGAGACAGGTGGACCCATGGGTAGCTTGCTAGGGTCAGGGGCCCCTATGTGGAGGGCCAGGGCTCACCCTGGGGCCACTACTGCAAGTCCAGGGAGAGAGGTGGACCCCTGGGTAGCTTGCTGGGATCAGAGGCCCTTAGGTAGAAGACCAGGGGGCACCCTGGGTTCTCTACTGCAAGTCCAGGGAGAGAGGTTGACCCCTGGGTGGCTTGCTGGGGTCAGAGGCCCCTAGGTGGAGGGACAGGGGGCAACCTGGGCTATCTACTGCAAGTCCGGGGAGACAGGTGGACCCCTGGGTAGCTTGCTAGGGTCAGAGGCCCCTAGGTGGAAGGCCAAGGGGCACCCTGGGGCCTATACTGCAAGTCCAGGGAGAGAGGTGGACCGCTGGGTAGCTTGCTGGGTTCAGAGGCCCCTATGTGGAGGGCAAGGGTGCACCCTGGGGCCTCCATTGCAAGTCCAGGGAGAGAGGTGGACACCTGGGTTGCTTGCAGGGGTCTTAGGCCCCTAGGTGAAGCTCCAGGGGGCACCCTAGGTCCTATACTACAAGTCCAGGGTGAGAGGTGGACCACAGGGTAGCTTGCTGGGGTCTTAGGCCCCTAGGTGGAGCTCCAGGGGGCACCCTAGGGCCTATACTGCAAGTCCAGGGTGAGAGGTGGACCCCTGAGTAGCTTGCTGGGGTCAGAGGCCCCTAGGTAGAAGGCCAGGGGGCACCCTGTGGCCTCTACTGCAAGTCCAGGGAAAGAGGTGGACCCCTGGGTGGCTTGCTGGGGCCAGAGGCCCCTAGGTGGAGGGCAAGGGGGCACCCTGGGGCCTATCCTGCAAGTCCAGGGAGAGAGGTGGACCCATGGGTAGCCTGCTGGGGTCAGAGGCCCCTAGGTAGAAGGCCAGGGTGCACCCTGGGGCCTCTACTGCAAGTCCAGGGAGAGAGGTGGACCCCTGGGTGGATTGCTGGGGTCAGAGGCCCCTAGGTGGAGGGCAAGGGGGCACCCTGGGGCCTCTACTGCTAGTCCGAGGAGAGAGGTGGACCCCTGGGTAGCATGATGGGGTCAGAGGCCCCTAGGTGGAGGACCAGGGGGCACATTGAGGCCTCTACTGCAAGTCCAGACAGAGAGAGGTGGACCCCTGGGTAGCTTGTAGGGGTCAAAGGCCCCTAGGTGGAGGAAAGGGGGCACCCTGGGGCCTCTACTGCATGTCCAGGGAGAGGGGTGGACCCCTGGGTAGCTTGCTGGAGTCTTAGGCCCTTAGATGGAGCTCCAGGGGGCACCCTAGGGCCTTTACTGCAAGTCCAGGGTGAGAGGTGGACCCTGGGTAACTTGCTGGGGTCAGAGGCCCCTAAGTGGAGGGACAGGGGGCACCCTGGGCTCTCTACTGCAAGTCCAGGGAGACAGGTGGACCCCTGGGTAACTTGCTGGGGTCAGAGGCCCCTAGGTGGAGGGACAGGGGGCACCCATGGGCCTCTACTGCAAGTCCAGGGAGAGAGGTTGACCCCTGGTTGGCTTGCTGGGGTCAGAGGCCCCTAGGTGGAGGGCAAGGGGGCACCCTGGGGCCTCTACTGCAAGTCCAGGGAGAGAGGTGGATCCCAGGGTAGCTTGCTGGGGTCAGAGGCCCCTAGGTGGAGAGCCAGGGGTCACCCTGGGGCCTATACTGCAAATCCAGGGAGAGAGGTGGACCCCTTGGTAGCTTGCAGGGGTTAGAGGCCCCTAGGTGGAGGGCAAGGGGGCACCCTGGGGCCTCTACTGCAAGTCCAGGGAGAGAGGTGGACCCCTGGGTAGCTTGCAGGGGTGAGAGGCCCTTAGGTGTAGGGCCATGGGGCACGCTGGGGCCTACACTGCAAGTCCAGGGAGAGAGGTAGACCCCTGGGTAGCTTGCTGGGGTCAGAGGCCCCTAGGTAGAAGGCCAGGGGGCACCCTGTGGCCTCTACTTCAAGTCCAGGGAGAGAGTTGGACCCCTGGGTGGCTTGCTGGGGTCCGAGGCCCCTAGGTGTAGGGCAAGGGGGCACCCTAGGTCCTATCATGCAAGTCCAGGGAGAGAGGTGGACCCCTGGGTGGATTGCTGGGGTCAGAGGCCCCTAGGTGGAGGGCAAGGGGGCACCCTGGGGCCTCTACTGCTAGTCCAAGGAGAGAGGTGGAAAACTGGGTAGCATGCTGGGTTCAGAGGCCCCTAGGTGGAGGACCAGGGGGCACCCTGGGGCCTCTACTGCAAGTCCAGGGAGAGAGGTGGACCCCTGGGTAGCTTGTAGGGGTCAAAGGCCCCTAGGTGGAGGAAAGGGGGCACCCTGGGGCCTCTACTGCATGTCCAGGGAGAGGGGTGGACCCCTGGGTAATTTGCTGGGGTCTTAGGCCCTTAGATGTAGCTCCAGGGGGCACCCGGGGGCCTATACTGCAAGTCCAGGGAGAGAGGTGGACCGCTGGGTAGCTTGCTGGGTTCAGAGGCCCCTAGGTGGAGGGCAAGGGTGCACCCTGGGGCCTCCATTGCAAGTACAGGGAGAGAGGTGGACACCTGGGTTGCTTGCAGGGGTCTTAGGCCCCTAGGTGAAGCTCCAGGGGGCACCCTAGGTCCTATACTACAAGTCCAGGGTGAGGTGTGGACCACAGAGTAGCTTGCTGGGGTCTTAGGCCCCTAGGTGGAGCTCCAGGGGGCACCCTAGGGCCTATACTGCAAGTCCAGGGTGAGAGGTGTACCCCTGAGTAGCTTGCTGGGGTCAGAGGCCCCTAGGTAGAAGGCCAGGGGGCACCCTGTGGCCTCTACTGCAAGTCCAGGGAAAGAGGTGGACCCCTGGGTGGCTTGCTGGGGTCAGAGGCCCCTAGGTGGAGGGCAAGGGGGCACCCTGGGGCCTATCCTGCAAGTCCAGGGAGAGAGGTGGACCCATGGGTAGCCTGCTGGGGTCAGAGGCCCCTAGGTAGAAGGCCAGGGTGCACCCTGGGGCCTCTACTGCAAGTCCAGGGAGAGAGGTGGACCCCTGGGTGGATTGCTGGGGTCAGAGGCCCCTAGGTGGAGGGCAAGGGGGCACCCTGGGGCCTCTACTGCTAGTCCGAGGAGAGAGGTGGACCCCTGGGTAGCATGATGGGGTCAGAGGCCCCTAGGTGGAGGACCAGGGGGCACATTGAGGCCTCTACTGCAAGTCCAGACAGAGAGAGGTGGACCCCTGGGTAGCTTGTAGGGGTCAAAGGCCCCTAGGTGGAGGAAAGGGGGCACCCTGGGGCCTCTACTGCATGTCCAGGGAGAGGGGTGGACCCCTGGGTAGCTTGCTGGAGTCTTAGGCCCTTAGATGGAGCTCCAGGGGGCACCCTAGGGCCTTTACTGCAAGTCCAGGGTGAGAGGTGGACCCTGGGTAACTTGCTGGGGTCAGAGGCCCCTAAGTGGAGGGACAGGGGGCACCCTGGGCTCTCTACTGCAAGTCCAGGGAGACAGGTGGACCCCTGGGTAACTTGCTGGGGTCAGAGGCCCCTAGGTGGAGGGACAGGGGGCACCCAGGGGCCTCTACTGCAAGTCCAGGGAGAGAGGTTGACCCCTGGTTGGCTTGCTGAGGTCAGAGGCCCCTAGGTGGAGGGCAAGGGGGCACCCTGGGGCCTCTACTGCAAGTCCAGGGAGAGAGGTGGATCCCAGGGTAGCTTGCTGGGGTCAGAGGCCCCTAGGTGGAGAGCCAGGGGGCACCCTGGGGCCTATACTGCAAATCCAGGGAGAGAGGTGGACCCCTTGGTAGCTTGCAGGGGTTAGAGGCCCCTAGGTGGAGGGCAAGGGGGCACCCTGGGGCCTCTACTGCAAGTCCAGGGAGAGAGGTGGACCCCTGGGTAGCTTGCAGGGGTCAGAGGCCCTTAGGTGTAGGGCCATGGGGCACGCTGGGGCCTACACTGCAAGTCCAGGGAGAGAGGTAGACCCCTGGGTAGCTTGCTGGGGTCAGAGGCCCCTAGGTAGAAGGCCAGGGGGCACCCTGTGGCCTCTACTGCAAGTCCAGGGAGAGAGTTGGACCCCTGGGTGGCTTGCTGGGGTCCGAGGCCCCTAGGTGTAGGGCAAGGGGGCACCCTAGGTCCTATCATGCAAGTCCAGGGAGAGAGGTGGACCCCTGGGTGGATTGCTGGGGTCAGAGGCCCCTAGGTGGAGGGCAAGGGGGCACCCTGGGGCCTCTACTGCTAGTCCAAGGAGAGAGGTGGAAAACTGGGTAGCATGCTGGGTTCAGAGGCCCCTAGGTGGAGGACCAGGGGGCACCCTGGGGCCTCTACTGCAAGTCCAGGGAGAGAGGTGGACCCCTGGGTAGCTTGTAGGGGTCAAAGGCCCCTAGGTGGAGGAAAGGGGGCACCCTGGGGCCTCTACTGCATGTCCAGGGAGAGGGGTGGACCCCTGGGTAATTTGCTGGGGTCTTAGGCCCTTAGATGTAGCTCCAGGGGGCACCCGGGGGCCTATACTGCAAGTCCAGGGAGAGAGGTGGACCGCTGGGTAGCTTGCTGGGTTCAGAGGCCCCTAGGTGGAGGGCAAGGGTGCACCCTGGGGCCTCCATTGCAAGTACAGGGAGAGAGGTGGACACCTGGGTTGCTTGCAGGGGTCTTAGGCCCCTAGGTGAAGCTCCAGGGGGCACCCTAGGTCCTATACTACAAGTCCAGGGTGAGGTGTGGACCACAGAGTAGCTTGCTGGGGTCTTAGGCCCCTAGGTGGAGCTCCAGGGGGCACCCTAGGGCCTATACTGCAAGTCCAGGGTGAGAGGTGTACCCCTGAGTAGCTTGCTGGGGTCAGAGGCCCCTAGGTAGAAGGCCAGGGGGCACCCTGTGGCCTCTACTGCAAGTCCAGGGAGAGAGGTGGACCCCTGGGTGGCTTGCTGGGGTCAGAGCTCCCTAGGTGGAGGGCAAGGGGGCACCCTGGGGCCTATCCTGCAAGTCCAGGGAGAGAGGTGGACCCATGGGTAGCCTGCTGGGGTCAGAGGCCCCTAGGTAGAAGGCCAGGGTGCACCCTGGGGCCTCTACTGCAAGTCCAGGGAGAGAGGTGGACCCCTGGGTGGATTGCTGGGGTCAGAGGCCCCTAGGTGGAGGGCAAGGGGGCACCCTGGGGCCTCTACTGCTAGTCCGAGGAGAGAGGTGGACCCCTGGGTAGCATGATGGGGTCAGAGGCCCCTAGGTGGAGGACCAGGGGGCACCCTGGGGCCTCTACTGCAAGTCCAGAGAGAGAGAGGTGGACCCCTGGGTAGCTTGTAGGGGTCAAAGGCCCCTAGGTGGAGGAAAGGGGGCACCCTGTGGCCTCTACTGCATGTCCAGGGAGAGGGGTGGACCCCTGGGTAGCTTGCTGGTGTCTTAGGCCCTTAGATGGAGCTCCAGGGGGCACCCTAGGGCCTATACTGCAAGTCCAGGGTGAGAGGTGGACCCTGGGTAACTTGCTGGGGTCAGAGGCCCCTAAGTGGAGGGACAGGGGGCACCCTGGGCTCTCTACTGCAAGTCCAGGGAGACAGGTGGACCCCTGGGTAACTTGCTGGGGTCAGAGGCCCCTAGGTGGAGGGACAGGGGGCACCCCGGGGCCTCTACTGCAAGTCCAGGGAGAGAGGTTGACCCCTGGTTGGCTTGCTGGGGTCAGAGGCCCCTAGGTGGAGGGCAAGGGGGCACCCTGGGGCCTCTACTGCAAGTCCAGGGAGAGAGGTGGACCCCAGGGTAGCTTGCTGGGGTCAGAGGCCCCTAAGTGGAGGGCCAGGGGGCACCCTGGGGCCTATACTGCAAGCCCAGGGAGAGAGGTGGACCCCTTGGTAGCTTGCAGGGGTTAGAGGCCCCTAGGTGGAGGGCAAGGGGGCACCCTGGGGCCTCTACTGCAAGTCCAGGGAGAGAGGTGGACCCCTGGGTAGCTTGCAGGGGTCAGAGGCCCTTAGGTGTAGGGCCATGGGGCACGCTGGGGCCTACACTGCAAGTCCAGGGAGAGAGGTAGACCCCTGGGTAGCTTGCTGGGGTCAGAGGCCCCTAGGTAGAAGGCCAGGGGGCACCCTGTGGCCTCTACTGCAAGTCCAGGGAGAGAGTTGGACCCCTGGGTGGCTTGCTGGGGTCCGAGGCCCCTAGGTGTAGGGCAAGGGGGCACCCTGGGTCCTATCCTGCAAGTCCAGGGAGAGAGGTAGACCCCTGGGTAGCTTGCTGGGGTCATAGGCCCCTAGGTAGAAGGCCAGGGGGCACCATGGGGCCTCTACTGCAAGTCCATTGAGAGAGGTGGACCCCTTGTTGGCTTGCTGGGGTCAGAGGCCCCTAGGTGGAGGGCAAGGGGGCACCCTGGGGCCTCTACTGCAAGTCCAAGGAGAGAGGTGGACCCCTGGGTAGCTTGCTGGTATCAGAGGCCCTTAGGTAGAAGGCCAGGGGGCACCCTGGGTTCTCCATTGCAAGTCCAGGGAGAGAGGTGGACACCTGGGTAGCTTGCAGGAGTCTTAGGCCCCTAGGTGCAGCTCCAGGGGGCACCCTAGGGCCTATACTGCAAGTCCAGGGTGAGAGGTGGACCACTGGGTAGCTTGCTGGGGTCAGAGGCCCCTAGGTGTAGGGCCAGGGGCACACTGGGGCCTATCCTGCAAGTCCATGGAGAGAGGTGGACCCCTGGGTAACTTGCTGGGGTTTGAGGCCCCTAGGTGGAGGGACAGGGGGCACCATGGGCTCTCTACTGCAAGTCCAGGGAGACAGGTGGACCCATGGGTAGCTTGCTAGGGTCAGGGGCCCCTATGTGGAGGGCCAGGGCTCACCCTGGGGCCTCTACTGCAAGTCCAGGGAGAGAGATAGAACCCTGGGTAGCTTGCTGGTATCAGAGGCCCTTAGGTAGAAGGCCAGGGGGCACCCTGGGTTCTCCATTGCAAGTCCAGGGAGAGAGGTGGACACCTGGGTAGCTTGCAGGAGTCTTAGGCCCCTAGGTGCAGCTCCAGGGGGCACCCTAGGGCCTATACTGCAAGTCCAGGGTGAGAGGTGGACCACTGGGTAGCTTGCTGGGGTCAGAGGCCCCTAGGTGTAGGGCCAGGGGCACACTGGGGCCTATCCTGCAAGTCCATGGAGAGAGGTGGACCCCTGGGTAACTTGCTGGGGTTTGAGGCCCCTAGGTGGAGGGACAGGGGGCACCATGGGCTCTCTACTGCAAGTCCAGGGAGACAGGTGGACCCATGGGTAGCTTGCTAGGGTCAGGGGCCCCTATGTGGAGGGCCAGGGCTCACCCTGGGGCCTCTACTGCAAGTCCAGGGAGAGAGGTGGACCCCTGGGTAGCTTGCTGGGATCAGAGGCCCTTAGGTAGAAGACCAGGGGGCACCCTGGGTTATCTACTGCAAGTCCAGGGAGAGAGGTTGACCCCTGGGTGGCTTGCTGGGGTCAGAGGCCCCTAGGTGGAGGGACAGGGGGCAACCTGGGCTATCTACTGCAAGTCCGGGGAGACAGGTGGACCCCTGGGTAGCTTGCTAGGGTCAGAGGCCCCTAGGTGGAAGGCCAAGGGGCACCCTGGGGCCTATACTGCAAGTCCAGGGAGAGAGGTGGACCGCTGGGTAGCTTGCTGGGTTCAGAGGCCCCTATGTGGAGGGCAAGGGTGCACCCTGGGGCCTCCATTGCAAGTCCAGGGAGAGAGGTGGACACCTGGGTTGCTTGCAGGGGTCTTAGGCCCCTAGGTGAAGCTCCAGGGGGCACCCTAGGTCCTATACTACAAGTCCAGGGTGAGAGGTGGACCACAGGGTAGCTTGCTGGGGTCTTAGGCCCCTAGGTGGAGCTCCAGGGGGCACCCTAGGGCCTATACTGCAAGTCCAGGGTGAGAGGTGGACCCCTGAATAGCTTGCTGGGGTCAGAGGCCCCTAGGTAGAAGGCCAGGGGGCACCCTGTGGCCTCTACTGCAAGTCCAGGGAAAGAGGTGGACCCCTGGGTGGCTTGCTGGGGTCAGAGGCCCCTAGGTGGAGGGCAAGGGGGCACCCTGGGGCCTATCCTGCAAGTCCAGGGAGAGAGGTGGACCCATGGGTAGCCTGCTGGGGTCAGAGGCCCCTAGGTAGAAGGCCAGGGTGCACCCTGGGGCCTCTACTGCAAGTCCAGGGAGAGAGGTGGACCCCTGGGTGGATTGCTGGGGTCAGAGGCCCCTAGGTGGAGGGCAAGGGGGCACCCTGGGGCCTCTACTGCTAGTCCGAGGAGAGAGGTGGACCCCTGGGTAGCATGATGGGGTCAGAGGCCCCTAGGTGGAGGACCAGGGGGCACCCTGGGGCCTCTACTGCAAGTCCAGAGAGAGAGAGGTGGACCCCTGGGTAGCTTGTAGGGGTCAAAGGCCCCTAGGTGGAGGAAAGGGGGCACCCTGGGGCCTCTACTGCATGTCCAGGGAGAGGGGTGGACCCCTGGGTAGCTTGCTGGAGTCTTAGGCCCTTAGATGGAGCTCCAGGGGGCACCCTAGGGCCTTTACTGCAAGTCCAGGGTGAGAGGTGGACCCTGGGTAACTTGCTGGGGTCAGAGGCCCCTAAGTGGAGGGACAGGGGGCACCCTGGGCTCTCTACTGCAAGTCCAGGGAGACAGGTGGACCCCTGGGTAACTTGCTGGGGTCAGAGGCCCCTAGGTGGAGGGACAGGGGGCACCCAGGGGCCTCTACTGCAAGTCCAGGGAGAGAGGTTGACCCCTGGTTGGCTTGCTGGGGTCAGAGGCCCCTAGGTGGAGGGCAAGGGGGCACCCTGGGGCCTCTACTGCAAGTCCAGGGAGAGAGGTGGATCCCAGGGTAGCTTGCTGGGGTCAGAGGCCCCTAGGTGGAGGGCCAGGGGGCACCCTGGGGCCTATACTGCAAATCCAGGGAGAGAGGTGGACCCCTTGGTAGCTTGCAGGGGTTAGAGGCCCCTAGGTGGAGGGCAAGGGGGCACCCTGGGGCCTCTACTGCAAGTCCAGGGAGAGAGGTGGACCCCTGGGTAGCTTGCAGGGGTCAGAGGCCCTTAGGTGTAGGGCCATGGGGCACGCTGGGGCCTACACTGCAAGTCCAGGGAGAGAGGTAGACCCCTGGGTAGCTTGCTGGGGTCAGAGGCCCCTAGGTAGAAGGCCAGGGGGCACCCTGTGGCCTCTACTGCAAGTCCAGGGAGAGAGTTGGACCCCTGGGTGGCTTGCTGGGGTCCGAGGCCCCTAGGTGTAGGGCAAGGGGGCACCCTGGGTCCTATCATGCAAGTCCAGGGAGAGAGGTGGACCCCTGGGTGGATTGCTGGGGTCAGAGGCCCCTAGGTGGAGGGCAAGGGGGCACCCTGGGGCCTCTACTGCTAGTCCAAGGAGAGAGGTGGAAAACTGGGTAGCATGCTGGATTCAGAGGCCCCTAGGTGGAGGACCAGGGGGCACCCTGGGGCCTCTACTGCAAGTCCAGGGAGAGAGGTGGACCCCTGGGTAGCTTGTAGGGGTCGAAGGCCCCTAGGTGGAGGAAAGGGGGCACCCTAGGGCCTCTACTGCATGTCCAGGGAGAGGGGTGGACCCCTGGGTAATTTGCTGGGGTCTTAGGCCCTTAGATGTAGCTCCAGGGGGCACCCGGGGGCCTATACTGCAAGTCCAGGGAGAGAGGTGGACCGCTGGGTAGCTTGCTGGGTTCAGAGGCCCCTAGGTGGAGGGCAAGGGTGCAACCTGGGGCCTCCATTGCAAGTCCAGGGAGAGAGGTGGACACCTGGGTTGCTTGCAGGGGTCTTAGGCCCCTAGGTGAAGTTCCAGGGGGCACCCTAGGTCCTATACTACAAGTCCAGGGTGAGAGGTGGACCACAGAGTAGCTTGCTGGGGTCTTAGGCCCCTAGGTGGAGCTCCAGGGGGCACCCTAGGGCCTATACTGCAAGTCCAGGGTGAGAGGTGTACCCCTGAGTAGCTTGCTGGGGTCAGAGGCCCCTAGGTAGAAGGCCAGGGGGCACCCCGGGGCCTCTACTGCAAGTCCAGGGAGAGAGGTTGACCCCTGGTTGGCTTGCTGGGGTCAGAGGCCCCTAGGTGGAGGGCAAGGGGGCACCCTGGGGCCTCTACTGCAAGTCCAGGAAGAGAGGTGGACCCCAGGGTAGCTTGCTGGGGTCAGAGGCCCCTAGGTGGAGGGCCAGGGGGCACCCTGTGGCCTATACTGCAAGCCCAGGGAGAGAGGTGGACCCCTTGGTAGCTTGCAGGGGTTAGAGGCCCCTAGGTGGAGGGCAAGGGGGCACCCTGGGGCCTCTACTGCAAGTCCAGGGAGAGAGGTGGACCCCTGGGTAGCTTGCAGGGGTCAGAGGCCCTTAGGTGTAGGGCCATGGGGCACGCTGGGGCCTACACTGCAAGTCCAGGGAGAGAGGTAGACCCCTGGGTAGCTTGCTGGGGTCAGAGGCCCCTAGGTAGAAGGCCAGGGGGCACCCTGTGGCCTCTACTGCAAGTCCAGGGAGAGAGTTGGACCCCTGGGTGGCTTGCTGGGGTCCGAGGCCCCTAGGTGTAGGGCAAGGGGGCACCCTGGGTCCTATCCTGCAAGTCCAGGGAGAGAGGTGGACCCCTGGGTGGATTGCTGGGGTCAGAGGCCCCTAGGTGGAGGGCAAGGGGGCACCCTGGGGCCTCTACTGCTAGTCCAAGGAGAGAGGTGGAAAACTGGGTAGCATGCTGGGTTCAGAGGCCCCTAGGTGGAGGACCAGGGGGCACCCTGGGGCCTCTACTGCAAGTCCAGGGAGAGAGGTGGACCCCTGGGTAGCTTGTAGGGGTCAAAGGCCCCTAGGTGGAGGAAAGGGGGCACCCTGGGGCCTCTACTGCATGTCCAGGGAGAGGGGTGGACCCCTGGGTAATTTGCTGGGGTCTTAGGCCCTTAGATGTAGCTCCAGGGGGCACCCTAGGGCCTATACTGCAAGTCCAGGGAGAGAGGTGGACCCCTGGGTAACTTGCTGGGGTCAGAGGCCCCTAGGTGGAGGGACAGGGGGCACCCTAGGCTCTCTACTTTAAGTCCAGGGAGACAGGTGGACCCCTGGGTAGCTTGCTGAGGTCAGGGGCCCCTATGTGGAGGGCCAGGGCTCTCCCAGGGGCCTATGCTGCAAGTCCAGGGAGAGAGGTGGACCCCTGGGTAGCATGCTGGGGTCAGAGGCCACTAGGTGGAGGGCCAGGGGGCACCCTAAGGCCTATACTTTATGTCCAGGGAAAGAGGTAGACCCCTGTAGAGCTTGCTGGGGTCAGAGGCCCCTAGGTAGAAGGCCAGGGCACCCTGGGGCCTCTACTACAAGTCCAGGGAGAGAGGTGGACCCCTGGGTAGCTTGCTGGGGTCAGAGACCCCTGGGTGGAGGGCAAGGGGGCACCCTGGGACCTCTACTGCAAGTCCAGGGAGAGAGATGGACCCCTGGGTAGCTTGCTGGGGTAAGAGGCCTCTGGGTGGAGAGCAAGGGGGCACCCTGGGACCTATACTGCATGTCGAGGGAGAGAGGTGGACCCCTGGGTAGCTTGCTGGGGTCTTAGGCCCCTATGTGGAGCTCCAGGGGGCACCCTACGGCCTATACTGCAAGTCCTGGGTGAGAGGTGGACCCCTGGGTAGCTTGCTGGGGTCAGAGGCCCCTAGGTGGAGGGCAAGGGGGCACCCTAGGGCCTATACTGCAAGTCCAGGGTGAGAGGTGGACCCCTGAGTAACTTGCTGGGGTCAGAGGCCCCTAGGTGGAGGTACAGGGGGCACCCTGGGCTCTTTACTGCAAGTCCAGGGAGACAGGTGGACCCCTGGGTAGCTTGCTGGGGTCAGAGGCCCCTAGGTGGAGGGCCAAGGGGCACCCTGGGGCCTATACTGCAAGTCCAGGGAGAGAGGTGGACCCCTGGGTAGCTTACTGGGGTCAGAGGCTCCTAGGTAGAAGACCAGGGGGCACCCTGGGGCCTATACTGCAAGTCCAGGGAGAGAGGTGGAGCACTGAGTAACTTGCTGGGGTCAGAGGCCCCTAAGTGGAGGGCAAGGGGGCACCCTCGGGCCTCTTCTGCAAGTCCAGGGACAGAGGTGGACCCCTGGGTAGCTTGCAGGTGTCAGAGGCCCTTAGGTGGAGGGTCAGAGGGCACCCTGGGGCCTACACTGCAAGTCCAGGAAGAGAGGTGGACCCCTTGGTAGCTTGCAGGGGTCAGAGGCCCCTAGTTGGAGGGCCAGGGGGCACCCTGGAATCTCTACTGCAAGTCCAGGGAGAGTTGTGGAGCCCTGGGTAACTTGCAGGGGTCAGAGGCCCCTAGGTGGAGGGCCAGGGGGCACCCTGGGGCCTCTACTGCAAACCCAGGGAGAGAGGTGGACCCCTGGGTAGCATGCCGGGGTCAGAGGCTACTAGGTGGAGGGCCAGGGGGCACCCAAAGGCCTATAGTTTATGTCCACGGAAACAGGTAGACCCCTGGGTAGCTTGCTGGGGTCAGAGGCCCCTAGGTAGAAGGCCAGGGGGTACCCTGGGGCCTCTACTGCAAGTCCAGGGAGAGAGTTGGACCCCTGGGTGGCTTGCTGGGGTCAGAGGCCCCTAGGTGGAGGGCAAGGGGGCACCCTAGGGCCTCTACTGCAAGTCCAGGGAGACAGGTAGACCCCTGGGTAGCTTGCAGGGGTCAGAGGCCCCTAGGTAGAAGGCCAGTGGGCACCCTGGGGCCTCTACTGCAAGTCCAGGGAGACAGGTAGACCCCTGGGTAGCTTGCTGGGGTCAGAGGCCCCTAGGTGGAGGGCCAAAGGGCACCCTGGGCCCTATACTGCAAGTCCAGGGAGAGAGGTGGACCCCTGGGTAACTTGCTGGGGTCACAGGCCCCTAGGTGGAGGGCAAGGGAGCACCCTGGGGCCTCCATTGCAAGTCCAGGGAAAGAGGTGGACACCTGGGTAGCTTGCAGGGGTCTTAGGCCCCTAGGTGGAGCTACAGGGGGCACCCTAGGGACTATACTGTAAGTCCAGGGAGAGAGGTGGACCCCTGGGTAACTTGCTGGGGTCAGGGGCCCCTATGTGGAGGGCCAGGGCTCACCCTAGGGCTTGTGCTGAAAGTCCAGGGAGAGAGGTGGACCCCTGGGTGGATTGCTTGGGTCAGAGGCCCCTAGGTGGAGGGCAAGGGGGCACCCTGGGGTCTCTACTGCTAGTCCAAGGAGAGAGGTGGACCCCTGGGTAGCATGCTAGGGTCAGAGGCCCCTAGGTGGAGGACCAGGGGGCACCCTGGGGCCTCTACTGCAAGTCCAGGCAGAGAGGTGGACCCCTGGGTAGCTTGTAGGGGACAAAGGCCCCTAGGTGGAGGAAAGGAGGCACCCTGGGGCCTCTACTGCATGTCCAGGGAGAGGGGTGGACCCCTGGGTAGCTTGCTGGGGTCTTAGGTCCTTAGATGGAGCTCCAGGGGGCACCCTACGGCCTATACTGCAAGTCCAGGGTGAGAGGTGAACCCTGGGTAACTTACTCGGGTCAGAGGCCCCTAGGTGGAGGGCAAGGGGGCACCCTGGGGCCTCTACTGCAAGTCCAGGGAGAAAGGTGGACCCCTGGGTAGCTTGCTGGGGTCTTAGGCCCTTAG
The DNA here is from genome assembly GCF_052040795.2 of Danio rerio. Lineage (NCBI taxonomy): Eukaryota > Metazoa > Chordata > Actinopteri > Cypriniformes > Danionidae > Danio > Danio rerio. The sequence goes on along the minus strand of NC_141028.1, from coordinate 51,332,626 downwards.
ATGGAGCTCCAGGGGGCACCCTACGGCCTATACTGCAAGTCCAGGGTGAGAGGTGGACCCCTGGGTAGCTTGCTGGGGTCACAGGCCCTTAGGTGGAGGGCAAGGGAGAACCCTGGGGCCTCCATTGCAAGTCCAGGGAGAGAGGTGGACACCTGGGTAGCTTGCAGGGGTCTTAGGCCCCTAGGTGGAGCTCCAGGGGGCACCCTAGGGACTATACTGCAAGTCCAGGGAGAGAGTTGGACTCCTGGGTAACTTGCTGGGGTCAGAGGCCCCTAGGTGGAGGGACAGGGGGCACCCTGGGCTCTCTACTGCAAGTCCAGGGAGACAGGTGGACCCCTGGGTAGCTTGCTGGGGTCAGGGGCCCCTACGTGGAGGGCCGGGGCTCACCTTGGGGCTTGTGCTGAAAGTCCAGGGAGAGAGGTGGACCCCTGGGTAGTATGCTGGGGTCAGAGGCCACTAGGTGGAGGGACAGGGGGCACCCTAAAGCCTATACTTTATGTCCAGTAAAAGAGGTAGACCCCTGGGTAGCTTGCTGGGGTCAGAGGCCCCTAGGTAGAAGGCCAGGGGGCAACCTGGGGCCTCTACTGCAAGTCCAGGGAGAGAGGTGGATCCCTGGGTAGCTTGCAGGGGTCAGAGGCCCCTAAGTGGAGGGCAAGGGGGCACCCTGGGGCCTTTACTGCAAGTCCAGGGAGAGAGGTGGACCCCTGGGTAGCTTGCAGGGGTCAGAGGCCCTTAGGTGGAGGGCCATGGGGCACGCTGGGGCCTACACTGCAAGTCCAGGGAGAGAGGTAGACCCCTGGGTAGCTTGCTGGGGTCAGAGGCCCCTAGGTAGAAGGCCAGGGGGCACCCTGTGGCCTCTACTGCAAGTCCAGGGAGAGAGGTGGACCCCTGGGTGGCTTCCTGGGGTCAGAGGCCCCTAGGTGTAGGGCAAGGGGGCACCCTGGGGCCTATCCTGCAAGTCCAGGGAGAGAGGTGGACCCATGGGTAGCCTGCTGGGGTCAGAGGCCCCTAGGTAGAATGCCAGGGGGCACCCTGGGGCCTCTACTGCAAGTCCAGGGAGAGAGGTGGACCCCTGGGTGGATTGCTTGGGTCAGAGGCCCCTAGGTGGAGGGCAAGGGGGCACCCTGGGGCCTCTACTGCTAGTCCAAGGAGAGAGGTAGACCCCTGGGTAGAATGCTGGGGTCAGAGGCCCCTAGGTGGAGGACCAGGGGGCACCCTGGGGCCTCTACTGCAAGTCCAGGGAGAGGGGTGGACCACTGGGTAGCTTGCTGGGGTCTTAGGCCCTTAGATGGAGCTCCAGGGGGCACCCTAGGGCCTATACTGCAAGTCCAGGGTGAGAGGTGAACCCTGGGTAACTTGCTGGGGTCAGAGGCCCCTAGGTGGAGGGACAGGGGGCACCCTGGGCTCTCTACTGCAAGTCCAGGGAGACAGGTGGACCCCTGGGTAACTTGCTGGGTTCAGAGGCCCCTAGGTGGAGGGACAGGGGGCACCCAGGGGCCTCTACTGCAAGTCCAGGGAGAGAGGTTGACCCCTGGTTGGCTTGCTGGGGTCAGAGGCCCCTAGGTGGAGGGCAAGGGGGCACCCTGGGGCCTCTACTGCAAGTCCAGGGAGAGAGGTGGACCCCTGGGTAGCTTGCTGGGGTCAGAGGCCCCTAGGTGGAGGGCCAGGGGGCACCCTGGGGACTATACTGCAAGTCCAGGAAGAGAGGTGGACCCCTTGGTAGCTTGCAGGGGTTAGAGGCCCCTAGGTGGAGGGCAAGAGGGCACCCTGGGGCCTCTACTGCAAGTCCAGGGAGAGAGGTGGACCCCTGGGTAGCTTGCAGGGGTCAGAGGCCCTTAAGTGGAGGGCCATGGGGCACGCTGGGGCCTACACTGCAAGTCCAGGGAGAGAGGTAGACCCCCGGGTAGCTTGCAGGGGTCAGAGGCCCCTAGGTAGAAGGCCAGGGGGCACCCTGTGGCCTCTACTGCAAGTCCAGGGAGAGAGGTGGACCCCTGGGTGGCTTGCTGGGGTCAGAGGCCACTAGGTGTAGGACAAGGGGGCACCCTGGGGCCTATCCTGCAAGTCCAGGGAGAGAGGTGGACCCATGGGTAGCCTGCTGGGGTCATATGCCCCTAGGTGGAGGGACAGGGGGCACCCTAGGCTCTCTACTGCAAGTCCAGGGAGACAGGTGGACCCCTGGGTAGCTTGCCGGGGTCAGGGGCCCCTATGTGGAGCTCCAGGGCTCACCCAGGGGCCTATGCTGCTAGTCCAGGGAGAGAGGTGGACCCCTGGGTAGCATGCTGGGGTCAGAGGCCACTAGGTGGAGGGCCAGGGGGCACCCTAAGGCCTATACTTTATGTCCAGGGAAAGAGGTAGACCACTGTGTAGCTTGCTGGGGTCAGAGGCCCCTAGGTAGAAGGCCAGGGGGCACCCTGGGGCCTCTACTGCAAGTCCAGGGAGAGAGGTGGACCCCTGGGTAGCTTGCTGGGGTCAGAGGCCCCTGGGTGGAGGGCAAGGGGGCACCCTGGGACCTCTACTGCAAGTCCAGGGAGAGAAATGGACCCCTGGGTAGCTTGCTGGGGTCAGAGGCCCCTGGGTGGAGAGCAAGGGGGCACCCTCGGACCTATACTGCAAGTCCAGGGAGAGAGGTGGACCCCTGGTTAGCTTGCTGGGGTCTTAGGCCCCTATGTGGAGCTCCAGGGGGCACCCTAGGGCCTATACTGCAAGTCCAGGGTGAGAGGTGGACCCCTGGGTAGCTTGCTTGGGTCAGAGGCCCCTAGGTGGAGGGCCAGGGGGTACCCTAGGGCCTATACTGCAAGTCCAGGGTAAGAGATGGACCCCTGAGTAACTTGCTGGGGTCAGAGGCCCCTAGGTGGAGGTACAGGGGGCACCCTGGGCTTTTTAATGCAAGTCCAGGGAGACAGGTGGACCCCTGGGTAGCTTGCTGGGGTCAGAGGCCCCTAGGTGGAGGGCCAAGGGGCACCCTGGGGCCTATACTACAAGTCCAGGGAGAAAGGTGGACCCCTGGGTAGCTTACTGGGGTCAGAGGCCCCTAGGTAGAAGACCAGGGGGCACCCTGGGGCCTATACTGCAAGTCCAGGGAGAGAGGTGGAGCACTGAGTAACTTGCTGGGGTCAGAGGCCCCTAGGTGGAGGGCAAGGGGGCACCCTGGGGCCTCTACTGCAAGTCCAGGGAGAGAGGTGGACCCCTGGGTAGCTTGCAGGTGTCAGAGGCCCTTAGGTGGAGGGCCAGGGGGCACCCTGGGGCCTACACTGCAAGTCCAGGGAGAGAGGTGGACCCCTTGGTAGCTTGCAGGGGTCAGAGGCCCCTAGGTGGAGGGCCAGGGGGCACCCTGGGGCCTATACTGCAAGTCCAGGGAGAGTTGTGGAGCCCTGGGTAACTTGCAGGGGTTAGAGGCCCCTAGGTGGAGGGCCAGGGGGCACCCTGGGGCCTCTACTGCAAGTCCAGGGAGAGAGGTGGACCCCTGGGTAGCATGCTGGGGTCAGAGGCAACTAGGTGGAGGGCCAGGGGGCACCCAAAGGCCTATACTTTATGTCCACGGAAAGAGGTAGACCCCTGGGTAGCTTGCTGGGGTCAGAGGCTCCTAGGTAGAAGGCCAGGGGGTACCCTGGGGCCTCTACTGCAAGTCCAGGGAGAGAGGTGGACCCCTGGGTGGCTTGCAGGGGTCAGAGGCCCCTAGGTGGAGGGCAAGGGGGCACCCTGGGGCCTCTACTGCAAGTCCAGGGAGAGAGGTGGACCCCTGGGTTAGCTTGCAGGGGTCAGAGGCCCTTAGGTGGAGGGCCATGGGGCACCCTGGGGCCTATACTGCAAGACCAGGGAGAGAGGTAGACCCCTGGGTAGCTTGCTGGGGTCAGAGGCCCCTAGGTAGAAGGCCAGGGGGCACCCTGGGGCCTCTACTGCAAGCCCAGGGAAAGAGGTGGACCCCTGGGTGGCTTATTGGAGTCGGAGGCCGCTAGGCGGAGGGCAAGGGGGCACCCTGGGGCCTCTACTGCAAGTCCAGGGAGAGAGGTGGACCCCTGGGTAGCTTGCAGGGGTCAGAGGCCCTTAGGTGGAGGGCCATGGACCACCCTGGGGCCTATTCTGCAAGTCCAGGGAGAGAGGTGGACCCCTGGGTGGATTGCTTGGGTCAGAGGCCCCTAGGTGGAGGGCAAGGGGGCACCCTGGGACCTCTACTGCTAGTCCAAGGAGAGAGGTGGACCCCTGGGTAGCATGCTGGGGTCAGAGGCCCCTAGCTGGAGGACCAGGGGGCACCCTGGGGCCTCTACTGCAAGTCCAGGGAGAGAGGTGGACCCCTGGGTAGCTTGTAGGGGTCAAAGGCCCCTAGGTGGAGGAAAGGAGGTACCCTGGGGCCTCTACTGCATGTCCAGGGAGAGGGGTGGACCCCTGGGTAGCTTGCAGGGGTCAGAGGCCCTTAGGTGGAGGGCCATGGGGCACGCTGGGGCCTACACTGCAAGTCCAGGGAGAGAGGTAGACCCCTGGGCAGCTTGCTGGGGTCAGAGGCCCCTAGGTAGAAGGCCAGGGGGCACCCTGTGGCCTCTACTGCAAGTCCAGGGAGAGAGGTGGACCCCTGGGTGGCTTGCTGGGGTCAGAGGCCCCTAGGTGGAGGGCAAGGGGGCACCCTAAGGCCTATACTTTATGTCCAGTAAAAGAGGTAGACCCCTGGGTAGCTTGCTGGGGTCAGAGGCCCCTAGGTAGAAGGCAAGGGGGCACCCTGGGGCCTCTACTGCAAGTCCAGGGAGAGAGGTGGACTCCTGGGTAGATTGCAGGGGTCAGAGGCTCCTAGGTGGAGGGCAAGGGGGCACCCTGGGGCCTTTACTGCAAGTCCAGCGAGAGAGGTGGACCCCTGGGTAGCTTGCAGGGGTCAGAGGCCCTTAGGTGGAGGGCCAAGGGGCACGCTGGGGCCTACACTGCAAGTCCAGGGAGAGAGGTAGACCCCTGGGTAGCTTGCTGGGGTCAGAGGCCCCTAGGTAGAAGGCCAGGGGACACACTGTGGCCTCTACTGCAAGTCCAGGGAGAGAGGTGGACCCCTGGGTGGCTTGCTGGGGTCAGAGGCCCCTAGGTGTAGGGCAAGGGGGCACCCTGGGGCCTATCCTGCAAGTCCAGGGAGAGAGGTGGACCCATGGGTAGCCTGCTGGGGTCAGAGGCCCCTAGGTAGAAGGCCAGGGGGCACCCTGGGGCCTCTACTGCAAGTCCAGGGAGAGAGGTGGACCCCTGGGTGGATTGCTTGGGTCAGAGGCCCCTAGGTGGAGGGCAAGGGGGCACCCTGGGGCCTCTACTGCTAGTCCAAGGAGAGAGGTGGACCCCTGGGTAGCATGCTGGGGCCAGAGGCCCCTAGGTGGAGGACCAGGGGGCACCCTGGGGCCTCTACTGCAAGTCCAGGGAGAGAGGTGGACCCCTGGGTAGCTTGTAGGGGTCAAAGGCCCCTAGGTGGAGGAAAGGAGGCACCCTGGGGCCTCTACTGCATGTCCAGGGAGAGGGGTGGACCTCTGGGTAGCTTGCTGGGGTCTTAGGCCCTTAGATGGAGCTCCAGGGGGCACCCTAGGGCCTATACTGCAAGTCCAGGGTGAGAGGTGAACCCTGGGTAACTTGCTGGGTTCAGAGGCCCCTAGTTGGAGGGACAGGGGGCACCCTGGGCTCTCTACTGCAAGTCCAGGGAGACAGGTGGACCCCTGGGTAACTTGCTGGGGTCAGAGGCCCCTAGGTGGAGGGAGAGGGGGCACCCAGGGGCCTCTACTGCAAGTCCAGGGAGAGAGGTGGACCCCTTGGTAGCTTGCAGGGGTTAGAGGCCCCTAGGTGGAGGGCAAGATGGCACCCTGGGGCCTCTACTGCAAGTCCAGGGACAGAGGTGGACCCCTGGGTAGCTTGCAGGTGTCAGAGGCCCTTAGGTGGAGGGCCAGGGGGCACCCTGGGGCCTTTACTGCAAGTCCAGTGAGAGAGGTGGACCCCTGGTTAGCTTGCTGGGGTCTTAAGCCCCTATGTGGAGCTCCAGGGGGCACCCTAGGGCCTATACTGCAAGTCCAGGGTGAGAGGTGGACCCCTGGGTAGCTTGCTGGGGTCAGAGGCCCCTAGGTGGAGGGCCAGGGGGCACCCTAGGGCCTACACTGCAAGTCCAGGGTGAGAGGTGGACCCCTGAGTAACTTGCTGGGGTCAGAGGCCCATAGGTGGAGGAAAGGAGGCACCCTGGGGCCTCTACTTCATGTCCAGGGAGAGGGGTGGACTCCTGGGTAGCTTGCTGGGGTCTTAGGCCCTTAGATGGAGCTCCAGGGGGCACCCTAGGGCCTATACTGCAAGTCCAGGGTGGGAGGTGAACCCTGGGTAACTTGCTGGGGTCAGAGGCCCCTAGGTGGAGGGACAGGGGGCACCCTGGGCTCTCTACTGCAAGTTCAGGGAGACAGGTGGACCCCTGGGTAACTTGCTGGGGTCAGAGGCCCCTAGGTGGAGGGACAGGGGGCACCCAGGGGCCTCTACTGCAAGTCCAGGGAGAGAGGTTGACCCCTGGTTGGCTTGCTGGGGTCAGAGGCCCCTAGGTGGAGGGCAAGGGGGCACCCTGGGGCCTCTACTGCAAGTCCAGGGAGAGAGGTGGACCCCTGGGTAGCTTGTCTTGGGTCAGAGGCCCCTAGGTGGAGGGCCAGGGGGCACCCTGGGGCCTATACTGCAAGTCCAGGGAGAGAGGTGGACCCCTGGGTAGCTTGCAGGGGTCAGAGTCCCTTAAGTGGAGGGCCATGGGGCACGCTGGGGCCTACACTGCAAGTCCAGGGAGAGAGGTGGAGCACTGAGTAACTTGCTGGGGTCAGAGGCCCCTAGGTGGAAAGCAAGGGGGCACCCTGGGGCCTCTACTTCAAGTCCAGGGACAGAGGTGGACCCCTGGGTAGCTTGCAGGTGTCAGAGGCCCTTAGGTGGAGGGCCAGGGGGCACCCTGGGGAATTTACTGCAAGTCCAGTGAGAGAGGTGGACCCCTGGTTAGCTTGCTGGGGTCTTAAGCCCCTATGTGGAGCTCCAGGGGGCACCCTAGGGCCTATACTGCAAGTCCAGGGTGAGAGGTGGACCCCTGGGTAGCTTGCTGGGGTCAGAGGCCCCTATGTGGAGGGCCAGGGGGCAGCCTAGGGCCTATACTGCAAGTCCAGGGTGAGAGGTGGACCCCTGAGTAACTTGCTGGGGTCAGAGGCCCCTAGGTGGAGGTACAGGGGGCACCCTGGGCTCTTTAATGCAAGTCCAGGGAGACAGGTGGACCCCTGGGTAGCTTGCTGGGGTCAGAGGCCTCTAGGTGGAGGGCCAAGGGGCACCCTGGGGCCTATACTACAAGTCCAGGGAGAAAGGTGGACCCCTGGGTAGCTTACTGGGGTCAGAGGCTCCTAGGTAGAAGACCAGGGGGCACCCTGGGGCCTATACTGCAAGTCCAGGGAGAGAGGTGGAGCACTGAGTAACTTGCTGGGGTCAGAGGCCCCTAGGTGGAGGGCAAGGGGGCACCCTGGGGCCTCTACTGCAAGTCCAGGGACAGAGGTGGACCCCTGAGTAGCTTGCAGGTGTCAGAGGCCCTTAGGTGGAGGGCCAGGGGGCACCCTGGGGCCTTTACTGCAAGTCCAGGGAGAGAGGTGGACCCCTGGGTAGCTTGCAGGGGTCAGAGGCCCTTAGGTGGAGGGCCATGGGGCACGCTGGGGCCTACACTGCAAGTCCAGGGAGAGAGGTAGACCCCTGGGTAGCTTGCTGGGGTTAGAGGCCCCTAGGTAGAAGGCCAGGGGGCACCCTGTGGCCTCTACTGCAAGTCCAGGGAGAGAGGTGGACCCCTGGGTGGCTTGCTGGGGTCAGAGGCCCCTAGGTGTAGGGCAAGGGGGCACACTGGGGCCTATCCTGCAAGTCCAGGGAGAGAGGTGGACCCATGGGTAGCCTGCTGGGGTCAGAGGCCCCTAGGTAGAAGGCCAGGGGGCACCCTGGGGCCTCTACTGCAAGTCCAGGGAGAGAGGTGGACCCCTGGGTGGATTGCTTGGGTCAGAGGTCCCTAGGTGGAGGGCAAGGGGGCACCCTGGGGCCTCTACTGCTAGTCCAAGGAGAGAGGTGGACCCCTGGGTAGCATGCTGGGGTCAGAGGCCCCTAGGTGGAGGACCAGGGGGCACCCTGGGGCCTCTACTGCAAGTCCAGGGAGAGAGGTGGACACCTGGGTAGCTTGTAGGGGTCAAAGGCCCCTAGGTGGAGGAAAGGAGGCACCCTGGGGCCTCTACTGCATGTCCAGGGAGAGGGGTGGACTCCTGGGTAGCTTGCTGGGGTCTTAGGCCCTTAGATGGAGCTCCAGGGGGCACCCTAGGGCCTATACTGCAAGTCCAGGGTGGGAGGTGAACCCTGGGTAACTTGCTGGGGTCAGAGGCCCCTAGGTGGAGGGACAGGGGGCACCCTGGGCTCTCTACTGCAAGTTCAGGGAGACAGGTGGACCCCTGGGTAACTTGTTGGGGTCAGAGGCCCCTAGGTGGAGGGACAGGGGGCACCCAGGGGCCTTTACTGCAAGTCCAGGGAGAGAGGTTGACCCCTGGTTGGCTTGCTGGGGTCAGAGGCCCCTAGGTGGAGGGCAAGGGGGCACCCTGAGGCCTCTACTGCAAGTCCAGGGAGAGAGGTGGACCCCTGGGTAGCTTGCTGGGGTCAGAGGCCCCTAGGTGGAGGGCCAGGGGGCACCCTGGGGCCTATACTGCAAGTCCAGGGAGAGAGGTGGACCCCTTGGTAGCTTGCAGGGGTTAGAGGCCCCTAGGTGGAGGGCAAGAGGGCACCCTGGGGCCTCTACTGCAAGTCCAGGGAGAGAGGTGGACCCCTGGGTAGCTTGCAGGGGTCAGAGGCCCTTAAGTGGAGGGCCATGGGGCACGCTGGGGCCTACACTGCAAGTCCAGGGAGAGAGGTAGACCCCTGGGTAGCTTGCCGGGGTCAGAGGCCCCTAGGTAGAAGGCCAGGGGGCACCCTGTGGCCTCTACTGCAAGTCCAGGGAGAGAGGTGGACCCCTGGGTGGCTTGCTGGGGTCAGAGGCCCTTAGGTGTAGGGCAAGGGGGCACCCTGGGGCCTATCCTGCAAGTCCAGGGAGAGAGGTGGACCCATGGGTAGCCTGCTGGGGTCAGAGGCCCCTAGGTAGAAGGCCAGGGGGCACCCTGGGGCCTCTACTGCAAGTCCAGGGAGAGAGTTGGACCCCTGGGTGGATTGCTGGGGTCAGAGGCCCCTAGGTGGAAGGACAGGGGGCACCCAGGGGCCTCTACTGCAAGTCCAGGGAGAGAGGTGGACCCTTTGGTAGCTTGAAGGGGTTAGAGGCCCCTAGGTGGACGGCCAGGGGGCACCCTGGGGCCCATACTGCAAGTCCAGGGAGAGAGGTGGACCCCTGGGTAACTTGCTGGGGTCAGAGGCCCCTAGGTGGAGGGACAGGGGGCACCCTAGGCTCTCTACTGCAAGTCCAGGGAGACAGGTGGACCCCTGGGTAGCTTGCTGGGGTCAAGGGCCCCTATGTGGAGTGCCAGGGCTCGCCCAGGGGCCTATGCTGCTAGTCCAGGGAGAGAGGTGGACCCCTGGGTAACTTGCAGGGGTCAGACGCCCCTAGGTAGAGTGCCTGTGGGCACCCTGGGGCCTCTACTGCAAGTCCAGGGAGAGAGGTTGACCCCTGGGTAGCTTGCTGGGGTCAGAGGCCCCTAGGTAGAAGGCCAGGGGGCACCCTGGGGCCTCTACTGCAAGTCCAGGGAGAGAGGTGGACCCCTGGGTAGCTTGTAGGGGTCGAAGGCCCCTAGGTGGAGGAAAGGAGGCACCCTGGGGCCTCTACTGCATGTCCAGGGAGAGGGGTGGACGCCTGGCTAGCTTGCTGGGGTCTTAGGCCCTTAGATGGAGCTCCAAGGGGCACGCTAGGGCCTATACTGCAAGTCCAGGGTGAGAGGTGAACCCTGGGTAACTTGCTGGGGTCAGAGTCCCCTAGGTGGATGGACAGGGGGCACCCTGGGCTCTCTACTGCAAGTCCAGGGAGACAGGTGGACCCCTGGGTAACTTGCTGGGGTCAGAGGCCCCTAGGTGGAGGGAGAGGGGGCACCCAGTGGCCTCTACTGCAAGTCCAGGGAGAGAGGTTGACCCCTGGTTGGCTTGCTGGGGTCAGAGGCCCCTAGGTGGAGGGCAAGGGGGCACCCTGGGGCCTCTACTGCAAGTCCAGGAAGAGAGGTGGACCCCTGGGTAGCTTGCTGGGGTCAGAGGCCCCTAGGTGGAGGGCAAGAGGGCACCCTGGGGCCTCTACTGCAAGTCCAGGGAGATAGGTGGACCCCTGGGTAGCTTGCAGGGGTCAGAGGCCCTTAGGTGGAGGGCCATGGGGCACTCTGGGGCCTACACTGCAAGTCCAGGGAGAGAGGTAGACCCCTGGGTAGCTTGCCGGGGTCAGAGGCCCCTAGGTAGAAGGCCAGGGGGCACCCAGTGGCCTCTACTGCAAGTCCAGGGAGAGAGGTGGACCCCTGGGTGGCTTGCTGGGCTCAGAGGCCCCTAGGTGTAGGGCAAGGGGGCACCCTGGGGCCTATCCTGCAAGTCCAGGGAGAGAGGTGGACCCATGGGTAGCCTGCTGGGGTCAGAGACCCCTAGGTAGTAGGCCAGGGGGCACCCTGGGGCCTCTACTGCAAGTCCAGGGAGAGAGTTGGTCCACTGGGGGGATTGCTGGGGTCAGAGGCCCCTATGTGGAGGGACAGGTGGCACCCAGGGGCCTCTACTGCAAGTCCAGGGAGAGAGGTGGACCCCTTGGTAGCTTGCAGGGGTTAGAGGCCCCTAGGTGGACGGCCAGGGGGCACCCTGGGGCCTCTACTGCAAGTCCAGGGAGAGAGGTTGACCCCTGGTTGGCTTGCTGGGGTCAGAGGCCCCTAGGTGGAGGGCAAGGGGGCACCCTGGGGCCTCTACTGCAAGTCCAGGGAGAGAGGTGGACCCCAGGGTAGCTTGCTGGGGTCAGAGGCCCCTAGGTGGAGGGCCAGGGGGCACCCTGGGGCCTATACTGCAAGCCCAGGGAGAGAGGTGGACCCCTTGGTAGCTTGCAGGGGTTAGAGGCCCCTAGAAGGAGGGCAAGGGGGCACCCTGGGGCCTCTACTGCAAGTCCAGGGAGAGAGGTGGACCCCTGGGTAGCTTGCAGGGGTCAGAGGCCCTTAGGTGTAGGGCCATGGGGCACGCTGGGGCCTACACTGCAAGTCCAGGGAGAGAGGTAGACCCCTGGGTAGCTTGCTGGGGTCAGAGGCCCCTAGGTAGAAGGCCAGGGGGCACCCTGTGGCCTCTACTGCAAGTCCAGGGAGAGAGTTGGACCCCTGGGTAGCTTGCTGGGGTCTTAGGCCCCTAGGTGGAGCTCCAGGGGGCACCCTAGGGCCTATACTGCAAGTCCAGGGTGAGAAATAGAACCCTGGGTAGCTTGCTGGTATCAGAGGCCCTTAGGTAGAAGGCCAGGGGGCACCCTGGGTTCTCCATTGCAAGTCCAGGGAGAGAGGTGGACACCTGGGTAGCTTGCAGGAGTCTTAGGCCCCTAGGTGCAGCTCCAGGGGGCACCCTAGGGCCTATACTGCAAGTCCAGGGTGAGAGGTGGACCACTGGGTAGCTTGCTGGGGTCAGAGGCCCCTAGGTGTAGGGCCAGGGGCACACTGGGGCCTATCCTGCAAGTCCATGGAGAGAGGTGGACCCCTGGGTAACTTGCTGGGGTTTGAGGCCCCTAGGTGGAGGGACAGGGGGCACCATGGGCTCTCTACTGCAAGTCCAGGGAGACAGGTGGACCCATGGGTAGCTTGCTAGGGTCAGGGGCCCCTATGTGGAGGGCCAGGGCTCACCCTGGGGCCACTACTGCAAGTCCAGGGAGAGAGGTGGACCCCTGGGTAGCTTGCTGGGATCAGAGGCCCTTAGGTAGAAGACCAGGGGGCACCCTGGGTTCTCTACTGCAAGTCCAGGGAGAGAGGTTGACCCCTGGGTGGCTTGCTGGGGTCAGAGGCCCCTAGGTGGAGGGACAGGGGGCAACCTGGGCTATCTACTGCAAGTCCGGGGAGACAGGTGGACCCCTGGGTAGCTTGCTAGGGTCAGAGGCCCCTAGGTGGAAGGCCAAGGGGCACCCTGGGGCCTATACTGCAAGTCCAGGGAGAGAGGTGGACCGCTGGGTAGCTTGCTGGGTTCAGAGGCCCCTATGTGGAGGGCAAGGGTGCACCCTGGGGCCTCCATTGCAAGTCCAGGGAGAGAGGTGGACACCTGGGTTGCTTGCAGGGGTCTTAGGCCCCTAGGTGAAGCTCCAGGGGGCACCCTAGGTCCTATACTACAAGTCCAGGGTGAGAGGTGGACCACAGGGTAGCTTGCTGGGGTCTTAGGCCCCTAGGTGGAGCTCCAGGGGGCACCCTAGGGCCTATACTGCAAGTCCAGGGTGAGAGGTGGACCCCTGAGTAGCTTGCTGGGGTCAGAGGCCCCTAGGTAGAAGGCCAGGGGGCACCCTGTGGCCTCTACTGCAAGTCCAGGGAAAGAGGTGGACCCCTGGGTGGCTTGCTGGGGTCAGAGGCCCCTAGGTGGAGGGCAAGGGGGCACCCTGTGGCCTATCCTGCAAGTCCAGGGAGAGAGGTGGACCCATGGGTAGCCTGCTGGGGTCAGAGGCCCCTAGGTAGAAGGCCAGGGTGCACCCTGGGGCCTCTACTGCAAGTCCAGGGAGAGAGGTGGACCCCTGGGTGGATTGCTGGGGTCAGAGGCCCCTAGGTGGAGGGCAAGGGGGCACCCTGGGGCCTCTACTGCTAGTCCGAGGAGAGAGGTGGACCCCTGGGTAGCATGATGGGGTCAGAGGCCCCTAGGTGGAGGACCAGGGGGCACCCTGGGGCCTCTACTGCAAGTCCAGACAGAGAGAGGTGGACCCCTGGGTAGCTTGTAGGGGTCAAAGGCCCCTAGGTGGAGGAAAGGGGGCACCCTGGGGCCTCTACTGCATGTCCAGGGAGAGGGGTGGACCCCTGGGTAGCTTGCTGGAGTCTTAGGCCCTTAGATGGAGCTCCAGGGGGCACCCTAGGGCCTTTACTGCAAGTCCAGGGTGAGAGGTGGACCCTGGGTAACTTGCTGGGGTCAGAGGCCCCTAAGTGGAGGGACAGGGGGCACCCTGGGCTCTCTACTGCAAGTCCAGGGAGACAGGTGGACCCCTGGGTAACTTGCTGGGGTCAGAGGCCCCTAGGTGGAGGGACAGGGGGCACCCAGGGGCCTCTACTGCAAGTCCAGGGAGAGAGGTTGACCCCTGGTTGGCTTGCTGGGGTCAGAGGCCCCTAGGTGGAGGGCAAGGGGGCACCCTGGGGCCTCTACTGCAAGTCCAGGGAGAGAGGTGGATCCCAGGGTAGCTTGCTGGGGTCAGAGGCCCCTAGGTGGAGAGCCAGGGGGCACCCTGGGGCCTATACTGCAAATCCAGGGAGAGAGGTGGACCCCTTGGTAGCTTGCAGGGGTTAGAGGCCCCTAGGTGGAGGGCAAGGGGGCACCCTGGGGCCTCTACTGCAAGTCCAGGGAGAGAGGTGGACCCCTGGGTAGCTTGCAGGGGTCAGAGGCCCTTAGGTGTAGGGCCATGGGGCACGCTGGGGCCTACACTGCAAGTCCAGGGAGAGAGGTAGACCCCTGGGTAGCTTGCTGGGGTCAGAGGCCCCTAGGTAGAAGGCCAGGGGGCACCCTGTGGCCTCTACTGCAAGTCCAGGGAGAGAGTTGGACCCCTGGGTGGCTTGCTGGGGTCCGAGGCCCCTAGGTGTAGGGCAAGGGGGCACCCTAGGTCCTATCATGCAAGTCCAGGGAGAGAGGTGGACCCCTGGGTGGATTGCTGGGGTCAGAGGCCCCTAGGTGGAGGGCAAGGGGGCACCCTGGGGCCTCTACTGCTAGTCCAAGGAGAGAGGTGGAAAACTGGGTAGCATGCTGGGTTCAGAGGCCCCTAGGTGGAGGACCAGGGGGCACCCTGGGGCCTCTACTGCAAGTCCAGGGAGAGAGGTGGACCCCTGGGTAGCTTGTAGGGGTCAAAGGCCCCTAGGTGGAGGAAAGGGGGCACCCTATGGGCCTCTACTGCATGTCCAGGGAGAGGGGTGGACCCCTGGGTAATTTGCTGGGGTCTTAGGCCCTTAGATGTAGCTCCAGGGGGCACCCGGGGGCCTATACTGCAAGTCCAGGGAGAGAGGTGGACCGCTGGGTAGCTTGCTGGGTTCAGAGGCCCCTAGGTGGAGGGCAAGGGTGCACCCTGGGGCCTCCATTGCAAGTCCAGGGAGAGAGGTGGACACCTGGGTTGCTTGCAGGGGTCTTAGGCCCCTAGGTGAAGCTCCAGGGGGCACCCTAGGTCCTATACTACAAGTCCAGGGTGAGAGGTGGACCACAGAGTAGCTTGCTGGGGTCTTAGGCCCCTAGGTGGAGCTCCAGGGGGCACCCTAGGGCCTATACTGCAAGTCCAGGGTGAGAGGTGTACCCCTGAGTAGCTTGCTGGGGTCAGAGGCCCCTAGGTAGAAGGCCAGGGGGCACCCTGTGGCCTCTACTGCAAGTCCAGGGAGAGAGGTGGACCCCTGGGTGGCTTGCTGGGGTCAGAGCTCCCTAGGTGGAGGGCAAGGGGGCACCCTGGGGCCTATCCTGCAAGTCCAGGGAGAGAGGTGGACCCATGGGTAGCCTGCTGGGGTCAGAGGCCCCTAGGTAGAAGGCCAGGGTGCACCCTGGGGCCTCTACTGCAAGTCCAGGGAGAGAGGTGGACCCCTGGGTGGATTGCTGGGGTCAGAGGCCCCTAGGTGGAGGGCAAGGGGGCACCCTGGGGCCTCTACTGCTAGTCCGAGGAGAGAGGTGGACCCCTGGGTAGCATGATGGGGTCAGAGGCCCCTAGTTGGAGGACCAGGGGGCACCCTGGGGCCTCTACTGCAAGTCCAGAGAGAGAGAGGTGGACCCCTGGGTAGCTTGTAGGGGTCAAAGGCCCCTAGGTGGAGGAAAGGGGGCACCCTGTGGCCTCTACTGCATGTCCAGGGAGAGGGGTGGACCCCTGGGTAGCTTGCTGGTGTCTTAGGCCCTTAGATGGAGCTCCAGGGGGCACCCTAGGGCCTATACTGCAAGTCCAGGGTGAGAGGTGGACCCTGGGTAACTTGCTGGGGTCAGAGGCCCCTAAGTGGAGGGACAGGGGGCACCCCGGGCTCTCTACTGCAAGTCCAGGGAGACAGGTGGACCCCTGGGTAACTTGCTGGGGTCAGAGGCCCCTAGGTGGAGGGACAGGGGGCACCCCGGGGCCTCTACTGCAAGTCCAGGGAGAGAGGTTGACCCCTGGTTGGCTTGCTGGGGTCAGAGGCCCCTAGGTGGAGGGCAAGGGGGCACCCTGGGGCCTCTACTGCAAGTCCAGGGAGAGAGGTGGACCCCAGGGTAGCTTGCTGGGGTCAGAGGCCCCTAAGTGGAGGGCCAGGGGGCACCCTGGGGCCTATACTGCAAGCCCAGGGAGAGAGGTGGACCCCTTGGTAGCTTGCAGGGGTTAGAGGCCCCTAGGTGGAGGGCAAGGGGGCACCCTGGGGCCTCTACTGCAAGTCCAGGGAGAGAGGTGGACCCCTGGGTAGCTTGCAGGGGTCAGAGGCCCTTAGGTGTAGGGCCATGGGGCACGCTGGGGCCTACACTGCAAGTCCAGGGAGAGAGGTAGACCCCTGGGTAGCTTGCTGGGGTCAGAGGCCCCTAGGTAGAAGGCCAGGGGGCACCCTGTGGCCTCTACTGCAAGTCCAGGGAGAGAGTTGGACCCCTGGGTGGCTTGCTGGGGTCCGATGCCCCTAGGTGTAGGGCAAGGGGGCACCCTGGGTCCTATCCTGCAAGTCCAGGGAGAGAGGTAGACCCCTGGGTAGCTTGCTGGGGTCATAGGCCCCTAGGTAGAAGGCCAGGGGGCACCATGGGGCCTCTACTGCAAGTCCATTGAGAGAGGTGGACCCCTTGTTGGCTTGCTGGGGTCAGAGGCCCCTAGGTGGAGGGCAAGGGAGCACCCTGGGGCCTCTACTGCAAGTCCAAGGAGAGAGGTGGACCCCTGGGTAGCTTGCTGGTATCAGAGGCCCTTAGGTAGAAGGCCAGGGGGCACCCTGGGTTCTCCATTGCAAGTCCAGGGAGAGAGGTGGACACCTGGGTAGCTTGCAGGAGTCTTAGGCCCCTAGGTGCAGCTCCAGGGGGCACCCTAGGGCCTATACTGCAAGTCCAGGGTGAGAGGTGGACCACTGGGTAGCTTGCTGTGGTCAGAGGCCCCTAGGTGTAGGGCCAGGGGCACACTGGGGCCTATCCTGCAAGTCCATGGAGAGAGGTGGACCCCTGGGGTAACTTGCTGGGGTTTGAGGCCCCTAGGTGGAGGGACAGGGGGCACCATGGGCTCTCTACTGCAAGTCCAGGGAGACAGGTGGACCCATGGGTAGCTTGCTAGGGTCAGGGGCCCCTATGTGGAGGGCCAGGGCTCACCCTGGGGCCTCTACTGTAAGTCCAGGGAGAGAGATAGAACCCTGGGTAGCTTGCTGGTATCAGAGGCCCTTAGGTAGAAGGCTAGGGGGCACCCTGGGTTCTCCATTGCAAGTCCAGGGAGAGAGGTGGACACCTGGGTAGCTTGCAGGAGTCTTAGGCCCCTAGGTGCAGCTCCAGGGGGCACCCTAGGGCCTATACTGCAAGTCCAGGGTGAGAGGTGGACCACTGGGTAGCTTGCTGGGGTCAGAGGCCCCTAGGTGTAGGGCCAGGGGCACACTGGGGCCTATCCTGCAAGTCCATGGAGAGAGGTGGACCCCTGGGTAACTTGCTGGGGTTTGAGGCCCCTAGGTGGAGGGACAGGGGGCACCATGGGCTCTCTACTGCAAGTCCAGGGAGACAGGTGGACCCATGGGTAGCTTGCTAGGGTCAGGGGCCCCTATGTGGAGGGCCAGGGCTCACCCTGGGGCCTCTACTGCAAGTCCAGGGAGAGAGGTGGACCCCTGGGTAGCTTGCTGGGATCAGAGGCCCTTAGGTAGAAGACCAGGGGGCACCCTGGGTTATCTACTGCAAGTCCAGGGAGAGAGGTTGACCCCTGGGTGGCTTGCTGGGGTCAGAGGCCCCTAGGTGGAGGGACAGGGGGCAACCTGGGCTATCTACTGCAAGTCCGGGGAGACAGGTGGACCCCTGGGTAGCTTGCTAGGGTCAGAGGCCCCTAGGTGGAAGGCCAAGGGGCACCCTGGGGCCTATACTGCAAGTCCAGGGAGAGAGGTGGACCGCTGGGTAGCTTGCTGGGTTCAGAGGCCCCTATGTGGAGGGCAAGGGTGCACCCTGGGGCCTCCATTGCAAGTCCAGGGAGAGAGGTGGACACCTGGGTTGCTTGCAGGGGTCTTAGGCCCCTAGGTGAAGCTCCAGGGGGCACCCTAGGTCCTATACTACAAGTCCAGGGTGAGAGGTGGACCACAGGGTAGCTTGCTGGGGTCTTAGGCCCCTAGGTGGAGCTCCAGGGGGCACCCTAGGGCCTATACTGCAAGTCCAGGGTGAGAGGTGGACCCCTGAGTAGCTTGCTGGGGTCAGAGGCCCCTAGGTAGAAGGCCAGGGGGCACCCTGTGGCCTCTACTGCAAGTCCAGGGAAAGAGGTGGACCCCTGGGTGGCTTGCTGGGGTCAGAGGCCCCTAGGTGGAGGGCAAGGGGGCACCCTGGGGCCTATCCTGCAAGTCCAGGGAGAGAGGTGGACCCATGGGTAGCCTGCTGGGGCCAGAGGCCCCTAGGTAGAAGGCCAGGGTGCACCCTGGGGCCTCTACTGCAAGTCCAGGGAGAGAGGTGGACCCCTGGGTGGATTGCTGGGGTCAGAGGCCCCTAGGTGGAGGGCAAGGGGGCACCCTGGGGCCTCTACTGCTAGTCCGAGGAGAGAGGTGGACCCCTGGGTAGCATGATGGGGTCAGAGGCCCCTAGGTGGAGGACCAGGGGGCACCCTGGGGCCTCTACTGCAAGTCCAGAGAGAGAGAGGTGGACCCCTGGGTAGCTTGTAGGGGTCAAAGGCCCCTAGGTGGAGGAAAGGGGGCACCCTGGGGCCTCTACTGCATGTCCAGGGAGAGGGGTGGACCCCTGGGTAGCTTGCTGGAGTCTTAGGCCCTTAGATGGAGCTCCAGGGGGCACCCTAGGGCCTTTACTGCAAGTCCAGGGTGAGAGGTGGACCCTGGGTAACTTGCTGGGGTCAGAGGCCCCTAAGTGGAGGGACAGGGGGCACCCTGGGCTCTCTACTGCAAGTCCAGGGAGACAGGTGGACCCCTGGGTAACTTGCTGGGGTCAGAGGCCCCTAGGTGGAGGGACAGGGGGCACCCAGGGGCCTCTACTGCAAGTCCAGGGAGAGAGGTTGACCCCTGGTTGGCTTGCTGGGGTCAGAGGCCCCTAGGTGGAGGGCAAGGGGGCACCCTGGGGCCTCTACTGCAAGTCCAGGGAGAGAGGTGGATCCCAGGGTAGCTTGCTGGGGTCAGAGGCCCCTAGGTGGAGGGCCAGGGGGCACCCTGGGGCCTATACTGCAAATCCAGGGAGAGAGGTGGACCCCTTGGTAGCTTGCAGGGGTTAGAGGCCCCTAGGTGGAGGGCAAGGGGGCACCCTGGGGCCTCTACTGCAAGTCCAGGGAGAGAGGTGGACCCCTGGGTAGCTTGCAGGGGTCAGAGGCCCTTAGGTGTAGGGCCATGGGGCACGCTGGGGCCTACACTGCAAGTCCAGGGAGAGAGGTAGACCCCTGGGTAGCTTGCTGGGGTCAGAGGCCCCTAGGTAGAAGGCCAGGGGGCACCCTGTGGCCTCTACTGCAAGTCCAGGGAGAGAGTTGGACCCCTGGGTGGCTTGCTGGGGTCCGAGGCCCCTAGGTGTAGGGCAAGGGGGCACCCTGGGTCCTATCATGCAAGTCCAGGGAGAGAGGTGGACCCCTGGGTGGATTGCTGGGGTCAGAGGCCCCTAGGTGGAGGGCAAGGGGGCACCCTGGGGCCTCTACTGCTAGTCCAAGGAGAGAGGTGGAAAACTGGGTAGCATGCTGGATTCAGAGGCCCCTAGGTGGAGGACCAGGGGGCACCCTGGGGCCTCTACTGCAAGTCCAGGGAGAGAGGTGGACCCCTGGGTAGCTTGTAGGGGTCGAAGGCCCCTAGGTGGAGGAAAGGGGGCACCCTAGGGCCTCTACTGCATGTCCAGGGAGAGGGGTGGACCCCTGGGTAACTTGCTGGGGTCTTAGGCCCTTAGATGTAGCTCCAGGGGGCACCCGGGGGCCTATACTGCAAGTCCAGGGAGAGAGGTGGACCGCTGGGTAGCTTGCTGGGTTCAGAGGCCCCTAGGTGGAGGGCAAGGGTGCACCCTGTGGCCTCCATTGCAAGTACAGGGAGAGAGGTGGACACCTGGGTTGCTTGCAGGGGTCTTAGGCCCCTAGGTGAAGCTCCAGGGGGCACCCTAGGTCCTATACTACAAGTCCAGGGTGAGAGGTGGACCACAGAGTAGCTTGCTGGGGTCTTAGGCCCCTAGGTGGAGCTCCAGGGGGCACCCTAGGGCCTATACTGCAAGTCCAGGGTGAGAGGTGTACCCCTGAGTAGCTTGCTGGGGTCAGAGGCCCCTAGGTAGAAGGCCAGGGGGCACCCTGTGGCCTCTACTGCAAGTCCAGGGAGAGAGGTGGACCCCTGGGTTGCTGGCTGGGGTCAGAGCTCCCTAGGTGGAGGGCAAGGGGGCACCCTGGGGCCTATCCTGCAAGTCCAGGGAGAGAGGTGGACCCATGGGTAGCCTGCTGGGGTCAGAGGCCCCTAGGTAGAAGGCCAGGGTGCACCCTGGGGCCTCTACTGCAAGTCCAGGGAGAGAGGTGGACCCCTGGGTGGATTGCTGGGGTCAGAGGCCCCTAGGTGGAGGGCAAGGGGGCACCCTGGGGCCTCTACTGCTAGTCCGAGGAGAGAGGTGGACCCCTGGGTAGCATGATGGGGTCAGAGGCCCCTAGGTGGAGGACCAGGGGGCACCCTGGGGCCTCTACTGCAAGTCCAGAGAGAGAGAGGTGGACCCCTGGGTAGCTTGTAGGGGTCAAAGGCCCCTAGGTGGAGGAAAGGGGGCACCCTGTGGCCTCTACTGCATGTCCAGGGAGAGGGGTGGACCCCTGGGTAGCTTGCTGGTGTCTTAGGCCCTTAGATGGAGCTCCAGGGGGCACCCTAGGGCCTATACTGCAAGTCCAGGGTGAGAGGTGGACCCTGGGTAACTTGCTGGGGTCAGAGGCCCCTAAGTGGAGGGACAGGGGGCACCCTGGGCTCTCTACTGCAAGTCCAGGGAGACAGGTGGACCCCTGGGTAACTTGCTGGGGTCAGAGGCCCCTAGGTGGAGGGACAGGGGGCACCCCGGGGCCTCTACTGCAAGTCCAGGGAGAGAGGTTGACCCCTGGTTGGCTTGCTGGGGTCAGAGGCCCCTAGGTGGAGGGCAAGGGGGTACCCTGGGGCCTCTACTGCAAGTCCAGGAAGAGAGGTGGACCCCAGGGTAGCTTGCTGGGGTCAGAGGCCCTTAGATGTAGCTCCAGGGGGCACCCGGGGGCCTATACTGCAAGTCCAGGGAGAGAGGTGGACCGCTGGGTAGCTTGCTGGGTTCAGAGGCCCCTAGGTGGAGGGCAAGGGTGCACCCTGGGGCCTCCATTGCAAGTCCAGGGAGAGAGGTGGACACCTGGGTTGCTTGCAGGGGTCTTAGGCCCCTAGGTGAAGCTCCAGGGGGCACCCTAGGTCCTATACTACAAGTCCAGGGAGAGAGGTGGACCACAGAGTAGCTTGCTGGGGTCTTAGGCCCCTAGGTGGAGCTCCAGGGGGCACCCTAGGGCCTATACTGCAAGTCCAGGGTGAGAGGTGTACCCCTGAGTAGCTTGCTGGGGTCAGAGGCCCCTAGGTAGAAGGCCAGGGGGCACCCTGTGGCATCTACTGCAAGTCCAGGGAGAGAGGTGGACCCCTGGGTTGCTGGCTGGGGTCAGAGCTCCCTAGGTGGAGGGCAAGGGGGCACCCTGGGGCCTATCCTGCAAGTCCAGGGAGAGAGGTGGACCCATGGGTAGCCTGCTGGGGTCAGAGGCCCCTAGGTAGAAGGCCAGGGTGCACCCTGGGGCCTCTACTGCAAGTCCAGGGAGAGAGGTGGACCCCTGGGTGGATTGCTGGGGTCAGAGGCCCCTAGGTGGAGGGCAAGGGGGCACCCTGGGGCCTCTACTGCTAGTCCGAGGAGAGAGGTGGACCCCTGGGTAGCATGATGGGGTCAGAGGCCCCTAGGTGGAGGACCAGGGGGCACCCTGGGGCCTCTACTGCAAGTCCAGAGAGAGAGAGGTGGACCCCTGGGTAGCTTGTAGGGGTCAAAGGCCCCTAGGTGGAGGAAAGGGGGCACCCTGTGGCCTCTACTGCATGTCCAGGGAGAGGGGTGGACCCCTGGGTAGCTTGCTGGTGTCTTAGGCCCTTAGATGGAGCTCCAGGGGGCACCCTAGGGCCTATACTGCAAGTCCAGGGTGAGAGGTGGACCCTGGGTAACTTGCTGGGGTCAGAGGCCCCTAAGTGGAGGGACAGGGGGCACCCTGGGCTCTCTACTGCAAGTCCAGGGAGACAGGTGGACCCCTGGGTAACTTGCTGGGGTCAGAGGCCCCTAGGTGGAGGGACAGGGGGCACCCCGGGGCCTCTACTGCAAGTCCAGGGAGAGAGGTTGACCCCTGGTTGGCTTGCTGGGGTCAGAGGCCCCTAGGTGGAGGGCAAGGGGGCACCCTGGGGCCTCTACTGCAAGTCCAGGAAGAGAGGTGGACCCCAGGGTAGCTTGCTGGGGTCAGAGGCCCCTAGGTGGAGGGCCAGGGGGCACCCTGGGGCCTATACTGCAAGCCCAGGGAGAGAGGTGGACCCCTTGGTAGCTTGCAGGGGTTAGAGGCCCCTAGGTGGAGGGCAAGGGGGCACCCTGGGGCCTCTACTGCAAGTCCAGGGAGAGAGGTGGACCCCTGGGTAGCTTGCAGGGGTCAGAGGCCCTTAGGTGTAGGGCCATGGGGCACGCTGGGGCCTACACTGCAAGTCCAGGGAGAGAGGTAGACCCCTGGGTAGCTTGCTGGGGTCAGAGGCCCCTAGGTAGAAGGCCAGGGGGCACCCTGTGGCCTCTACTGCAAGTCCAGGGAGAGAGTTGGACCCCTGGGTGGCTTGCTGGGGTCCGAGGCCCCTAGGTGTAGGGCAAGGGGGCACCCTGGGTCCTATCCTGCAAGTCCAGGGAGAGAGGTGGACCCCTGGGTGGATTGCTGGGGTCAGAGGCCCCTAGGTGGAGGGCAAGGGGGCACCCTGGGGCCTCTACTGCTAGTCCAAGGAGAGAGGTGGAAAACTGGGTAGCATGCTGGGTTCAGAGGCCCCTAGGTGGAGGACCAGGGGGCACCCTGGGGCCTCTACTGCAAGTCCAGGGAGAGAGGTGGACCCCTGGGTAGCTTGTAGGGGTCAAAGGCCCCTAGGTGGAGGAAAGGGGGCACCCTGGGGCCTCTACTGCATGTCCAGGGAGAGGGGTGGACCCCTGGGTAATTTGCTGGGGTCTTAGGCCCTTAGATGTAGCTCCAGGGGGCACCCTAGGGCCTATACTGCAAGTCCAGGGAGAGAGGTGGACCCCTGGGTAACTTGCTGGGGTCAGAGGCCCCTAGGTGGAGGGACAGGGGGCACCCTAGGCTCTCTACTTTAAGTCCAGGGAGACAGGTGGACCCCTGGGTAGCTTGCTGAGGTCAGGGGCCCCTATGTGGAGGGCCAGGGCTCTCCCAGGGGCCTATGCTGCAAGTCCAGGGAGAGAGGTGGACCCCTGGGTAGCATGCTGGGGTCAGAGGCCACTAGGTGGAGGGCCAGGGGGCACCCTAAGGCCTATACTTTATGTCCAGGGAAAGAGGTAGACCCCTGTAGAGCTTGCTGGGGTCAGAGGCCCCTAGATAGAAGGCCAGGGCACCCTGGGGCCTCTACTACAAGTCCAGGGAGAGAGGTGGACCCCTGGGTAGCTTGCTGGGGTCAGAGACCCCTGGGTGGAGGGCAAGGGGGCACCCTGGGACCTCTACTGCAAGTCCAGGGAGAGAGATGGACCCCTGGGTAGCTTGCTGGGGTAAGAGGCCTCTGGGTGGAGAGCAAGGGGGCACCCTGGGACCTATACTGCATGTCGAGGGAGAGAGGTGGACCCCTGGGTAGCTTGCTGGGGTCTTAGGCCCCTATGTGGAGCTCCAGGGGGCACCCTACGGCCTATACTGCAAGTCCAGGGTGAGAGGTGGACCCCTGGGTAGCTTGCTGGGGTCAGAGGCCCCTAGGTGGAGGGCAAGGGGGCACCCTAGGGCCTATACTGCAAGTCCAGGGTGAGAGGTGGACCCCTGAGTAACTTGCTGGGGTCAGAGGCCCCTAGGTGGAGGTACAGGGGGCACCCTGGGCTCTTTACTGCAAGTCCAGGGAGACAGGTGGACCCCTGGGTAGCTTGCTGGGGTCAGAGGCCCCTAGGTGGAGGGCCAAGGGGCACCCTGGGGCCTATACTGCAAGTCCAGGGAGAGAGGTGGACCCCTGGGTAGCTTACTGGGGTCAGAGGCTCCTAGGTAGAAGACCAGGGGGCACCCTGGGGCCTATACTGCAAGTCCAGGGAGAGAGGTGGAGCACTGAGTAACTTGCTGGGGTCAGAGGCCCCTAAGTGGAGGGCAAGGGGGCACCCTCGGGCCTCTTCTGCAAGTCCAGGGACAGAGGTGGACCCCTGGGTAGCTTGCAGGTGTCAGAGGCCCTTAGGTGGAGGGTCAGAGGGCACCCTGGGGCCTACACTGCAAGTCCAGGAAGAGAGGTGGACCCCTTGGTAGCTTGCAGGGGTCAGAGGCCCCTAGTTGGAGGGCCAGGGGGCACCCTGGAATCTCTACTGCAAGTCCAGGGAGAGTTGTGGAGCCCTGGGTAACTTGCAGGGGTCAGAGGCCCCTAGGTGGAGGGCCAGGGGGCACCCTGGGGCCTCTACTGCAAACCCAGGGAGAGAGGTGGACCCCTGGGTAGCATGCCGGGGTCAGAGGCTACTAGGTGGAGGGCCAGGGGGCACCCAAAGGCCTATAGTTTATGTCCACGGAAACAGGTAGACCCCTGGGTAGCTTGCTGGGGTCAGAGGCCCCTAGGTAGAAGGCCAGGGGGTACCCTGGGGCCTCTACTGCAAGTCCAGGGAGAGAGTTGGACCCCTGGGTGGCTTGCTGGGGTCAGAGGCCCCTAGGTGGAGGGCAAGGGGGCACCCTAGGGCCTCTACTGCAAGTCCAGGGAGACAGGTAGACCCCTGGGTAGCTTGCAGGGGTCAGAGGCCCCTAGGTAGAAGGCCAGTGGGCACCCTGGGGCCTCTACTGCAAGTCCAGGGAGACAGGTAGACCCCTGGGTAGCTTGCTGGGGTCAGAGGCCCCTAGGTGGAGGGCCAAAGGGCACCCTGGGCCCTATACTGCAAGTCCAGGGAGAGAGGTGGACCCCTGGGTAACTTGCTGGGGTCACAGGCCCCTAGGTGGAGGGCAAGGGAGCACCCTGGGGCCTCCATTGCAAGTCCAGGGAAAGAGGTGGACACCTGGGTAGCTTGCAGGGGTCTTAGGCCCCTAGGTGGAGCTACAGGGGGCACCCTAGGGACTATACTGTAAGTCCAGGGAGAGAGGTGGACCCCTGGGTAACTTGCTGGGGTCAGGGGCCCCTATGTGGAGGGCCAGGGCTCACCCTAGGGCTTGTGCTGAAAGTCCAGGGAGAGAGGTGGACCCCTGGGTGGATTGCTTGGGTCAGAGGCCCCTAGGTGGAGGGCAAGGGGGCACCCTGGGGTCTCTACTGCTAGTCCAAGGAGAGAGGTGGACCCCTGGGTAGCATGCTAGGGTCAGAGGCCCCTAGGTGGAGGACCAGGGGGCACCCTGGGGCCTCTACTGCAAGTCCAGGCAGAGAGGTGGACCCCTGGGTAGCTTGTAGGGGACAAAGGCCCCTAGGTGGAGGAAAGGAGGCACCCTGGGGTCTCTACTGCATGTCCAGGGAGAGGGGTGGACCCCTGGGTAGCTTGCTGGGGTCTTAGGTCCTTAGATGGAGCTCCAGGGGGCACCCTAGGGCCTATACTGCAAGTCCAGGGTGAGAGGTGAACCCTGGGTAACTTGCTGGGGTCAGAGGCCCCTAGGTGGAGGGCAAGGGGGCACCCTGGGGCCTCTACTGCAAGTCCAGGGAGAAAGGTGGACCCCTGGGTAGCTTGCTGGGGTCTTAGGCCCTTAGATGGAGCTCCAGGGGGCACCCTACGGCCTATACTGCAAGTCCAGGGTGAGAGGTGGACCCCTGGGTAGCTTGCTGGGGTCACAGGCCCTTAGGTGGAGGGCAAGGGAGAACCCTGGGGCCTCCATTGCAAGTCCAGGGAGAGAGGTGGACACCTGGGTAGCTTGCAGGGGTCTTAGGCCCCTAGGTGGAGCTCCAGGGGGCACCCTAGGGACTATACTGCAAGTCCAGGGAGAGAGTTGGACTCCTGGGTAACTTGCTGGGGTCAGAGGCCCCTAGGTGGAGGGACAGGGGGCACCCTGGGCTCTCTACTGCAAGTCCAGGGAGACAGGTGGACCCCTGGGTAGCTTGCTGGGGTCAGGGGCCCCTACGTGGAGGGCCGGGGCTCACCTTGGGGCTTGTGCTGAAAGTCCAGGGAGAGAGGTGGACCCCTGGGTAGTATGCTGGGGTCAGAGGCCACTAGGTGGAGGGACAGGGGGCACCCTAAGGCCTATACTTTATGTCCAGTAAAAGAGGTAGACCCCTGGGTAGCTTGCTGGGGTCAGAGGCCCCTAGGTAGAAGGCCAGGGGGCACCCTGGGGCCTCTACTGCAAGTCCAGGGAGAGAGGTGGATCCCTGGGTAGCTTGCAGGGGTCAGAGGCCCCTAAGTGGAGGGCAAGGGGGCACCCTGGGGCCTTTACTGCAAGTCCAGGGAGAGAGGTGGACCCCTGGGTAGCTTGCAGGGGTCAGAGGCCCTTAGGTGGAGGGCCATGGGGCACGCTGGGGCCTACACTGCAAGTCCAGGGAGAGAGGTAGACCCCTGGGTAGCTTGCTGGGGTCAGAGGCCCCTAGGTAGAAGGCCAGGGGGCACCCTGTGGCCTCTACTGCAAGTCCAGGGAGAGAGGTGGACCCCTGGGTGGCTTCCTGGGGTCAGAGGCCCCTAGGTGTAGGGCAAGGGGGCACCCTGGGGCCTATCCTGCAAGTCCAGGGAGAGAGGTGGACCCATGGGTAGCCTGCTGGGGTCAGAGGCCCCTAGGTAGAATGCCAGGGGGCACCCTGGGGCCTCTACTGCAAGTCCAGGGAGAGAGGTGGACCCCTGGGTGGATTGCTTGGGTCAGAGGCCCCTAGGTGGAGGGCAAGGGGGCACCCTGGGGCCTCTACTGCTAGTCCAAGGAGAGAGGTAGACCCCTGGGTAGAATGCTGGGGTCAGAGGCCCCTAGGTGGAGGACCAGGGGGCACCCTGGGGCCTCTACTGCAAGTCCAGGGAGAGGGGTGGACCACTGGGTAGCTTGCTGGGGTCTTAGGCCCTTAGATGGAGCTCCAGGGGGCACCCTAGGGCCTATACTGCAAGTCCAGGGTGAGAGGTGAACCCTGGGTAACTTGCTGGGGTCAGAGGCCCCTAGGTGGAGGGACAGGGGGCACCCTGGGCTCTCTACTGCAAGTCCAGGGAGACAGGTGGACCCCTGGGTAACTTGCTGGGTTCAGAGGCCCCTAGGTGGAGGGACAGGGGGCACCCAGGGGCCTCTACTGCAAGTCCAGGGAGAGAGGTTGACCCCTGGTTGGCTTGCTGGGGTCAGAGGCCCCTAGGTGGAGGGCAAGGGGGCACCCTGGGGCCTCTACTGCAAGTCCAGGGAGAGAGGTGGACCCCTGGGTAGCTTGCTGGGGTCAGAGGCCCCTAGGTGGAGGGCCAGGGGGCACCCTGGGGACTATACTGCAAGTCCAGGAAGAGAGGTGGACCCCTTGGTAGCTTGCAGGGGTTAGAGGCCCCTAGGTGGAGGGCAAGAGGGCACCCTGGGGCCTCTACTGCAAGTCCAGGGAGAGAGGTGGACCCCTGGGTAGCTTGCAGGGGTCAGAGGCCCTTAAGTGGAGGGCCATGGGGCACGCTGGGGCCTACACTGCAAGTCCAGGGAGAGAGGTAGACCCCCGGGTAGCTTGCCGGGGTCAGAGGCCCCTAGGTAGAAGGCCAGGGGGCACCCTGTGGCCTCTACTGCAAGTCCAGGGAGAGAGGTGGACCCCTGGGTGGCTTGCTGGGGTCAGAGGCCCCTAGGTGTAGGACAAGGGGGCACCCTGGGGCCTATCCTGCAAGTCCAGGGAGAGAGGTGGACCCATGGGTAGCCTGCTGGGGTCATATGCCCCTAGGTGGAGGGACAGGGGGCACCCTAGGCTCTCTACTGCAAGTCCAGGGAGACAGGTGGACCCCTGGGTAGCTTGCCGGGGTCAGGGGCCCCTATGTGGAGCTCCAGGGCTCACCCAGGGGCCTATGCTGCTAGTCCAGGGAGAGAGGTGGACCCCTGGGTAGCATGCTGGGGTCAGAGGCCACTAGGTGGAGGGCCAGGGGGCACCCTAAGGCCTATACTTTATGTCCAGGGAAAGAGGTAGACCACTGTGTAGCTTGCTGGGGTCAGAGGCCCCTAGGTAGAAGGCCAGGGGGCACCCTGGGGCCTCTACTGCAAGTCCAGGGAGAGAGGTGGACCCCTGGGTAGCTTGCTGGGGTCAGAGGCCCCTGGGTGGAGGGCAAGGGGGCACCCTGGGACCTCTACTGCAAGTCCAGGGAGAGAAATGGACCCCTGGGTAGCTTGCTGGGGTCAGAGGCCCCTGGGTGGAGAGCAAGGGGGCACCCTCGGACCTATACTGCAAGTCCAGGGAGAGAGGTGGACCCCTGGTTAGCTTGCTGGGGTCTTAGGCCCCTATGTGGAGCTCCAGGGGGCACCCTAGGGCCTATACTGCAAGTCCAGGGTGAGAGGTGGACCCCTGGGTAGCTTGCTTGGGTCAGAGGCCCCTAGGTGGAGGGCCAGGGGGTACCCTAGGGCCTATACTGCAAGTCCAGGGTAAGAGATGGACCCCTGAGTAACTTGCTGGGGTCAGAGGCCCCTAGGTGGAGGTACAGGGGGCACCCTGGGCTTTTTATTGCAAGTCCAGGGAGACAGGTGGACCCCTGGGTAGCTTGCTGGGGTCAGAGGCCCCTAGGTGGAGGGCCAAGGGGCACCCTGGGGCCTATACTACAAGTCCAGGGAGAAAGGTGGACCCCTGGGTAGCTTACTGGGGTCAGAGGCTCCTAGGTAGAAGACCAGGGGGCACCCTGGGGCCTATACTGCAAGTCCAGGGAGAGAGGTGGAGCACTGAGTAACTTGCTGGGGTCAGAGGCCCCTAGGTGGAGGGCAAGGGGGCACCCTGGGGCCTCTACTGCAAGTCCAGGGAGAGAGGTGGACCCCTGGGTAGCTTGCAGGTGTCAGAGGCCCTTAGGTGGAGGGCCAGGGGGCACCCTGGGGCCTACACTGCAAGTCCAGGGAGAGAGGTGGACCCCTTGGTAGCTTGCAGGGGTCAGAGGCCCCTAGGTGGAGGGCCAGGGGGCACCCTGGGGCCTATACTGCAAGTCCAGGGAGAGTTGTGGAGCCCTGGGTAACTTGCAGGGGTTAGAGGCCCCTAGGTGGAGGGCCAGGGGGCACCCTGGGGCCTCTACTGCAAGTCCAGGGAGAGAGGTGGACCCCTGGGTAGCATGCTGGGGTCAGAGGCAACTAGGTGGAGGGCCAGGGGGCACCCAAAGGCCTATACTTTATGTCCACGGAAAGAGGTAGACCCCTGGGTAGCTTGCTGGGGTCAGAGGCTCCTAGGTAGAAGGCCAGGGGGTACCCTGGGGCCTCTACTGCAAGTCCAGGGAGAGAGGTGGACCCCTGGGTGGCTTGCAGGGGTCAGAGGCCCCTAGGTGGAGGGCAAGGGGGCACCCTGGGGCCTCTACTGCAAGTCCAGGGAGAGAGGTGGACCCCTGGGTTAGCTTGCAGGGGTCAGAGGCCCTTAGGTGGAGGGCCATGGGGCACCTTGGGGCCTATACTGCAAGACCAGGGAGAGAGGTAGACCCCTGGGTAGCTTGCTGGGGTCAGAGGCCCCTAGGTAGAAGGCCAGGGGGCACCCTGGGGCCTCTACTGCAAGCCCAGGGAAAGAGGTGGACCCCTGGGTGGCTTATTGGAGTCGGAGGCCGCTAGGCGGAGGGCAAGGGGGCACCCTGGGGCCTCTACTGCAAGTCCAGGGAGAGAGGTGGACCCCTGGGTAGCTTGCAGGGGTCAGAGGCCCTTAGGTGGAGGGCCATGGGCCACCCTGGGGCCTATTCTGCAAGTCCAGGGAGAGAGGTGGACCCCTGGGTGGATTGCTTTGGTCAGAGGCCCCTAGGTGGAGGGCAAGGGGGCACCCTGGGGCCTCTACTGCTAGTCCAAGGAGAGAGGTGGAACCCTGGGTAGCATGCTGGGGTCAGAGGCCCCTAGCTGGAGGACCAGGGGGCACCCTGGGGCCTCTACTGCAAGTCCAGGGAGAGAGGTGGACCCCTGGGTAGCTTGTAGGGGTCAAAGGCCCCTAGGTGGAGGAAAGGAGGTACCCTGGGGCCTCTACTGCATGTCCAGGGAGAGGGGTGGACCCCTGGGTAGCTTGCAGGGGTCAGAGGCCCTTAGGTGGAGGGCCATGGGGCACGCTGGGGCCTACACTGCAAGTCCAGGGAGAGAGGTAGACCCCTGGGTAGCTTGCTGGGGTCAGAGGCCCCTAGGTAGAAGGCCAGGGGGCACCCTGTGGCCTCTACTGCAAGTCCAGGGAGAGAGGTGGACCCCTGGGTGGCTTGCTGGGGTCAGAGGCCCCTAGGTGGAGGGCAAGGGGGCACCCTAAGGCCTATACTTTATGTCCAGTAAAAGAGGTAGACCCCTGGGTAGCTTGCTGGGGTCAGAGGCCCCTAGGTAGAAGGCCAGGGGGCACCCTGGGGCCTCTACTGCAAGTCCAGGGAGAGAGGTGGACTCCTGGGTAGCTTGCAGGGGTCAGAGGCTCCTAGGTGGAGGGCAAGGGGGCACCCTGGGGCCTTTACTGCAAGTCCAGCGAGAGAGGTGGACCCCTGGGTAGCTTGCAGGGGTCAGAGGCCCTTAGGTGGAGGGCCAAGGGGCACGCTGGGGCCTACACTGCAAGTCCAGGGAGAGAGGTAGACCCCTGGGTAGCTTGCTGGGGTCAGAGGCCCCTAGGTAGAAGGCCAGGGGACACACTGTGGCCTCTACTGCAAGTCCAGGGAGAGAGGTGGACCCCTGGGTGGCTTGCTGGGGTCAGAGGCCCCTAGGTGTAGGGCAAGGGGGCACCCTGGGGCCTATCCTGCAAGTCCAGGGAGAGAGGTGGACCCATGGGTAGCCTGCTGGGGTCAGAGGCCCCTAGGTAGAAGGCCAGGGGGCACCCTGGGGCCTCTACTGCAAGTCCAGGGAGAGAGGTGGACCCCTGGGTGGATTGCTTGGGTCAGAGGCCCCTAGGTGGAGGGCAAGGGGGCACCCTGGGGCCTCTACTGCTAGTCCAAGGAGAGAGGTGGACCCCTGGGTAGCATGCTGGGGCCAGAGGCCCCTAGGTGGAGGACCAGGGGGCACCCTGGGGCCTCTACTGCAAGTCCAGGGAGAGAGGTGGACCCCTGGGTAGCTTGTAGGGGTCAAAGGCCCCTAGGTGGAGGAAAGGAGGCACCCTGGGGCCTCTACTGCATGTCCAGGGAGAGGGGTGGACCTCTGGGTAGCTTGCTGGGGTCTTAGGCCCTTAGATGGAGCTCCAGGGGGCACCCTAGGGCCTATACTGCAAGTCCAGGGTGAGAGGTGAACCCTGGGTAACTTGCTGGGTTCAGAGGCCCCTAGTTGGAGGGACAGGGGGCACCCTGGGCTCTCTACTGCAAGTCCAGGGAGACAGGTGGACCCCTGGGTAACTTGCTGGGGTCAGAGGCCCCTAGGTGGAGGGACAGGGGGCACCCAGGGGCCTCTACTGCAAGTCCAGGGAGAGAGGTGGACCCCTTGGTAGCTTGCAGGGGTTAGAGGCCCCTAGGTGGAGGGCAAGATGGCACCCTGGGGCCTCTACTGCAAGTCCAGGGAGAGAGGTGGACCCCTGGGTAGCTTGCAGGGGTCAGAGGCCCTTAAGTGGAGGGCCATGGGGCACGCTGGGTCCTACACTGCAAGTCCAGGGAGAGAGGTAGACCCCTGGGTAGCTTGCCGGGGTCAGAGGCCCCTAGGTAGAAGGCCAGGGGTCACCCTGTGGCCTCTACTGCAAGTCCAGGGAGAGAGGTGGACCCCTGGGTGGCTTGCTGGGATCAGAGGCCCCTAGGTGTAGGGCAAGGGGGCACCCTGGGGCCTATCCTGCAAGTCCAGGGAGAGAGGTGGACCCATGGGTAGCCTGCTGGGGTCAGAGGCCCCTAGGTAGAAGGCCAGGGGGCACCCAGGGGCCTCTACTGCAAGTCCAGGGAGAGAGGTGGACCCCTTGGTAGCTTGCAGGGGTTAGAGGCCCCTAGGTGGACGGCCAGGGGGCACCCTGGGACCCATACTGCAAGTCCATGGAGAGAGGTGGACCCCTGGGTAACTTGCTGGGGTCAGAGGCCCCTAGGTGGAGGGACAGGGGGCACCCTAGGCTCTCTACTACAAGTCCAGGGAGAAAGGTGGACCCCTGGGTAGCTTGCCGGGGTCAGGGGCCCCTATGTGGAGCTACAGGGCTCACCCAGGGGCCTATGCTGCTAGTCCAGGGAGAGAGGTGGACCCCTGGGTAGCTTGCTGGGGTCAGAGGCCCCTAGGTGGAGGGCCAGGAGGCAGCCTAGGGCCTATACTGCAAGTCCAGGGTGAGAGGTGGACCCCTGAGTAACTTGCTGGGGTCAGAGGCCCCTAGGTGGAGGTACAGGGGGCAACCTGGGCTCTTTAATGCAAGTCCAGGGAGACAGGTGGACCCCTGGGTAGCTTGCTGGGGACAGAGGCCACTAGGTGGAGGGCCAAGGGGCACCCTGGGGCCTATACTACAAGTCCAGGGAGAAAGGTGGACCCCTGGGTAGCTTACTGGGGTCAGAGGCTCCTAGGTAGAAGACCAGGGGGCACCCTGGGGCCTATACTGCAAGTCCAGGGAGAGAGGTGGAGCACTGAGTAACTTGCTGGGGTCAGAGGCCCCTAGGTGGAGGGCAAGGGGGCACCCTGCGGCCTCTACTGCAAGTCCAGGGACAGAGGTGGACCCCTGGGTAGCTTGCAGGTGTCAGAGGCCCTTAGGTGGAGGGCCAGGGGGCACCCTGGGGCCTTTACTGCAAGTCCAGGGAGAGAGGTGGACCCCTGGGTAGCTTGCAGGGGTCAGAGGCCCTTAGGTGGAGGGCCATGGGGCACGCTGGGGCCTACACTGCAAGTCCAGGGAGAGAGGTAGACCCCTGGGTAGCTTGCTGGGGTCAGAGGCCCCTAGGTAGAAGGCCAGGGGGCACCCTGTGGCCTCTACTGCAAGTCCAGGGAGAGAGGTGGACCCCTGGGTGGCTTGCTGGGGTCAGAGGCCCCTAGGTGTAGGGCAAGGGGGCACACTGGGGCCTATCCTGCAAGTCCAGGGAAAGAGGTGGACCCATGGGTAGCCTGCTGGGGTCAGAGGCCCCTAGGTAGAAGGCCAGGGGGCACCCTGGGGCCTCTACTGCAAGTCCAGGGAGAGAGGTGGACCCCTGGGTGGATTGCTTGGGTCAGAGGCCCCTAGGTGGAGGGCAAGGGGGCACCCTGGGGCCTCTACTGCTAGTCCAAGGAGAGAGGTGGACCCCTGGGTAGCATGCTGGGGTCAGAGGCCCCTAGGTGGAGGACCAGGGGGCACCCTGGGGCCTCTTCTGCAAGTCCAGGGAGAGAGGTGGACACCTGGGTAGCTTGTAGGGGTCAAAGGCCCCTAGGTGGAGGAAAGGAGGCACCCTGGAGCCTCTACTTCATGTCCAGGGAGAGGGGTGGACTCCAGGGTAGCTTGCTGGGGTCTTAGGCCCTTAGATGGAGCTCCAGGGGGCACCCTAGGGCCTATACTGCAAGTCCAGGGTGGGAGGTGAACCCTGGGTAACTTGCTGGGGTCAGAGGCCCCTAGGTGGAGGGACAGGGGGCACCCTGGGCTCTCTACTGCAAGTTCAGGGAGACAGGTGGACCCCTGGGTAACTTGCTGGGGTCAGAGGCCCCTAGGTGGAGGGACAGGGGGCACCCAGGGGCCTCTACTGCAAGTCCAGGGAGAGAGGTTGACCCCTGGTTGGCTTGCTGGGGTCAGAGGCCCCTAGGTGGAGGGCAAGGGGGCACCCTGGGGCCTCTACTGCAAGTCCAGGGAGAGAGGTGGACCCCTGGGTAGCTTGCTGGGGTCATAGGCCCCTAGGTGGAGGGCCAGGGGGCACCCTGGGGCCTATACTGTAAGTCCAGGGAGAGAGGTGGACCCCTGGGTAGCTTGCAGGGGTCAGAGTCCCTTAAGTGGAGGGCCATGGGGCACGCTGGGGCCTACACTGCAAGTCCAGGGAGAGAGGTGGAGCACTGAGTAACTTGCTGGGGTCAGAGGCCCCTAGGTGGAGAGCAAGGGGGCACCCTGGGGCCTCTACTGCAAGTCCAGGGACAGAGGTGGACCCCTGGGTAGCTTGCAGGTGTCAGAGGCCCTTAGGTGGAAAGCCAGGGGGCACCCTGGGGCCTTTACTGCAAGTCCAGTGAGAGAGGTGGACCCCTGGTTAGCTTGCTGGGGTCTTAAGCCCCTATGTGGAGCTCCAGGGGGCACCTTAGGGCCTATACTGCAAGTCCAGGGACAGAGGTGGACCCCTGGGTAGCTTGCTGGGGTCAGAGGCCCCTATGTGGAGGGCCAGGGGGCAGCCTAGGGCCTATACTGCAAGTCCAGGGTGAGAGGTGGACCCCTGAGTAACTTGCTGGGGTCAGAGGCCCCTAGGTGGAGGTACAGGGGGCACCCTGGGCTCTTTAATGCAAGTCCAGGGAGACAGGTGGACCCCTGGGTAGCTTGCTGGGGTCAGAGGCCTCTAGGTGGAGGGCCAAGGGGCACCCTGGGGCCTATACTACAAGTCCAGGGAGAAAGGTGGACCCCTGGGTAGCTTACTGGGGTCAGAGGCTCCTAGGTAGAAGACCAGGGGGCACCCTGGGGCCTATACTGCAAGTCCAGGGAGAGAGGTGGAGCACTGAGTAACTTGCTGGGGTCAGAGGCCCCTAGGTGGAGGGCAAGGGGGCACCCTGGGGCCTCTACTGCAAGTCCAGGGACAGAGGTGGACCCCTGGGTAGCTTGCAGGGGTCAGAGGCCCTTAGGTGGAGGGCCATGGGGCACGCTGGGGCCTACACTGCAAGTCCAGGGAGAGAGGTAGACCCCTGGGTAGCTTGCTGGGGTCAGAGGCCCCTAGGTAGAAGGCCAGGGGGCACCCTGTGGCCTCTACTGCAAGTCCAGGGAGAGAGGTAGACCCCTGGGTAGCTTGCTGGGGTCAGAGGCCCCTAGGTAGAAGGCCAGGGGGCACCCTGTGGCCTCTACTGCAAGTCCAGGGAGAGAGGTGGACCCCTGGGTAGCTTGTAGGGGTCAAAGGCCCCTAGGTGGAGGAAAGGAGGCACCCTGGGGCCTCTACTGCATGTCCAGGGAGAGGGGTGGACTCCTGGGTAGCTTGCTGGGGTCTTAGGCCCTTAGATGGAGCTCCAGGGGGCACCCTAGGGCCTATACTGCAAGTCCAGGGTGGGAGGTGAACCCTGGGTAACTTGCTGGGGTCAGAGGCCCCTAGGTGGAGGGACAGGGGGCACCCTGGGCTCTCTACTGCAAGTTCAGGGAGACAGGTGGACCCCTGGGTAACTTGCTGGGGTCAGAGGCCCCTATGTGGAGGGACAGGGGGCACAAAGGGGCCTTTACTGCAAGTCCAGGGAGAGAGGTTGACCCCTGGTTGGCTTGCTGGGGTCAGAGGCCCCTAGGTGGAGGGCAAGGGGGCACCCTGGGGCCTCTACTGCAAGTCCAGGGAGAGAGGTGGACCCCTGGGTAGCTTGCTGGGGTCAGAGGCCCCTAGGTGGAGGGCCAGGGGGCACCCTGGGGCCTATACTGCAAGTCCAGGGAGAGAGGTGGACCCCTTGGTAGCTTGCAGGGGTTAGAGGCCCCTAGGTGGAGGGCAAGAGGGCACCCTGGGGCCTCTACTGCAAGTCCAGGGAGAGAGGTGGACCCCTGGGTAGCTTGCAGGGGTCAGAGGCCCTTAAGTGGAGGGCCATGGGGCACGCTGGGGCCTACACTGCAAGTCCAGGGAGAGAGGTAGACCCCTGGGTAGCTTGCCGGGGTCAGAGGCCCCTAGGTAGAAGGCCAGGGGGCACCCTGTGGCCTCTACTGCAAGTCCAGGGAGAGAGGTGGACCCCTGGGTGGCTTGCTGGGGTCAGAGGCCCTTAGGTGTAGGGCAAGGGGGCACCCTGGGGCCTATCCTGCAAGTCCAGGGAGAGAGGTGGACCCATGGGTAGCCTGCTGGGGTCAGAGGCCCCTAGGTAGAAGGCCAGGGGGCACCCTGGGGCCTCTACTGCAAGTCCAGGGAGAGAGTTGGACCCCTGGTTGGATTGCTGGGGTCAGAGGCCCCTAGGTGGAAGGACAGGGGGCACCCAGGGGCCTCTACTGCAAGTCCAGGGAGAGAGGTGGACCCCTTGGTAGCTTGAAGGGGTTAGAGGCCCCTAGGTGGACGGCCAGGGGGCACCCTGGGGCCCATACTGCAAGTCCAGGGAGAGAGGTGGACCCCTGGGTAACTTGCTGGGGTCAGAGGCCCCTAGGTGGAGGGACAGGGGGCACCCTAGGCTCTCTACTGCAAGTCCAGGGAGACAGGTGGACCCCTGGATAGCTTGCTGGGGTCAAGGGCCCCTATGTGGAGTGCCAGGGCTCACCCAGGGGCCTATGCTGCTAGTCCAGGGAGAGAGGTGGACCCCTGGGTAACTTGCAGGGGTCAGACGCCCCTAGGTAGAGTGCCTGTGGGCACCCTAGGGCCTCTACTGCAAGTCCAGGGAGAGAGGTTGACCCCTGGGTAGCTTGCTGGGGTCAGAGGCCCCTAGGTAGAAGGCCAGGGGGCACCCTGGGGCCTCTACTGCAAGTCCAGGGAGAGAGGTGGACCCCTGGGTAGCTTGTAGGGGTCAAAGGCCCCTAGGTGGAGGAAAGGAGGCACCCTGGGGCCTCTACTGCATGTCCAGGGAGAGGGGTGGACGCCTGGGTAGCTTGCTGGGGTCTTAGGCCCTTAGATGGAGCTCCAGGGGGCACGATAGGGCCTATACTGCAAGTCCAGGGTGAGAGTTGAACCCTGGGTAACTTGCTGGGGTCAGAGTCCCCTAGGTGGATGGACAGGGGGCACCCTGGGCTCTCTACTGCAAGTCCAGGGAGACAGGTGGACCCCTGGGTAACTTGCTGGGGTCAGAGGCCCCTAGGTGGAGGGAGAGGGGGCACCCAGTGGCCTCTACTGCAAGTCCAGGGAGAGAGGTTGACCCCTGGTTGGCTTGCTGGGGTCAGAGGCCCCTAGGTGGAGGGCAAGGGGGCACCCTGGGGCCTCTACTGCAAGTCCAGGAAGAGAGGTGGACCCCTGGGTAGCTTGCTGGGGTCAGAGGCCCCTAGGTGGAGGGCAAGAGGGCACCCTGGGGCCTCTACTGCAAGTCCAGGGAGATAGGTGGACCCCTGGGTAGCTTGCAGGGGTCAGAGGCCCTTAGGTGGAGGGCCATGGGGCACTCTGGGGCCTACACTGCAAGTCCAGGGAGAGAGGTAGACCCCTGGGTAGCTTGCCGGGGTCAGAGGCCCCTAGGTAGAAGGCCAGGGGGCACCCAGTGGCCTCTACTGCAAGTCCAGGGAGAGAGGTGGACCCCTGGGTGGCTTGCTGGGCTCAGAGGCCCCTAGGTGTAGGGCAAGGGGGCACCCTGGGGCCTATCCTGCAAGTCCAGGGAGAGAGGTGGACCCATGGGTAGCCTGCTGGGGTCAGAGGCCCCTAGGTAGTAGGCCAGGGGGCACCCTGGGGCCTCTCTTGCAAGTCCAGGGAGAGAGTTGGACCACTGGGGGGATTGCTGGGGTCAGAGGCCCCTATGTGGAGGGACAGGTGGCACCCAGGGGCCTCTACTGCAAGTCCAGGGAGAGAGGTGGACCCCTTGGTAGCTTGCAGGGGTTAGAGGCCCCTAGGTGGACGGCCAGGGGGCACCCTGGGGCCCATACTGCAAGTCCAGGGAGAGAGGTGGACCCCTGGGTAACTTGCTGGGGTCAGAGGCCCCTAGGTGGAGGGCCAGGGGGCACCCTGGGGCCTATACTGCAAGTCCAGGGAGAGAGGTGGAACCCATGGTAGCTTGCAGGGGTTAGAGGCCCCTAGGTGGAGGGCAAGAGCGCACCCTGGGGCCTCTACTGCAAGTCCAGGGAGAGTGGTGGACCCCTGGGTAGCTTGCAGGGGTCAGAGGCCCTTAGGTGGAGGGCCATGGGGCACGCTGGGGCCTACACTGCAAGTCCAGGGAGAGAGGTAGACCCCTGGGTAGCTAACCGGGGTCAGAGGCCCCTAGGTAGAAGGCCAGGGGGCACCCTGTGGCCTCTACTGCAAGTCCAGGGAGAGAGGTGGACCCCTGGGTGGCTTGCTGGGGTCAGAGGCCCCTAGGTGTAGGGCAAGGGGGCACCCTGGGGCCTATCCTGCAAGTCCAGGGAGAGAGGTGGACCCATGGGTAGCCTGCTGGGGTCAGAGGCCCCTAGGTAGAAGGCCAGGGGGCACCCTGGGGCCTCCACTGCAAGTCCAGGGAGAGAGTTGGACCCCTGGGTGGATTGCTGGGGTCAGAGGCCCCTAGGTGGATGGCAAGGGGGCACCCTGGGGCCTCTACTGCTAGTCCAAGGAGAGAGGTGGAAAACTGGGTAGCATGCTGCGGTCAGAGGCCCCTAGGTGGAGGACCAGGGGGCACCCTGGGGCCTCTACTGCAAGTCCAGGCAGAGAGGTGGACCCCTGGGTAGCTTGTAGGGGTCAAAGGCCCCTAGGTGGAGGAAAGGGGGCACCCTGGGGCCTCTACTGCATGTAGAGGGAGAGAGGTGGACCCATGGGTAGCTTGCTGGGGTCTTAGGCCCTTAGATGGAGCTCCAGGGGGCACCCTACGGCCTATACTGCAAGTCCAGGGTGAGAGGTGGACCCCTGGGTAGCTTGCTGGGGTCACAGGCCCTTAGGTGGAGGGCAAGGGAGAACCCTGGGGCCTCCATTGCAAGTCCAGGGAGAGAGGTGGACACCTGGGTAGCTTGCAGGGGTCTTAGGCCCCTAGGTGGAGCTCCAGGGGGCACCCTAGGGACTATACTGCAAGTCCAGGGAGAGAGTTGGACTCCTGGGTAACTTGCTGGGGTCAGAGGCCCCTAGGTGGAGGTACAGGGGGCACCCTAGGCTCTCTACTACAAGTCCAGGGAGAAAGGTGGACCCCTGGGTAGCTTGCCGGGGTCAGGGGCCCCTATGTGGAGCTACAGGGCTCACCCAGGGGCCTATGCTGCTAGTCCAGGGAGAGAGGTGGACCCCTGGGTAGCTTGCTGGGGTCAGAGGCCCCTAGGTGGAGGGCCAGGGGGCAGCCTAGGGCCTATACTGCAAGTCCAGGGTGAGAGGTGGACCCCTGAGTAACTTGCTGGGGTCAGAGGCCCCTAGGTGGAGGTACAGGGGGCACCCTGGGCTCTTTAATGCAAGTCCAGGGAGACAGGTGGACCCCTGGGTAGCTTGCTGGGGTCAGAGGCCACTAGGTGGAGGGCCAAGGGGCACCCTGGGGCCTATACTACAAGTCCAGGGAGAAAGGTGGACCCCTGGGTAGCTTACTGGGGTCAGAGGCTCCTAGGTAGAAGACCAGGGGGCACCCTGGGGCCTATACTGCAAGTCCAGGGAGAGAGGTGGAGCACTGAGTAACTTGCTGGGGTCAGAGGCCCCTAGGTGGAGGGCAAGGGGGCACCCTGGGGCCTCTACTGCAAGTCCAGGGACAGAGGTGGACCCCTGGGTAGCTTGCAGGTGTCAGAGGCCCTTAGGTGGAGGGCCAGGGGGCACCCTGGGGCCGTTACTGCAAGTCCAGGGAGAGAGGTGGACCCCTGGGTAGCTTGCAGGGGTCAGAGGCCCTTAGGTGGAGGGCCATGGGGCACGCTGGGGCCTACACTGCAAGTCCAGGGAGAGAGGTAGACCCCTGGGTAGCTTGCTGGGGTCAGAGGCCCCTAGGTAGAAGGCCAGGGGGCACCCTGTGGCCTCTACTGCAAGTCCAGGGAGAGAGGTGGACCCCTGGGTGGCTTGCTGGGGTCAGAGGCCCCTAGGTGTAGGGCAAGGGGGCACACTGGGGCCTATCCTGCAAGTCCAGGGAAAGAGGTGGACCCATGGGTAGCCTGCTGGGGTCAGAGGCCCCTAGGTAGAAGGCCAGGGGGCACCCTGGGGCCTCTACTGCAAGTCCAGGGAGAGAGGTGGACCCCTGGGTGGATTGCTTGGGTCAGAGGCCCCTAGGTGGAGGGCAAGGGGGCACCCTGGGGCCTCTACTGCTAGTCCAAGGAGAGAGGTGGACCCCTGGGTAGCATGCTGGGGTCAGAGGCCCCTAGGTGGAGGACCAGGGGGCACCCTGGGGCCTCTACTGCAAGTCCAGGGAGAGAGGTGGACACCTGGGTAGCTTGTAGGGGTCAAAGGCCCCTAGGTGGAGGAAAGGAGGCACCCTGGGGCCTCTACTGCATGTCCAGGGAGAGGGGTGGACTCCTGGGTAGCTTGCTGGGGTCTTAGGCCCTTAGATGAAGCTCCAGGGGGCACCCTAGGGCCTATACTGCAAGTCCAGGGTGGGAGGTGAACCCTGGGTAACTTGCTGGGGTCAGAGGCCCCTAGGTGGAGGGACAGGGGGCACCCTGCGGCCTTTACTGCAAGTCCAGGGAGAGAGGTGGACCCCTGGTTAGCTTGCTGGGGTCTTAAGCCCCTATGTGGAGCTCCAGGGGGCACCCTAGGGCCTATACTGCAAGTCCAGGGTGAGAGGTGGACCCCTGGGTAGCTTGCTGGGGTCAGAGGCCCCTAGGTGGAGGGCCAGGGGGCAGCCTAGGGCCTATACTGCAAGTCCAGGGTGAGAGGTGGACCCCTGAGTAACTTGCTGGGGTCAGAGGCCCCTAGGTGGAGGTACAGGGGGCACCCTGGGCTCTTTAATGCAAGTCCAGGGAGACAGGTGGACCCCTGGGTAGCTTGCTGGGGTCAGAGGCCACTAGGTGGAGGGCCAAGGGGCACCCTGGGGCCTATACTACAAGTCCAGGGAGAAAGGTGAACCCCTGGGTAGCTTACTGGGGTCAGAGGCTCCTAGGTAGAAGACCAGGGGGCACCCTGGGGCCTATACTGCAAGTCCAGGGAGAGAGGTGGAGCACTGAGTAACTTGCTGGCTTCAGAGGCCCCTAGGTGGAGGGCAAGGGGGCACCCTGGGGCCTCTACTGCAAGTCCAGGGACAGAGGTGGACCCCTGAGTAGCTTGCAGGTGTCAGAGGCCCTTAGGTGGAGGGCCAGGGGGCACCCTGGGGCCTTTACTGCAAGTCCAGGGAGAGAGGTGGACCCCTGGGTAGCTTGCAGGGGTCAGAGGCCCTTAGGGGGAGGGCCATGGGGCACG
The DNA here is from genome assembly GCF_052040795.2 of Danio rerio. Classification (NCBI taxonomy): domain Eukaryota; kingdom Metazoa; phylum Chordata; class Actinopteri; order Cypriniformes; family Danionidae; genus Danio; species Danio rerio. The sequence continues at coordinate 51,292,246 of NC_141028.1, read as the reverse complement.
CTGGGGCCTACACTGCAAGTCCAGGGAGAGAGGTTGACCCCTGGTTGGCTTGCTGGGGTCAGAGGCCCCTAGGTGGAGGGCAAGGGGGCACCCTGGGGCCTCTACTGCAAGTCCAGGGAGAGAGGTGGACCCCTGGGTAGCTTGCTGGGGTCAGAGGCCCCTAGGTGGAGGGCCAGGGGGCACCCTGGGGCCTATACTGCAAGTCCAGGGAGAGAGGTGGACCCCTTGGTAGCTTGCAGGGGTTAGAGGCCCCTAGGTGGAGGGCAAGAGGGCACCCTGGGGCCTCTACTGCAAGTCCAGGGAGAGAGGTGGACCCCTGGGTAGCTTGCAGGGGTCAGAGGCCCTTAAGTGGAGGGCCATGGGGCACGCTGGGGCCTACACTGCAAGTCCAGGGAGAGAGGTAGACCCCTGGGTAGCTTGCCGGGGTCAGAGGCCCCTAGGTAGAAGGCCAGGGGGCACCCTGTTGCCTCTACTGCAAGTCCAGGGAGAGAGGTGGACCCCTTGGTGGCTTGCTGGGGTCAGAGGCCCTTAGGTGTAGGGCAAGGGGGCACCCTGGGGCCTATCCTGCAAGTCCAGGGAGAGAGGTGGACCCATGGGTAGCCTGCTGGGGTCAGAGGCCCCTAGGTGGAAGGCCAGGGGGCACCCTGGGGCCTCTACTGCAAGTCCAGGGAGAGAGTTGGACCCCTGGGTGGATTGCTGGGGTCAGAGGCCCCTAGGTGGAAGGACAGGGGGCACCCAGGGGCCTCTACTGCAAGTCCGAGGAGAGAGGTGGACCCCTTGGTAGCTTGAAGGGGTTAGAGGCCCCTAGGTGGACGGCCAGGGGGCACCCTGGGGCCCATACTGCAAGTCCAGGGAGAGAGGTGGACCCCTGGGTAACTTGCTGGGGTCAGAGGCCCCTAGGTGGAGGGACAGGTTGCACCCTAGGCTCTCTACTGCAAGTCCAGGGAGACAGGTGGACCCCTGGGTAGCTTGCTGGAGTCAAGGGCCCCTATGTGGAGTGCCAGGGCTCACCCAGGGGCCTATGCTGAAAGTCCAGGGAGAGAGGTGGACCCCTGGGTAACTTGCAGGGGTCAGACGCCCCTAGGTAGAGTGCCTGTGGGCACCCTCTGGCCTCTACTGCAAGTCCAGGGAGAGAGGTTGACCCCTGGGTAGCTTGCTGGGGTCAGAGGCCCCTAGGTGGATGGACAGGGGGCACCCTGGGCTCTCTACTGCAAGTCCAGGGAGACAGGTGGACCCCTGGGTAACTTGCTGGGGTCAGAGGCCCCTAGGTGGAGGGAGAGGGGGCACCCAGTGGCCTCTACTGCAAGTCCAGGGAGAGAGGTTGACCCCTGGTTGGCTTGCTGGGGTCAGAGGCCCCTAGGTGGAGGGCAAGGGGGCACCCTGGGGCCTCTACTGCAAGTCCAGGGAGAGAGGTGGACCCCTGGGTAGCTTGCTGGGGTCAGAGGCCCCTAGGTGGAGGGCAAGAGGGCACACTGGGGCCTCTACTGCAAGTCCAGGGAGATAGGTGGACCCCTGGGTAGCTTGCAGGGGTCAGAGGCCCTTAGGTGGAGGGCCATGGGGCACTCTGGGGCCTACACTGCAAGTCCAGGGAGAGAGGTAGACCCCTGGGTAGCTTGCCGGGGTCAGAGGCCCCTAGGTAGAAGGCCAGGGGGCACCCAGTGGCCTCTACTGCAAGTCCAGGGAGAGAGGTGGACCCCTGGGTGGCTTGCTGGGCTCAGAGGCCCCTAGGTGTAGGGCAAGGGGGCACCCTGGGGCCTATCCTGCAAGTCCAGGGAGAGAGGTGGACCCATGGGTAGCCTGCTGGGGTCAGAGGCCCCTAGGTAGTAGGCCAGGGGGCACCCTGGGACCTCTACTGCAAGTCCAGGGAGAGAGTTGGACCACTAGGGGGATTGCTGGGGTCAGAGGCCCCTATGTGGAGGGACAGGTGGCACCCAGGGGCCTCTACTGCAAGTCCAGGGAGACAGGTGGACCCCTGGGTAGTTTGCTGGGGTCAGGGGCCCCTATGTGGAGGGCCGGGGCTCACCCTGGGGCTTGTGCTGAAAGTCCAGGGAGAGAGGTGGACCCATGGGTAGCCTGCTGGGGTCAGAGGCCCCTAGGTAGAAGGCCAGGGGGCACCCTGGGGCCTCTACTGCAAGTCCAGGGAGAGAGTTGGACCCCTGGGTGGATTGCTGGGGTCAGAGGCCCCTAGGTGAAGGGCAAGGGGGCACCCTGGGGCCTCTACTGCTAGTCCAAGGAGAGAGGTGGAAAACTGGGTAGCATGCTGGGGTCAGATGCCCCTAGGTGGAGGACCAGGGGGCACCCTGAGGCCTCTACTGCAAGTCCAGGCAGAGAGGTGGACCCCTGGGTAGCTTGTAGGGGTCAAAGGCCCCTAGGTGGAGGAAAGGGGGCACCCTGGGGTCTCTACTGCATGTCCAGGGAGAGGGGTGGACCCATGGGTAGCTTGCTGGGGTCTTAGGCCCTTAGATGGAGCTCCAGGGGGCACCCTAGGGCCTATACTGCAAGTCCAGGGTGAGAGTTGGACCCCTGGGTAGCTTGCTGGGGTCACAGGCCCCTAGGTGGAGGGCAAGGGAGCACCCTGGGGCCTCCATTGCAAGTCCAGGGAGAGAGGTGGACACCTGGGTAGCTTGCAGGGGTCTTAGGCCCCTAGGTGGAGCTCCAGGGGGCACCCTAGGGACTATACTGCAAGTCCAGGGAGAGAGGTGGACCCCTGGGTAACTTGGTGGGGTCAGAGGCCCCTAGGTGGAGGGACAGGGGGCACCCTGGGCTCTCTACTGCAAGTCCAGGGAGACAGGTGGACCCCTGGGTAGCTTGCTGGGGTCAGGGGCCCCTATGTGGAGGGCCGGGGCTCACCTTGGGGCTTGAGCTGAAAGTCCAGGGAGAGAGGTGGACCCCTGGGTAGCATGCTGGGGTCAGAGGCCACTAGGTGGTGGGACAGGGGGCACCCTAAGGCCTATACTTTATGTCCAGTAAAAGAGGTAGACCCCTGGGTAGCTTGCTGGGGTCTGAGGCCCCTAGGTAGAAGGCCAGGGGGCACCCTGGGGCCTCTACTGCAAGTCCAGGGAGAGAGGTTGACCCCTGGGTAGCTTGCAGGGGTCAGAGGCCCCTAGGTGGAGGGCAAGGGGGCACCCTGGGGCCTTTACTGCAAGTCCAGGGAGAGAGGTGGACCCCTGGGTAGCTTGCAGGGGTCAGAGGCCCTTAGGTGGAGGGCCATGGGGCACGCTGGGGCCTACACTGCAAGTCCAGGGAGAGAGGTAGACCCCTGGGTAGCATGCTGGGGTCAGAGGCCCCTAGGTGGAGGGCAAGGGGGCACCCTGGGGCCTCTACTGCTAGTCCAAGGAGAGAGGTGGACCCCTGGGTAGCATGCTGGGGTCAGAGGCCCCTAGGTGGAGGACCAGGGGGCACCCTGGGGCCTCTACTGCAAGTCCAGGGAGAGAGGTGGACCAATGGGTAGCTTGTAGGGGTCAAAGGCCCCTAGGTGGAGGAAAGGAGGCACCCTGGGGCCTCTACTGCATGTCCAGGGAGAGTGGTGGATTCCAGGGTAGCTTGCTGGGGTCTTAGGCCCTTAGATGGAGCTCCAGGGGGCACCCTAGGGCCTATACTGCAAGTCCAGGGTGAGAGGTGAACCCTGGGTAACTTGCTGGGGTCAGAGGCCCCTAGGTGGAGGGACAGGTGGCACCCTGGGACCTCTACTGCAAGTCCAGGGTGAGAGGTGGACCCTGGGTAACTTGCTGGGGTCAGAGGCCATTAGGTGGAGGGACAGGGGGCACCCTGGGCTCTCTACTGCAAGTCCAGGGAGACAGGTGGACCTCTGGGTAACTTGCTGGGGTCAGAGGCCCCTAGGTGGAGGGACAGGGGGCACCCAGGGGCATCTACTGCAAGTCCAGGGAGAGAGGTTGACCCCTGGTTGGCTTGCTGGGGTCAGAGGCCCCTAGGTGGAGGGCAAGGGGGCACCCTGGGGCCTCTACTGCAAGTCCAGGGAGAGAGGTGGACCCCTGGGTAGCTTGCTGGGGTCAGAGGCCCCTAGGTGGAAGGCCAGGGGGCACCCTGGGGCCTATACTGCAAGTCCAGGGAGAGGGGTGGACCCCTTGGTAGCTTGCAGGGGTTAGAGGCCCCTAGGTGGAGGGCAAGGGGGCACCCTGGGGCCTCTACTGCAAGTCCAGGGAGAGAGGTGGACCCCTGGGTAGCTTGCAGGGGTCAGAGGCCCTTAGGTGGAGGGCCATGGGGCACGCTAGGGCCTACACTGCAAGTCCAGGGTGAGAGGTGAACCCTGGGTAACTTGCTGGGGTCAGAGGCCCCTAGGTGGAGGGACAGGGGGCACCCTGGGCTCTCTACTGCAAGTCCAGGGAGACAGGTGGACCCCTGGGTAACTTGCTGGGGTCAGAGGCCCCTAGGTGGAGGGACAGGGGGCACCCAGGGGCCTCTACTGCAAGTCCAGGGAGAGAGGTTGACCCCTGGTTGGCTTGCTGGGGTCAGAGGCCCCTAGGTGGAGGGCCAGGGGGCACCCTAATTCCTATACTTTATGTCCAGGGAAAGAGGTAGAAACCTGGGTAGCTTGCTGGGGTCAGAGGCCCCTAGGTAGAAGGCCAGGGGGCACCCTGGGGCCTCTACTGCAAGTCCAGAGAGAGAGGTGGACCCCTGGGTAGCTTGCTGGGGTCAGAGGCCCCTAGGTGGAGGGCCAGGGGGCACCCTAAGGCCTATACTTTATGTCCAGGGAAAGAGGTAGAAACCTGGGTAGCTTGCTGGGGTCAGAGGCCCCTAGGTAGAAGGCCAGGGGGCACCCTGGGGCCTCTACTGCAAGTCCAGGGAGAGAGGTGGACCCCTGGGTAGCTTGCTGGGGTCAGAGGCCTCTGGGTGGAGAGCAAGGGGGCACCCTGGGACCTATACTGCAAGTCTAGGGAGAGAGGTGGACCCCTGGGTGGATTGCTGGGGTCAGAGGCCCCTAGGTAGAAGGCCAGGGGGCACCCTGTGGCCTCTACTGCAAGTCCAGGGAGAGAGTTGGACCCCTGGGTAGCTTGCAGGGGTCAGAGGCCCTTAGGTGGAGGGCCATGGGGCACGCTGGGGCCTACACTGCAAGTCCAGGGAGAGAGGTAGACCACTGGGTAGCTTGCTGGGGTCAGAGGCCCCTAGGTAGAAGGCCAGGGGGCACCCTGTGGCCTCTACTGCAAGTCCAGGGAGAGAGTTGGACCCCTGGGTGGCTTGCTGGGGTCCGAGGCCCCTAGGTGTAGGGCAAGGGGGAACCCTGGGTCCTATCCTGCAAGTCCAGGGAGAGAGGTGGACCCCTGGGTGGATTGCTGGGGTCAGAGGCCCCTAGGTAGAAGGCCAGGGGGCACCCTGTGGCCTCTACTGCAAGTCCAGGGAGAGAGTTGGACCCCTGGGTGGCTTGCTGGGGTCAGAGGCTCCTAGGTAGAAGACCAGGGGCACCCTGGGGCCTATACTGCAAGTCCAGGGAGAGAGGTGGAGCATTGAGTAACTTGCTGGGGTCAGAGGCCCCTAGGTGGAGGGCAAGGGGGCACCCTGGGGCCTCTACTGCAAGTCCAGGGACAGAGGTGGACCCCTGGGTAGCTTGCAGGTGTCAGAGGCCCTTAGGTGGAGGGCCAGGGGGCACCCTGGGGCCTACACTACAAGTCCAAGGAGAGAGGTGGACCCCTTGGTAGCTTGCAGGGGTCAGAGGCCCCTAGGTGGAGGGCCAGGGGGCACCCTGGGGCCTCTACTGCAAGTCCAAGGAGAGTTGTGGAGCCCTGGGTAACTTGCAGGGGTCAGAGGCCCCTAGGTGGAGGGCCAGGGGGCACCCTGGGGCCTCTACTGCAAGTCCAGGGAGAGAGGTGGATCCCTGGGTAGCATGCTGGGGTCAGAGGCAACTAGGTGGAGGGCCAGGGGGCACCCAAAGGCCTATACTTTATGTCCACGGAAAGAGGTAGACCCCTGGGTAGCTTGCTGGGGTCAGAGGCCCCTAGGTAGAAGGCCAGGGGGTACCCTGGGGCCTCTACTGCAAGTCCACGGAGAGAGGTGGACCCCTGGGTGGCTTGCTGGGGTCAGAGGCCCCTAGGTGGAGGGCAAGGGGGCACCCTGGGGCCTCTACTGCAAGTCCAGGGAGAGAGGTGGACCCCTGGGTTAGCTTGCAGGGGTCAGAGGCCCTTAGGTGGAGGGCCATGGGGCACCCTGGGGCCTATACTGCAAGTCCAGGGAGAGAGGTAGACCCCTGGGTAGCTTGCTGGGGTCAGAGGCCCCTAGGTAGAAGGCCAGGGGGCACCCTGGGGCCTCTACTGCAAGCCCAGGGAAAGAGGTGGACCCCTGGGTGGCTTATTGGGGTCGGAGGCCGCTAGGTGGAGGGCAAGGGGGCACCCTGGGGCCTCTACTGCAAGTCCAGGGAGAGAGGTGGACACCTGGGTAGCTTGCAGGGGTCTTAGGCCCCTAGGTGGAGCTCCAGGGGGCACCCTAGATACTATACTGCAAGTCCAGGGAGAGAGGTGGACAACTGGGTAGCTTGCTGGGGTCAGAGGCCCCTAGGTAGAAGGCCAGGGGGCACCCTGGGGCCTCTACTGCAAGTCCAGGGAGAGAGGTGGACTTCTGGGCAGCTTGCAGGGGTCAGAGGCCCTTAGGTGGAGGGTCATGGGGCACCCTGGGGCCTATACTGCAAGTCCAGGGAGAGAGGTGGACCCCTTGGTAGCTTGCAGGGGTTAGAGGCTCCTAGGTGGACGGCCAGGGGGCACCCTGGGGCCCATACTGCAAGTCCAGGGAGAGAGGTGGACCCCTGGGTAACTTGCTGGGGTCAGAGGCCCCTAGGTGGAGGGACAGGGGGCACCCTAGGCTCTCTACTGCAAGTCTAGGGAGACAGGTGGACCCCTGGGTAGCTTGCTGGGGTCAGGGTTCCCTATGTGGAGTGCCAGGGCTCACCCAGGGGCCTATGCTGCTAGTCCAGGGACAGAGGTGGACCCCTGGGTAGCATGCTGGGGTCAGAGGCCACTAGGTGGAGGGCCAGGGAGCACCCAAAGGCCTATACTTTATGACCAGGGAAAGAGGTAGACCACTGTGTTGCTTGCTGGGGTCAGAGGCCCCTAGGTAGAAGGCCAGGGGGCACCCTGGGGCCTTTACTGCAAGTCCAGGGAGAGAGGTTGACCCCTGGGTAGCTTGCTGGGGTCAGAGAACCCTGGGTGGAGGGCAAGGGGGCACCCTGGGACCTCTACTGCAAGTCCAGGGAGACAGGTGGACCCCTGGGTAGCTTGCTGGGGTCAGAGGCCCCTAGGTAGAAGGCCAGGGGGCACCCTGGGGCCTCTACTGCAAGTCCAGGGAGAGAGTTGGACCCTTGGGTGGATTGTTGGGGTCAGAGGCCCCTAGGTGGAGGGCTAGGGGGCACCCTGGGGCCTCTACTGCTAGTCCAAGGAGAGAGGTGGAAAACTGGGTAGCATGCTGGGGTCAGAGGCCCCTAGGTGGAGGACCAGGGGGCACCCTGGGGCCTCTACTGCAAGTCCAGGCAGAGAGGTGGACCCCTGGGTAGCTTGTAGGGGTCAGAGGCCCCTAGGTGGAGGAAAGGGGGCACCCTGGGGCCTTTACTGCATGTCCAGGGTGAGAGGTGGACCCCTGGGTAGCATGCTGGGGTCACAGGCCCCTAGGTGGAGGGCAAGGGAGCACCCTAGGGCCTATACTGCAAGTCCAGGGTGAGAGGTGGACCCCTGGGTAGCTTGCTGGGGTCAGAGGCCCCTAGGTGGAGGGCAAGGGAGCACCCTAGGGCCTATACTGCAAGTCCAGGGTGAGAGGTGGACCCATGGGTAGCTTGCTGGGGTCTTATGCCCTTAGATGGAGCTCAAGGGGGCACCCTAGGGCCTATACTGCAAGTCCAGGGTGAGAGGTGGACCCCTGGGTAGCTTGCTGGGGTCACAGGCCCCTAGGTGGAGGGCAAGGGAGCACCCTGGGGCCTCCATTGCAAGTCCAGGGAGAGAGGTGGACACCTGGGTAGCTTGCAGGGGTCTTAGGCCCCTAGGTGGAGCTCCAGGGGGCACCCTAGGGACTATACTGCAAGTCCAGGGAGAGAGGTGGACCCCTGGGTAACTTGCTGGGGTCAGAGGCCCCTAGGTGGAGGGACAGGGGGCACCCTGGGCTCTCTACTGCAAGTCCAGGGAGACAGGTGGACCCCTGGGTAGCTTGCTGGGGTCAGGGGCCCCTATGTGGAGGGCCGGGGCTCACCTTGGGGCTTGAGCTGAAAATCCAGGGAGAGAGGTGGACCCCTGGGTAGCATGCTGGGGTCAGAGGCCACTAGGTGGAGGGACAGGGGTCACCCTAAGGCCTATACTTTATGTCCAGTAAAAGAGGTAGACCCCTGGGTAGCTTGCTGGGGTCTGAGGCCCCTAGGTAGAAGGCCAGGGGGCACCCTGGGGCCTCTACTGCAAGTCCAGGGAGAGAGGTGGACCCCTGGGTAGCTTGCAGGGGTCAGAGGCCCCTAGGTGGAGGGCAAGGGGGCACCCTGGGGCCTTTACTGCAAGTCCAGGGAGAGAGGTGGACCCCTGGGTAGCTTGCAGGGGTCAGAGGCCCTTAGGTGGAGGGCCATGGGGCACGCTGGGGCCTACACTGCAAGTCCAGGGAGAGAGGTAGACCCCTGGGTAACTTGCTGGGGTCAGAGGCCCCTAGGTGGAGGGCAAGGGGGCACCCTGGGGCCTTTTTACTGCAAGTCCAGGGAGAGAGGTGGACCCCTGGGTAGCTTGCAGGGGTCTTAGGCCCTTAGATGGAGCTCCAGGGGGCACCCTAGGGCCTATACTGCAAGTCCAGGGTGGGAAGTGAACCCTGGGTAACTTGCTGGGGTCAGAGGCCCCTAGGTGGAGGGACAGGGGGCACCCTGGGCTCTCTACTGCAAGTTCAGGGAGACAGGTGGACCCCTGGGTAACTTGCTGGGGTCAGAGGCCCCTAGGTGGAGGGAAAGGGGGCACCCAGGGGCCTCTACTGCAAGTCCAGGGAGAGAGGTTGACCCCTGGTTGGCTTGTTGGGGTCAGAGGCCCCTAGGTGGAGGGCAAGGGGGCACCCTGGGGCCTCTACTGCAAGTCCAGGGACAGAGGTGGACCCCTGGGTAGCTTGCAGGTGTCAGAGGCCCTTAGGTGGAGGGCCAGGGGGCACCCTGGGGCCTACACTACAAGTCCAAGGAGAGAGGTGGACCCCTTGGTAGCTTGCAGGGGTCAGAGGCCCCTAGGTGGAGGGCCAGGGGGCACCCTGGGGCCTCTACTGCAAGTCCAAGGAGAGTTGTGGAGCCCTGGGTAACTTGCAGGGGTCAGAGGCCCCTAGGTGGAGGGCCAGGGGGCACCCTGGGGCCTCTACTGCAAGTCCAGGGAGAGAGGTGGATCCCTGGGTAGCATGCTGGGGTCAGAGGCAACTAGGTGGAGGGCCAGGGGGCACCCAAAGGCCTATACTTTATGTCCACGGAAAGAGGTAGACCCATGGGTAGCTTGCTGGGGTCAGAGGCCCCTAGGTAGAAGGCCAGGGGGTACCCTGGGTCCTCTACTGCAAGTCCACGGAGAGAAGTGGACCCCTGGGTGGCTTGCTGGGGTCAGAGGCCCCTAGGTGGAGGGCAAGGGGGCACCCTGGGGCCTCTACTGCAAGTCCAGGGAGAGAGGTGGACCCCTGGGTTAGCTTGCAGGGGTCAGAGGCCCTTAGGTGGAGGGCCATGGGGCACCCTGGGGCCTATACTGCAAGTCCAGGGAGAGAGGTAGACCCCTGGGTAGCTTGCTGGGGTCAGAGGCCCCTAGGTAGAAGGCCAGGGGGCACCCTGGGGCCTCTACTGCAAGCCCAGGGAAAGAGGTGGACCCCTGGGTGGCTTATTGGGGTCGGAGGCCGCTAGGTGGAGGGCAAGGGGGCACCCTGGGGCCTCTACTGCAAGTCCAGGGAGAGAGTTGGACCCCTGGGTGGATTGCTGGGGTCAGAGGCCCCTAGGTGGAGGGCAAGGGGGCACCCTGGGGCCTCTACTGCTAGTCCAAGGAGAGAGGTGGAAAACTGGGTAGCAAGCTGGGGTCAGAGGCCCCTAGGTGGAGGAAAGGGGGCACCCTGGGGCCTCCACTACATGTCCAGGGAGAGGGGTGGACCCATGGGTAGCTTGCTGGGGTCTTAGGCCCTTAGATAGAGCTCCAGGGGGCACCCTAGGGCCTATACTGCAAGTCCAGGGAGAGAGGTAGACCCCTGGGTAGCTTGCTGGGGTCACAGGCCCCTAGGTGGAGGGCAAGGGAGCACCCTGGGGCCTCCATTGCAAGTCCAGGGAGAGAGGTGGACACCTGGGTAGCTTGCAGGGGTCTTAGGCCCCTAGGTGGAGCTCCAGGGGGCACCCTAGATACTATACTGCAAGTCCAGGGAGAGAGGTGGACCCCTGGGTAACTTGCTGGGGTCATAGGCCCGTAGGTGGAGGGACAGGGGGCACCCTGGGCTCTCTACTGCAAGTCCAGGGAGACATGTGGACACCTGGGTAGCTTGCAGGGGTCTTAGGCCCCTAGGTGGAGCTCCAGGGGGCACCCTAGATACTATACTGCAAGTCCAGGGAGAGAGGTGGACCCCTGGGTAGCTTGCTGGGGTCAGAGGCCCCTAGGTAGAAGGCCAGGGGGCACCCTGGGGCCTCTACTGCAAGTCCAGGGAGAGAGGTGGACTTCTGGGTAGCTTGCAGGGGTCAGAGGCCCTTAGGTGGAGGGTCATGGGGCACCCTGGGGCCTATACTGCAAGTCCAGGGAGAGAGGTGGACCCCTTGGTAGCTTGCAGGGGTTAGAGGCCCCTAGGTGGACGGCCAGGGGGCACCCTGGGGCCCATACTGCAAGTCCAGGGAGAGAGGTGGACCCCTGGATAACTTGCTGGGGTCAGAGGCCCCTAGGTGGAGGGACAGGGGGCACCCTAGGCTCTCTACTGCAAGTCTAGGGAGACAGGTGGACCCCTGGGTAGCTTGCTGGGGTCAGGGTTCCCTATGTGGAGTGCCAGGGCTCACCCAGGGGCCTATGCTGCTAGTCCAGGGACAGAGGTGGACCCCTGGGTAGCATGCTGGGGTCAGAGGCCACTAGGTGGAGGGCCAGGGAGCACCCAAAGGCCTATACTTTATGACCAGGGAAAGAGGTAGACCACTGTGTAGCTTGCTGGGGTCAGAGGCCCCTAGGTAGAAGGCCAGGGGGCACCCTGGGGCCTCTACTGCAAGTCCAGGGAGAGAGGTGGACCCCTGGGTAGCTTGCTGGGGTCAGAGAACCCTGGGTGGAGGGCAAGGGGGCACCCTGGGACCTCTACTGCAAGTCCAGGGAGACAGGTGGACCCCTGGGTAGCTTGCTGGGGTCAGAGGCCCCTAGGTAGAAGGCCAGGGGGCACCCTGGGGCCTCTACTGCAAGTCCAGGGAGAGAGTTGGACCCCTGGGTGGATTGCTGGGGTCAGAGGCCCCTAGGTGGAGGGCTAGGGGGCACCCTGGGGCCTCTACTGCTAGTCCAAGGAGAGAGGTGGAAAACTGGGTAGCATGCTGGGGTCAGAGGCCCCTAGGTGGAGGACCAGGGGGCACCCTGGGGCCTCTACTGCAAGTCCAGGCAGAGAGGTGGACCCCTGGGTAGCTTGTAGGGGTCAGAGGCCCCTAGGTGGAGGAAAGGGGGCACCCTGGGGCCTCTACTGCATGTCCAGGGTGAGAGGTGGACCCCTGGGTAGCTTGCTGGGGTCACAGGCCCCTAGGTGGAGGGCAAGGGAGCACCCTAGGGCCTATACTGCAAGTCCAGGGTTAGAGGTGGACCCCTGGGTAGCTTGCTGGGGTCAGAGGCCCCTAGGTGGAGGGCAAGGGAGTACCCTAGGGCCTATACTGCAAGTCCAGGGAGAGAGGTGGACCCATGGGTAGCTTGCTGGGGTCTTAGGCCCTTAGATGGAGCTCAAGGGGGCACCCTAGGGCCTATACTGCAAGTCCAGGGTGAGAGGTGGACCCCTGGGTAGCTTGCTGGGGTCACAGGCCCCTAGGTGGAGGGCAAGGGAGCACCCTGGGGCCTCCATTGCAAGTCCAGGGAGAGAGGTGGACACCTGGGTAGCTTGCAGGGGTCTTAGGCCCCTAGGTGGAGCTCCAGGGGGCACCCTAGGGACTATACTGCAAGTCCAGGGAGAGAGGTGGACCCCTGGGTAACTTGCTGGGGTCAGAGGCCCCTAGGTGGAGGGACAGGGGGCACCCTGGGCTCTCTACTGCAAGTCCAGGGAGACAGGTGGACCCCTGGGTAGCTTGCTGGGGTCAGGGGCCCCTATGTGGAGGGCCGGGGCTCACCTTGGGGCTTGAGCTGAAAGTCCAGGGAGAGAGGTGGACCCCTGGGTAGCATGCTGGGGTCAGAGGCCACTAGGTGGAGGGACAGGGGGCACCCTAAGGCCTATACTTTATGTCCAGTAAAAGAGGTAGACCCCTGGGTAGCTTGCTGGGGTCTGAGGCCCTTAGGTAGAAGGCCAGGGGGCACCCTGGGGCCTCTACTGCAAGTCCAGGGAGAGAGGTGGACCCCTGGGTAGCTTGCAGGGGTCAGAGGCCCCTAGGTGGAGGGCAAGGGGGCACCCTGGGGCCTTTACTGCAAGTCCAGGGAGAGAGGTGGACCCCTGGGTAGCTTGCAGGGGTCAGAGGCCCTTAGGTGGAGGGCCATGGGGCACGCTGGGGCCTACACTGCAAGTCCAGGGAGAGAGGTAGACCCCTGGGTAACTTGCTGGGGTCAGAGGCCCCTAGGTGGAGGGCAAGGGGGCACCCTGGGGCCTTTACTGCAAGTCCAGGGAGAGAGGTGGACCCCTGGGTAGCTTGCAGGGGTCTTAGGCCCTTAGATGGAGCTCCAGGGGGCACCCTAGGGCCTATACTGCAAGTCCAGGGAGAGAGGTGGACCCCTGGGTAGCCTTGCTGGGGTCAGAGGCCCCTAGATGGAGGGCCTGTGGGCACCCTGGGGCCTCTACTGCAAGTCCAGGGAGAGAGGTGGACCCCTGGGTAGCTTGCTGGGGTCAGAAGCCCCTAGGTGGAGGGCCAGGGGGCACCCCAAGGCCTATACTGCAAGTCCAATGAGAGAGTTTGACCCCTGGATAGCTTGCAGGGGTCAGAGGCCCCTAGGTGGAGGTCCAGGGGGCACCCTGGGGCCTCTTCTGCAAATCCAGGGAGATTTGTGGACCCCTGGGTAGCTTGCTGGGGTCTTAGGCCCCTAGGTGGAGGGGCAAGGGGCACCCTGGGGCCTAAAATGCAAGTCTAGGGAGAAAGATGGACCCAAGGGTAGCTTGCAGAGGTCAGAGGCCCCTAGCTGGAGGGCCAGGGGCACCCTGGGACATATACTGCAAGTCAAGGGAGACAGGTGGACCCCTGGGTAGCTTGCTGGGGTCAGAGGCCCCTGGGTGGAGGGCAAGGAGGCACCCTGGGACCTATACTGCAAGTCCAGGGAGAGAGGTGGACCCCTGGGTAGCTTGTAGGGGTCAGAGGCCCCTAGGTGGAGGGCCTGTGGGCACCCTGGGGCCTCTACTGCAAGTCCAGGGAGAGATGTGGACCCCTGGGTAGCTTGTGGGGTCTTAAGCCCTTAGGTGGAGGGGCAGAAGGCACCCTGGAGCCTATACTGCAAGTCCAGGGAGAGAGGTGGACCCCTGGGTGGATTGCTGGGGTCAGAGGCCCCTAAGTGGAGGGCAAGGGGGCACCCTGGGGCCTCTACATCTAGTCCAAGGAGAGGGGTGGACCCCTGGGTAGCATGCTGGGGTCAGAGGCCCCTAGGTGGAGGACCAGGGGGCACCCTGGGGCGTCTACTGCAAGTCCAGGGAGAGAGGTGGACCACTGGTAGCTTGTAGGGGTCAGAGGCCCCTAGGTGGAGGAAAGGGGGCACCCTGGGGCCTCTACTGCATGTCCAGGGAGAGGGGTGGACCCCTGGGTAGCTTGCTGGGGACTTAGGCCCTTAGATGGAGCTCCAGGGGGCACCCTTGGGCCTATACTGCAAGTCCAGGTTGAGATGTGGACCCCTGGGTAACTTGCTGGGGTCAGAGGCCCTTAGGTGGAGGGCCATATGGCAAACTGGGGCCTATACTGCAAGTCCAGGGAGAGAGGTAGACCCCTTTTTAGCTTGATGGGGTCAGAGGCCCCTAGGTAGAGGGCCAGGGGGCACCCTAAGGGCCCATACTGCAAGTACAGGGCGAGAGTTGGACCCCTGGGTAGCTTGCTGGGGTCAAAGGCCCCTAGGTGGAGGGGCAGGGGGCACCCTTGGGCCTAAACTGCAAGTCCAGGGAGTGAGGTGGACCCCTGAGTAACTTGCAAGGGTCAGAGGCCCCTAGATGGAGGGCCTGTGGGCACCCAGGGGCCTCTACTGCAAGTCCAGGGAGAGAGGTGGACCCCTGGGTAGCTTGCTGGGGTCAGAGGCCCCTAGTTGGAGGGCCAGGGGGCACCCCGGGGAATATACTGCAAGTCCAATGAGAGAGTTTGACCCCTGGGTAGCTTGCAGTTGTCAGAGGAACCTAGGTGGAGGGCCAGGGGGCACCCTGGGGCCTCTTCTGCAAGTCCAGGGAGAGTTGTGGACCCCTGGGTAACTTGCAGGGGTCAGAGGCCCCTAGGTGGAGGGCCAGGGGCACCCTGGGGCCTATACTGCAAGTCAAGGGAGAGAGGTGGACCCCTGGGTAGCTTGCTGGGGTCAGAGGCCCCTGGGTGGAGGGCAAGGAGGCACCCTGGGACCTATACTGCAAGTCCAGGGAGAGAGGTGGACCCCTGGGTAACTTGCAGGGGTCAGAGGCCCCTAGGTGGAGGGCCAGTGGGCACCCTGGGTTCTCTACTGCAAGTCCAGGGAGAGTTGTGGACCCCTGGGTCACTTGGAGGGGTCAGAGGCCCCTAGGTGGAAGGCCTGTGGGCACCCTGGGGCCTCTACTGCAAGTCCAGGGAGAGAGGTAGACCCCTGGGTGGCTTGTTTGGGTCTTAGGCCCCTAGTTGGAGGGGCAGGGGGCACCTTGGGGCCTCTACTGCAAGTCCAGGGAGAAAAGTGGACCCATGGGTAGCTTGCAGGGGTCAGAGGCCCCTAGGTGGAGGGCCAGGGGGCACCCTGGGGTCTATACTGCAAGTCCAAATTGAGAGGTAGACCCCTGGGTAGCTTGCTGGGGTCAGAAGCCCAAAGGTAGAAGGCCAGGGGGCACCCTGGGGCCTCTACTGCAAGTCCAGGGAGAGAGGTGGAACCCTGGGTGGATGCTGGGGTCAGAGGCCCCTAGGTAGAAGGCCAGGGGGCAACCTGGGGCATCTACTACATGTCGTGGGAGAGAGGTCGACCCCTGGGTAGCTTGCTGGCGTCTTAGGCCCCAAGTTGGAGGGCCAGGGGGCACCCTAGGGCCTCTACTGCAAGTCCAGGGAGAGCGGTGGACTCCTGAGTAACTTGCTGGGGTCAGAGGCCCCTAGGTGGAGGGCCAGGGGGCACCCCGGGGCCTTTACCGCAAGTCCAATGAGAGATGTGGACCCCTGAGTGGCTTACAGGGGTCAGAGGCCCCTAGGTGAAGGGCCAGGGGGCACCCTGGGGCCTCTACTGCAATTCCAGGGAGAGTTGTGGACCCCTGGGTAACTTGCAGGAGTCAGAGGCCCCTAGGTCGAGGGCCAGTGGGCACCCTGGGGCCTCTACTGCAAGTCCAGGGAGAAAGGTAGACCCCTGGGTAGCTTGCTGGGGTCTTAGGCCCCTAGGTGGAGGGCCAGGGGTACCCTAAGGCCTATACTTTAAGTCCAGGGAAAGAGGTAGACCCCTGGGTAGCTTGCTGGGGTCAGAGGCCCTTAGGTAGAAGGCCAGGGGGCACCCTGGGGCCTCTACTGCAAGTCCAGGGAGAGAGTTGGACCCCTGGGTGGCTTGCTGGAGTAAGAGGCCCCTAGGTGGAGCGCAAGGGGGCACCCTGGGGCCTCTAATGCAAGTCCAGGGAGAGAGATGGACCCCTGGGTAGCTTGCAGGGGTCAGAGGCCCTTAGGTGGAGGGCCAGGGGGCACCCTGGGGCCTCTACTGCAAGTCCAGGGAGAGAGGTGGACCCCTGGGTAGCTTGCTGGGGTCAAAGGCCCCTAGGTGGAAGGCCAAGGGGCACCCGGGGGCCTATACTGCAAGTCCAGGGAGAGAGGTGGACCCCTGGGTAGCTTGCTGGGGTCAGAGGCCCCTAGGTGAAGCTCCAGGGAGCACCCTAAGGCCTATACTGCAAGTCCAGGGTGAGAGGTGGACCACAGGGTAGCTTGCTGGGGTCTTAGGCCCCTAGGTGGAGCTCCAGGGGGCACCCTAGGGCCTGTACTGCAAGTCCAGGGTGAGAGGTGGACCCCTGGGTAGCTTGCTGGGGTCAGAGGCCCCTAGGTGGAGGGCAAGGGAGCACCCTGGGGCCTCCATTGCATGTCCAGGGAGAGAGGTGGACACCTGGGTAGCTTGTAGGGGTCTTAGTCCCCTAGGTGGAGCTCCAGGGGGCACCCTAGGGCCTATACTGCAAGTCCAGGGTGAGAGGTGGACCAATGGGTAGCTTGCTGGGGTCAGAGGCCCCTAGGTGTAGGGCCAGGGGGCACCCTGGGGCCTATCCTGCAAGTCAAGGGAGAGAGGTGGACACCTGGGTAGCTTGCTGGGGTCTTAGGCCCCTAGGTGGAGCTCCAGGGGGCACCCTGGGCTCTCTACTGCAAGTCCAGGGAGACAGGTGGACCCCTGGGTAGCTTGCTGGGGTCAAAGGCCCCTAGGTGGAAGGCCAAGGGGCACCCGGGGGCCTATACTGCAAGTCCAGGGAGAGAGGTGGACCCCTGGGTAGCTTGCTGGGGTCAGAGGCACCTAGGTGAAGCTCCAGGGAGCACCCTAAGGCCTAAACTGCAAGTCCAGGGTGAGAGGTGGACCACAGGGTAGCTTGCTGGGGTCTTAGGCCCCTAGGTGGAGCTCCAGGGGGCACCCTAGGGCCTGTACTGCAAGTCCAGGGTGAGAGGTGGACCCCTGGGTAGCTTGCTGGGGTCAGAGGCCCCTAGGTGAAGGGCAAGGAAGCACCCTGGGGCCTCCATTGCATGTCCAGGGAGAGAGGTGGACACCTGGGTAGCTTGTAGGGGTCTTAGTCCCCTAGGTGGAGCTCCAGGGGGCACCCTAGGGACTATACTGCAAGTCCAGGGAGAGAGGTGGACCCCTGGGTAACTTGCTGGGGTCAGAGGCCCCTAGGTGGAGGGACAGGGGGCACCCTGGGCTCTCTACTGCAAGTCCAGCGAGACAGGTGGACCCCTGGGTAGCTTGCTGGGGTCAGGGGCCCCTATGTGGAGGGCCAGGGCTCACCCTGGGGCTTGTGCTGAAAGTCCAGGGAGAGAGGTGGACCCCTGGATAGCATGCTGGGGTCAGAGGCCACTAGGTGGAGGGACAGGGGGCACCCTAAGGCCTATACTTTATGTCCAGTAAAAGAGGTAGACCCCTGGGTAGCTTGCTCGGGTCAGAGGCCCCTAGGTAGAAGGCCAGGGGGCACCCTGGGGCCTTTACTGAAAGTCCAGGGAGAGAGGTGGACCCCTGGGTAGCTTGCAGGGGTAAGAGGCCCTTAGGTGGAGGGCCATGGGGCACGCTGGGGCCTACACTGCTAGTCCAGGGAGAGAGGTAGACCCCTGGGTAGCTTGCTGGGGTCAGAGGCCCCTAGGTAGAAGGCCAGGGGGCACCCTGTGGCCTCTACTGCAAGTCCAGGGAGAGAGGTGGACCCCTGGGTGGCTTGCTGGGGTCAGAGGCCCCTAAGTGTAGGGCAAGGTGGCACCCTGGGCCCTATCCTGCAAGTCCAGGGAGAGAGGTGGACCCATGGGTAGCCTGCTGGGGTCAGAGGCCCCTAGGTAGAAGGCCAGGGGGCACCCTGGGGCCTCTACTGCAAGTCCAGGGAGATAGGTGGACCCCTGGGTGGATTGCTTGGGTCAGAGGCCCCTAGGTGGAGGGCAAGGGGGCACCCTGGGGCCTCTACTGCTAGTCCAGGGAGAGAGGTGGACACCTGGGTAGCTTGCAGGGGTCTTAGGCCCCTAGGTGGAGCTCCAGGGGGCACCCTAGGGACTATACTGCAAGTCCAGGGAGAGAGGTGGACCCCTGGGTAACTTGCTGGGGTCAGAGACCCCTAGGTGGAGGGACAGGGGGCACCCTGGGCTCTCTACTGCAAGTCCAGGGAGACAGGTGGACCCCTGGGTAGCTTGCTGTGGTCAGGGGCCCCTATGTGGAGGGCCGGGGCTCACCTTGGGGCTTGAGCTGAAAGTCCAGGGAGAGAGGTGGACCCCTGGGTAGCATGCTGGGGTCAGAGGCCACTAGGTGGTGGGACAGGGGGCACCCTAAGGCCTATACTTTATGTCCAGTAAAAGAGGTAGACCCCTGGGTAGCTTGCTGGGGTCTGAGGCCCCTAGGTAGAAGGCCAGGGGGCACCCTGGGGCCTCTAATGCAAGTCCAGGGAGAGAGGTGGACCCCTGGGTAGCTTGCAGGGGTCAGAGGCCCCTAGGTGGAGGGCAAGGGGGCACCCTGGGGCCTTTACTGCAAGTCCAGGGAGAGAGATGGACCCCTGGGTAGCTTGCAGGGGTCAGAGGCCCTTAGGTGGAGGGCCATGGGGCAGGCTGGGGCCTACACTGCAAGTCCAGGGGGAGAGGTAGACCCCTGGGTAGCATGCTGGGGTCAGAGGCCCCTGGGTAGCATGCTGGGGTCAGAGGCCCCTAGGTAGAAGGCCAGGGGTCACCCTGTGGCCTCTACTGCAAGTCCAGGGAGAGAGGTGGACCCCTGGGTGGCTTGCTGGGGTCAGAGGCCACTAGGTGTAGGGCAAGGGGGCACCCTGGGGACTATCCTGCAAGTCCAGGGAGAGAAGTGGACCCATGGGTAGCCTGCTGGGGTCAGAGTCCCCTAGGTAGAAGGCCAGGGGGCACCCTGGGGCCTCTACTGCAAGTCCAGGGAGAGAGGTGGACCCCTGGGTGGATTGCTTGGGTCAGAGGCCCCTAGGTGGAGGGCAAGGGGGCACCCTGGGGCCTCTACTGCTAGTCCAAGGAGAGAGGTGGACCCCTGGGTAGCATGCTGGGGTCAGAGGCCCCTAGGTGGAGGACCAGGGGGCACCCTGGGGCCTCTACTGCAAGTCCAGGGAGAGAGGTGGACCAATGGGTAGCTTGTAGGGGTCAAAGGCCCCTAGGTGGAGGAAAGGAGGCACCCTGGGGCCTCTACTGCATGTCCAGGGAGAGGGGTGGACTCCAGGGTAGCTTGCTGGGGTCTTAGGCCCTTAGATGGAGCTCCAGGGGGCACCCTAGGGCCTATACTGCAAGTCCAGGGTGAGAGGTGAACCCTGGGTAACTTGCTGGGGTCAGAGGCCCCTAGGTGGAGGGCCAGGGGGCACCCTTGGGCCTATACTGCAAGTCCAGGGAGAGAGGTGGACCCCTTGGTAGCTTGCAGGGGTTAGAGGCCCCTAGGTGGAGGGCAAGGGGGCACCCTGGAGCCTCTACTGCAAGTCCAGGGAGAGAGGTGGACCCCTGGGTAGCTTGCTGGGGTCAGAGGCCCCTAGGTGGAGGGCCAGGGGGCACCCTGGGGCCTATACTGCAAGTCCAGGGAGAGAGGTGGACCCCTTGGTAGCTTGCAGGGGTTAGAGGCCCCTAGGTGGAGGGCAAGAGGGCACCCTGGGGCCTCTACTGCAAGTCCAGGGAGAGAGGTGGACCCCTGGGTAGCTTGCAGGGGTCAGAGGCCCTTAAGTGGAGGGCCATGGGGCACGCTGGGGCCTACACTGCTAGTCCAGGGAGAGAGGTAGACCCCTGGGTAGCTTGCCGGAGTCAGAGGCCCCTAGGTAGAAGGCCAGGGGGCACCCTGTGGCCTCTACTGCAAGTCCAGGGAGAGAGGTGGACCCCTGGGTGGCTTGCTGGGGTCAGAGGCCCCTAGGTGTAGGGCAAGGGGGCACCCTGGGGCCTCTCCTGCAAGACCAGGGAGAGAGGTGGACCCATGGGTAGCCTGCTGGGCTCAGAGGCCCCTAGGTAGAAGGCCAGGGGGCACCCTGGGGCCTCTACTGCAAGTCCAGGGAGAGAGTTGGACCCCTGGGTGGATTGCTGGGCTCAGAGGCCCCTGGGTGGAGAGCAAGGGGGCACCCTGGGACCTCTACTGCAAGTCCAGGGAGAGAAATGGACCCCTGGGTAGCTTGCTGGGGTCAGAGGCCCCTGGGTGGAGAGCAAGGGGGCACCCTGGGACCTATACTGCAAGTCCAGGGAGACAGGTGGACCCCTGGGTAGCTTGCTGGGGTCTTAGGCCCCTATGTGGAGCTCCAGGGGGCAACCTAGGGCCTATACTGCAAGTCCAGGGTGAGAGGTGGACCCCTGGGTAGCTTGCTGGGGTCAGAGGCCCCTAGGTGGAGGGCCAGGGGGCACCCTGGGCTCTTTAATGCAAGTCCAGGGAGACAGGTGGACCCCTGGGTAGCTTGCTGGGGTAAGAGGCCCCTAGGTGGAGGGCCAAGGGGCACCCTGGGGCCTATACTACAAGTCCAGGGAGAAAGGTGGACCCCTGGGTAGCCTGCTGGGCTCAGAGGCCCCTAGGTAGAAGGCCAGGGGGCACCCTGGGGCCTCTACTGCAAGTCCAGGGAGAGAGTTGGACCCCTGGGTGGATTGCTGGGCTCAGAGGCCCCTGGGTGGAGAGCAAGGGGGCACCCTGGGACCTCTACTGCAAGTCCAGGGAGAGAAATGGACCCCTGGGTAGCTTGCTGGGGTCAGAGGCCCCTGGGTGGAGAGCAAGGGGGCACCCTGGGGCCTATACTGCAAGTCCAGGGAGAGAGGTGGAGCACTGAGTAACTTGCTGGGGTCATGGGCCCCTAGGTGGAGGGCAAGGGGGCACCCTGGGGCCTCTACTGCAAGTCCAGGGAGAGAGGTGGACCCCTGGGTAGCTTGCAGGTGTCAGAGGCCCTTAGGTGGAGGGCCAGGGGGCAGCCTGGGGCCTACACTGCAAGTCCAGGGAGAGAGGTGGACCCCTTGGTAGCTTGCAGGGGTCAGAGGCCCCTAGGTGG
Organism: Danio rerio; assembly: GCF_052040795.2. Classification (NCBI taxonomy): domain Eukaryota; kingdom Metazoa; phylum Chordata; class Actinopteri; order Cypriniformes; family Danionidae; genus Danio; species Danio rerio. Next base: position 51,271,363 of record NC_141028.1, on the reverse strand, counting down.
AGGGCCAGGGGGCACCCTGGGGACTCTACTGCAAGTCCAGGGAGAGAGGTGGACCCCTGGGTAGCATGCTGGGGTCAGAGGCAACTACGTGGAGGGCCAGCGGGCACCCAAAGGCCTATACTTTATGTCCACGGAAAGAGGTAGACCCCTGGGTAGCTTGCTGGGGTCAGAGGCCCCTAGGTAGAAGGCCAGGGGGTACCCTGGGGCCTCTACTGCAAGTCCAGGGAGAGAGGTGGACCCCTGGGTGGCTTGCTGGGGTCAGAAGCCCCTAGGTGGAGGGCAAGGGGGCACCCTGGGGCCTCTACTGCAAGTCCAGGGAGAGAGATGGACCTATGAGTTAGCTTGCAGGGGTCAGAGTTCCTTAGGTGGAGGGCCATGGGGCACCCTGCGGCCTATACTGCAAGTCCAGGGAGAGAGGTAGACCCCTGGGTAGCTTGCTGGGGTCAGAGGCCCCTAGGTAGAAGGCCAGGGGGCACCCTGGGGCCTCTACTGCAAGCCCAGGGAAAGAGGTGGACCCCTGGGTGGCTTATTGGGGTCGGAGGCCGCTAGGTGGAGGGCAAGGGGGCACCCTGGGGCCTCTACTGCACGTCCAGGGAGAGAGGTGGACCCCTGGGTAGCTTGCAGGGGTCAGAGGCCCTTAGGTGGAGGGCCATGGGGCACCCTGGGGCCTATTCTGCAAGTCCAGGGAGAGAGGTGGACCCATGGGTAGCTTGCTGGGGTCAGAGGCCCCTAGGTGTCGGGTCAGGGGGCACCCTGCGGCCTATACTGCAAGTACAGGGAGAGAGGTGGACCCCTGGGTATCTTGCTGGGGTCAGAGGCCCCTAGGAGGAGGGCAAGGGAGCACCCTGGGGTCTGTGCTGCAAGTCCAGGGAGAGAGGTGGACCCCTGTGTAGCATGCTGGGGTCAGAGGCCACTAGGTGGAGGGCAAGGGGGCACCCTAAGGCCTATACTTTATGTCCAGAGAGAGAGGTGGACCCCTGGGTGGCTTGCAGGGGTCAGAGTCCCTTAGGTGGAGGGCCATGGGGCACCCTGGGGCCTATACTGCAAGTCCAGGGAGAGAGGTAGACCCCTGGGTAGCTTGCTGGGGTCAGAGGCCCCTAGGTAGAAGGCCAGGGGGCACCCTGGGGCCTCTACTGCAAGTCCATGGAGAGAGGTGGACTTCTGGGTAACTAGCAGGGGTCAGAGGCCCTTAGGTGGAGGGTCATGGGGCACCCTGGGGCCTATACTGCAAGTCCAGGGAGAGAGGTGGACCCCTTGGTAGCTTGATGGGGTCAGAGGCCCCTAGGTAGAGGGCCAAGGTGCACCCTGGGGCCTATACTGCAAGTCCAGGGATACAAGTGGACCCCTGGGTAGCTTGCTGGGGTCAGAGGCCCCTAGGTGTAGGGCCAGGGGGCACCCTGGGGCTTATCCTGCAAGTCCAGGGAGAGAGGTGGACCCGTGGGTAGCCTGCTGGTGTCAGAGGCCCCTAGGTGGAGGGCCAGGGGGCACCCTAGGATCTATACTGCAAGTCCAGGGAGAGTTGTGGAGCCCTGGGTAACTTGCAGGGGTCAGAGGCCCCTAGGTGGAGGGCCAGGGGGCACCCTGGGGCCTCTACTGCAAGTCCAGGGAGAGAGTTGGACCCCTGGGTGGATTGCTGGGCTCAGAGGCCCCTGGGTGGAGAGCAAGGGGGCACCCTGGGACCTCTACTGCAAGTCCAGGGAGAGAAATGGACCCCTGGGTAGCTTGCTGGGGTCAGAGGCCCCTGGGTGGAGAGCAAGGGGGCACCCTTGGACCTATACTGCAAGTCCAGGGAGACAGGTGGACCCCTGGGTAGCTTGCTGGGGTCTTAGGCCCCTATGTGGAGCTCCAGGGGGCAACCTAGGGCCTATACTGCAAGTCCAGGGTGAGAGGTGGACCCCTGGGTAGCTTGCTGGGGTCAGAGGCCCCTAGGTGGAGGGCCAGGGGGCACCCTGGGCTCTTTAATGCAAGTCCAGGGAGACAGGTGGACCCCTGGGTAGCTTGCTGGGGTAAGAGGCCCCTAGGTGGAGGGCCAAGGGGCACCCTGGGGCCTATACTACAAGTCCAGGGAGAAAGGTGGACCCCTGGGTAGCTTACTGGGGTCAGAGGCTCCTAGGTAGAAGACCAGGGGGAACCCTGGGGCCTATACTGCAAGTCCAGGGAGAGAGGTGGAGCACTGAGTAACTTGCTGGGGTCATGGGCCCCTAGGTGGAGGGCAAGGGGGCACCCTGGGGCCTCTACTGCAAGTCCAGGGAGAGAGGTGGACCCCTGGGTAGCTTGCAGGTGTCAGAGGCCCTTAGGTGGAGGGCCAGGGGGCAGCCTGGGGCCTACACTGCAAGTCCAGGGAGAGAGGTGGACCCCTTGGTAGCTTGCAGGGGTCAGAGGCCCCTAGGTGGAGGGCCAGGGGGCACCCTGGGGACTCTACTGCAAGTCCAGGGAGAGAGGTGGACCCCTGGGTAGCATGCTGGGGTCAGAGGCAACTACGTGGAGGGCCAGCGGGCACCCAAAGGCCTATACTTTATGTCCACGGACAGAGGTAGACCCCTGGGTAGCTTGCTGGGGTCAGAGGCCCCTAGGTAGAAGGCCAGGGGGTACCCTGGGGCCTCTACTGCAAGTCCAGGGAGAGAGGTGGACCCCTGGGTGGCTTGCTGGGGTCAGAAGCCCCTAGGTGGAGGGCAAGGGGGCACCCTGGGGCCTCTACTGCAAGTCCAGGGAGAGAGATGGACCTATGAGTTAGCTTGCAGGGGTCAGAGTTCCTTAGGTGGAGGGCCATGGGGCACCCTGCGGCCTATACTGCAAGTCCAGGGAGAGAGGTAGACCCCTGGGTAGCTTGCTGGGGTCAGAGGCCCCTAGGTAGAAGGCCAGGGGGCACCCTGGGGCCTCTACTGCAAGCCCAGGGAAAGAGGTGGACCCCTGGGTGGCTTATTGGGGTCGGAGGCCGCTAGGTGGAGGGCAAGGGGGCACCCTGGGGCCTCTACTGCACGTCCAGGGAGAGAGGTGGACCCCTGGGTAGCTTGCAGGGGTCAGAGGCCCTTAGGTGGAGGGCCATGGGGCACCCTGGGGCCTATTCTGCAAGTCCAGGGAGAGAGGTGGACCCATGGGTAGCTTGCTGGGGTCAGAGGCCCCTAGGTGTCGGGTCAGGGGGCACCCTGCGGCCTATACTGCAAGTCCAGGGAGAGAGGTGGACCCCTGGGTATCTTGCTGGGGTCAGAGGCCCCTAGGAGGAGGGCAAGGGAGCACCCTGGGGTCTGTGCTGCAAGTCCAGGGAGAGAGGTGGACCCCTGTGTAGCATGCTGGGGTCAGAGGCCACTAGGTGGAGGGCAAGGGGGCACCCTAAGGCCTATACTTTATGTCCAGAGAGAGAGGTGGACCCCTGGGTGGCTTGCAGGGGTCAGAGTCCCTTAGGTGGAGGGCCATGGGGCACCCTGGGGCCTATACTGCAAGTCCAGGGAGAGAGGTAGACCCCTGGGTAGCTTGCTGGGGTCAGAGGCCCCTAGGTAGAAGGCCAGGGGGCACCCTGGGGCCTCTACTGCAAGTCCATGGAGAGAGGTGGACTTCTGGGTAACTAGCAGGGGTCAGAGGCCCTTAGGTGGAGGGTCATGGGGCACCCTGGGGCCTATACTGCAAGTCCAGGGAGAGAGGTGGACCCCTTGGTAGCTTGATGGGGTCAGAGGCCCCTAGGTAGAGGGCCAAGGTGCACCCTGGGGCCTATACTGCAAGTCCAGGGATACAAGTGGACCCCTGGGTAGCTTGCTGGGGTCAGAGGCCCCTAGGTGTAGGGCCAGGGGGCACCCTGGGGCTTATCCTGCAAGTCCAGGGAGAGAGGTGGACCCGTGGGTAGCCTGCTGGTGTCAGAGGCCCCTAGGTGGAGGGCCAGGGGGCACCCTAGGATCTATACTGCAAGTCCAGGGAGAGTTGTGGAGCCCTGGGTAACTTGCAGGGGTCAGAGGCCCCTAGGTGGAGGGCCAGGGGGCACCCTGGGGCCTCTACTGCAAGTCCAGGGAGAGAGGTGGACCCCTGGGTAGCATGCTGGGGTCAGAGGCCCCTAGGTGGAGGGTCAAGTGGCACCCTGGTGCCTATACTGCAAGTCCAGGGAGAGAGGTGGACCCCTGGGTAACTTGCTGGGGTCAGAGGCCCCTAGATGGAGGGACAGGGGGCACCCTGGGCTCTCTACTACAAGTCCAGGGAGACAGGTGGACCCCTGGGTAGCATGCTGGGGTCAGAGGCCACTATTTGGAGGGCCAGGGGGCACCCTAAGGCCTATACTTTATGTCCAAGGAAAGAGGTGGAAACCTGGGTAGCTTGCTGGGGTCAGAGGCCCCTAGGTAGAAGGCCAGGGGGCACCCTGGGGCCTCTACTGCAAGTCCAGGGAGAGAGGTGGACCGCTGGATAGCTTGCTGGGGTCAGAGGCAACTAGGTGGAGGGCAAGGTAGCACCCTGGGGCCTCTACTGCAAGTCCAGGGAGAGAGGTGGACCCCTGGGTAGCTTGCAGGGGTCAGAGGCCCTTAGATGGAGGGCCATGGGGCACACTGGGGCCTATACTGCAAGTCCAGGGAGAGAGGTAGACCCCTGGGTAGCTTGCTGGGGTCAGAGGCCCCTAGGTAGAAGGCCAGGGGGCACCCTGGGGCCTCTACTGCAAGTCCAGGGAGAGAGGTGGACCCCTGGGTGGCTTGCTGGGGTCAGAGGCCCCTAGGTGGAGGGCAAGGGGGCACCCTGGGGCCTCTGCTGCAAGTCCAAGAAGAGAGGCGGACCCCTGGGTAGCATGCTGGGGTCAGAGGCCCCTAGGTGGAGGGCCAGGGGGCACCCTGGGACCTATACTGCAAGTCCAGGGAGAGATGTGGACCACTGGGTAGCTTGCTGGGTTCTTAGGCCCCTAGGTGGAGCTCCAGGGGGCACCTTAGGGCCTATACTACAAGTCCAGCGTGAGAGGTAGAACCCTGGGTAGCTTGCTGGGATCAGAGGGCCTAAGGTAGAAGGCCAGGGGCACCCTGGGGCTTCTACTGCAAGTCCAGGGAGAGAGGTTGACCCCTGGGTGGCTTGCTGGGGTTAGAGGCCCCTAGGTGTAGGGACAGGGGGCACCCTGGGCTCTCTACTGCAAGTCCAGGGAGACAGGTGGACCCCTGGGTAGCTTGCTGGGGTCAAAGGCCCCTAGGTGGAAGGCCAAGGGGCACCCGGGGGCCTATACTGCAAGTCCAGGGAGAGAGGTGGACCCCTGGGTAGCTTGCTGGGGTCAGAGGCCCCTAGGTGAAGCTCCAGGGAGCACCCTAAGGCCTATACTGCAAGTCCAGGGTGAGAGGTGGACCACAGGGTAGCTTGCTGGGGTCTTAGGCCCCTAGGTGGAGCTCCAGGGGGCACCCTAGGGCCTGTACTGCAAGTCCAGGGTGAGAGGTGGACCCCTGGGTAGCTTGCTGGGGTCAGAGGCCCCTAGGTGGAGGGCAAGGGAGCACCCTGGGGCCTCCATTGCATGTCCAGGGAGAGAGGTGGACACCTGGGTAGCTTGTAGGGGTCTTAGTCCCCTAGGTGGAGCTCCAGGGGGCACCCTAGGGCCTATACTGCAAGTCCAGGGTGAGAGGTGGACCACTGGGTAGCTTGCTGGGGTCAGAGGCCCCTAGGTGTAGGGCCAGGGGGCACCCTGGGGCCTATCCTGCAAGTCAAGGGAGAGAGGTGGACACCTGGGTAGCTTGCTGGGGTCTTAGGCCCCTAGGTGGAGCTCCAGGGGGCACCCTGGGCTCTCTACTGCAAGTCCAGGGAGACAGGTGGACCCCTGGGTAGCTTGCTGGGGTCAGGGGCCCCTATGTGGAGGGCCAGGGCTCACCCTGGGGCCTGTGCTGCAAGTCCAGGGAGAGAGGTGGACCCCTGGGTAGCATGCTGGGGTCAGAGGCCACTAGTTGGAGGGCAAGGGGGCACCCTAAGGCCTATACTTTATGTACTGGGAAAGAGGTAGACCCCTGGGTAGCTTGCTGGGGTCAGATGCCCCTAGGTAGAAGGGCAGGGGGCACCCTGAGGCCTCTATTGCAAGTCCAGGGAGAGAGGTTGACCCCTGGGTAGCTTGCTGGGGTCAGAGGCCCCTAGTTGGAGGGCCAGGGGGCACCCCGGGGAATATACTGCAAGTCCAATGAGAGAGTTTGACCCCTGGGTAGCTTGCAGTTGTCAGAGGAACCTAGGTGGAGGGCCAGGGGGCACCCTGGGGCCTCTTCTGCAAGTCCAGGGAGAGTTGTGGACCCCTGGGTAACTTGCAGGGGTCAGAGGCCCCTAGGTGGAGGGCCAGGGGCACCCTGGGGCCTATACTGCAAGTCAAGGGAGAGAGGTGGACCCCTGGGTAGCTTGCTGGGGTCAGAGGCCCCTGGGTGGAGGGCAAGGAGCCACCCTGGGACCTATACTGCAAGTCCAGGGAGAGAGGTGGACCCCTGGGTAACTTGCAGGGGTCAGAGGCCCCTAGGTGGAGGGCCAGTGGGCACCCTGGGTTCTCTACTGCAAGTCCAGGGAGAGTTGTGGACCCCTGGGTCACTTGGAGGGGTCAGAGGCCCCTAGGTGGAAGGCCTGTGGGCACCCTGGGGTCTATACTGCAAGTCCAAATTGAGAGGTAGGCCCCTGGGTAGCTTGCTGGGGTTAGAGGCCCAAAGGTAGAAGGCCAGGGGGCACCCTGGGGCCTCTACTGCAAGTCCAGGGAGAGAGGTGGAACCCTGGGTGGATGCTAGGGTCAGAGGCCCCTAGGTAGAAGGCCAGGGGGCAACCTGGGGCATCTACTACATGTCGTGGGAGAGAGGTCGACCCCTGGGTAGCTTGCTGGCGTCTTAGGCCCCAAGTTGGAGGGCCAGGGGGCACCCTAGGGCCTCTACTGCAAGTCCAGGGAGAGAGGTGGACTCCTGAGTAACTTGCTGGGGTCAGAGGCCCCTAGGTGGAGGGCCAGGGGGCACCCCGGGGCCTATACCGCAAGTCCAATGAGAGATGTGGACCCCTGAGTGGCTTACAGGGGTCAGAGGCCCCTAGGTGAAGGGCCAGGGGGCACCCTGGGGCCTCTACTGCAATTCCAGGGAGAGTTGTGGACCCCTGGGTAACTTGCAGGAGTCAGAGGCCCCTAGGTCGAGGGCCAGTGGGCACCCTGGGGCCTCTACTGCAAGTCCAGGGAGAAAGGTAGACCCCTGGGTAGCTTGCTGGGATCTTAGGCCCCTAGGTGGAGGGCCAGGGGTACCCTAAGGCCTATACTTTAAGTCCAGGGAAAGAGGTAGACCCCTGGGTAGCTTGCTGGGGTCAGAGGCCCTTAGGTAGAAGGCCAGGGGGCACCCTGGGGCCTCTACTGCAAGTCCAGGGAGAGAGTTGGACCCCTGGGTGGCTTGCTGGAGTAAGAGGCCCCTAGGTGGAGCGCAAGGGGGCACCCTGGGGCCTCTACTGCAAGTCCAGGGAGAGAGATGGACCCCTGGGTAGCTTGCAGGGGTCAGAGGCCCTTAGGTGGAGGGCCAGGGGGCACCCTGGGGCCTCTACTGCAAGTCCAGGGAGAGAGGTGGACCCCTGGGTAGCTTGCTGGGGTCAAAGGCCCCTAGGTGGAAGGCCAAGGGGCACCCGGGGGCCTATACTGCAAGTCCAGGGAGAGAGGTGGACCCCTGGGTAGCTTGCTGGGGTCAGAGGCCCCTAGGTGAAGCTCCAGGGAGCACCCTAAGGCCTATACTGCAAGTCCAGGGTGAGAGGTGGACCACAGGGTAGCTTGCTGGGGTCTTAGGCCCCTAGGTGGAGCTCCAGGGGGCACCCTAGGGCCTGTACTGCAAGTCCAGGGTGAGAGGTGGACCCCTGGGTAGCTTGCTGGGGTCAGAGGCCCCTAGGTGGAGGGCAAGGGAGCACCCTGGGGCCTCCATTGCATGTCCAGGGAGAGAGGTGGACACCTGGGTAGCTTGTAGGGGTCTTAGTCCCCTAGGTGGAGCTCCAGGGGGCACCCTAGGGCCTATACTGCAAGTCCAGGGTGAGAGGTGGACCAATGGGTAGCTTGCTGGGGTCAGAGGCCCCTAGGTGTAGGGCCAGGGGGCACCCTGGGGCCTATCCTGCAAGTCAAGGGAGAGAGGTGGACACCTGGGTAGCTTGCTGGGGTCTTAGGCCCCTAGGTGGAGCTCCAGGGGGCACCCTGGGCTCTCTACTGCAAGTCCAGGGAGACAGGTGGACCCCTGGGTAGCTTGCTGGGGTCAAAGGCCCCTAGGTGGAAGGCCAAGGGGCACCCGGGGGCCTATACTGCAAGTCCAGGGAGAGAGGTGGACCCCTGGGTAGCTTGCTGGGGTCAGAGGCCCCTAGGTGAAGCTCCAGGGAGCACCCTAAGGCCTAAACTGCAAGTCCAGGGTGAGAGGTGGACCACAGGGTAGCTTGCTGGGGTCTTAGGCCCCTAGGTGGAGCTCCAGGGGGCACCCTAGGGCCTGTACTGCAAGTCCAGGGTGAGAGGTGGACCCCTGGGTAGCTTGCTGGGGTCAGAGGCCCCTAGGTGAAGGGCAAGGGAGCACCCTGGGGCCTCCATTGCATGTCCAGGGAGAGAGGTGGACACCTGGGTAGCTTGTAGGGGTCTTAGTCCCCTAGGTGGAGCTCCAGGGGGCACCCTAGGGACTATACTGCAAGTCCAGGGAGAGAGGTGGACCCCTGGGTAACTTGCTGGGGTCAGAGGCCCCTAGGTGGAGGGACAGGGGGCACCCTCGGCTCTCTACTGCAAGTCCAGCGAGACAGGTGGACCCCTGGGTAGCTTGCTGGGGTCAGGGGCCCCTATGTGGAGGGCCAGGGCTCACCCTGGGGCTTGTGCTGAAAGTCCAGGGAGAGAGGTGGACCCCTGGGTAGCATGCTGGGGTCAGAGGCCACTAGGTGGAGGGACAGGGGGCACCCTAAGGCCTATACTTTATGTCCAGTAAAAGAGGTAGACCCCTGGGTAGCTTGCTCGGGTCAGAGGCCCCTAGGTAGAAGGCCAGGGGGCACCCTGGGGCCTTTACTGAAAGTCCAGGGAGAGAGGTGGACCCCTGGGTAGCTTGCAGGGGTAAGAGGCCCTTAGGTGGAGGGCCATGGGGCACGCTGGGGCCTACACTGCAAGTCCAGGGAGAGAGGTAGACCCCTGGGTAGCTTGCTGGGGTCAGAGGCCCCTAGGTAGAAGGCCAGGGGGCACCCTGTGGCCTCTACTGCAAGTCCAGGGAGAGAGGTGGACCCCTGGGTGGCTTGCTGGGGTCAGAGGCCCCTATGTGTAGGGCAAGGGGGCACCCTGGGCCCTATCCTGCAAGTCCAGGGAGAGAGGTGGACCCATGGGTAGCCTGCTGGGGTCAGAGGCCCCTAGGTAGAAGGCCAGGGGGCACCCTGGGGCCTCTACTGCAAGTCCAGGGAGATAGGTGGACCCCTGGGTGGATTGCTTGGGTCAGAGGCCCCTAGGTGGAGGGCAAGGGGGCACCCTGGGGCCTCTACTGCTAGTCCAGGGAGAGAGGTGGACACCTGGGTAGCTTGCAGGGGTCTTAGGCCCCTAGGTGGAGCTCCAGGGGGCACCCTAGGGACTATACTGCAAGTCCAGGGAGAGAGGTGGACCCCTGGGTAACTTGCTGGGGTCAGAGACCCCTAGGTGGAGGGACAGGGGGCACCCTGGGCTCTCTACTGCAAGTCCAGGGAGACAGGTGGACCCCTGGGTAGCTTGCTGTGGTCAGGGGCCCCTATGTGGAGGGCCGGGGCTCACCTTGGGGCTTGAGCTGAAAGTCCAGGGAGAGAGGTGGACCCCTGGGTAGCATGCTGGGGTCAGAGGCCACTAGGTGGTGGGACAGGGGGCACCCTAAGGCCTATACTTTATGTCCAGTAAAAGAGGTAGACCCCTGGGTAGCTTGCTGGGGTCTGAGGCCCCTAGGTAGAAGGCCAGGGGGCACCCTGGGGCCTCTACTGCAAGTCCAGGGAGAGAGGTGGACCCCTGGGTAGCTTGCAGGGGTCAGAGGCCCCTAGGTGGAGGGCAAGGGGGCACCCTGGGGCCTTTACTGCAAGTCCAGGGAGAGAGATGGACCCCTGGGTAGCTTGCAGGGGTCAGAGGCCCTTAGGTGGAGGGCCATGGGGCAGGCTGGGGCCTACACTGCAAGTCCAGGGGGAGAGGTAGACCCCTGGGTAGCATGCTGGGGTCAGAGGCCCCTGGGTAGCATGCTGGGGTCAGAGGCCCCTAGGTAGAAGGCCAGGGGGCACCCTGTGGCCTCTACTGCAAGTCCAGGGAGAGAGGTGGACCCCTGGGTGGCTTGCTGGGGTCAGAGGCCACTAGGTGTAGGGCAAGGGGGCACCCTGGGGACTATCCTGCAAGTCCAGGGAGAGAAGTGGACCCATGGGTAGCCTGCTGGGGTCAAAGTCCCCTAGGTAGAAGGCCAGGGGGCACCCTGGGGCCTCTACTGCAAGTCCAGGGAGAGAGGTGGACCCCTGGGTGGATTGCTTGGGTCAGAGGCCCCTAGGTGGAGGGCAAGGGGGCACCCTGGGGCCTCTACTGCTAGTCCAAGGAGAGAGGTGGACCCCTGGGTAGCATGCTGGGGTCAGAGGCCCCTAGGTGGAGGACCAGGGGGCACCCTGGGGCCTCTACTGCAAGTCCAGGGAGAGAGGTGGACCAATGGGTAGCTTGTAGGGGTCAAAGGCCCCTAGGTGGAGGAAAGGAGGCACCCTGGGGCCTCTACTGCATGTCCAGGGAGAGGGGTGGACTCCAGGGTAGCTTGCTGGGGTCTTAGGCCCTTAGATGGAGCTCCAGGGGGCACCCTAGGGCCTATACTGCAAGTCCAGGGTGAGAGGTGAACCCTGGGTAACTTGCTGGGGTCAGAGGCCCCTAGGTGGAGGGCCAGGGCGCACCCTTGGGCCTATACTGCAAGTCCAGGGAGAGAGGTGGACCCCTTGGTAGCTTGCAGGGGTTAGAGGCCCCTAGGTGGAGGGCAAGGGGGCACCCTGGGGCCTCTACTGCAAGTCCAGGGAGAGAGGTGGACCCCTGGGTAGCTTGCTGGGGTCAGAGGCCCCTAGGTGGAGGGCCAGGGGGCACCCTGGGGCCTATACTGCAAGTCCAGGGAGAGAGGTGGACCCCTTGGTAGCTTGCAGGGGTTAGAGGCCCCTAGGTGGAGGGCAAGAGGGCACCCTGGGGCCTCTACTGCAAGTCCAGGGAGAGAGGTGGACCCCTGGGTAGCTTGCAGGGGTCAGAGGCCCTTAAGTGGAGGGCCATGGGGCACGCTGGGGCCTACACTGCTAGTCCAGGGAGAGAGGTAGACCCCTGGGTAGCTTGCCGGGGTCAGAGGCCCCTAGGTAGAAGGCCAGGGGGCACCCTGTGGCCTCTACTGCAAGTCCAGGGAGAGAGGTGGACCCCTGGGTGGCTTGCTGGGGTCAGAGGCCCCTAGGTGTAGGGCAAGGGGGCACCCTGGGGCCTATCCTGCAAGACCAGGGAGAGAGGTGGACCCATGGGTAGCCTGCTGGGCTCAGAGGCCCCTAGGTAGAAGGCCAGGGGGCACCCTGGGGCCTCTACTGCAAGTCCAGGGAGAGAGTTGGACCCCTGGGTGGATTGCTGGGCTCAGAGGCCCCTGGGTGGAGAGCAAGGGGGCACCCTGGGACCTCTACTGCAAGTCCAGGGAGAGAAATGGACCCCTGGGTAGCTTGCTGGGGTCAGAGGCCCCTGGGTGGAGAGCAAGGGGGCACCCTGGGACCTATACTGCAAGTCCAGGGAGACAGGTGGACCCCTGGGTAGCTTGCTGGGGTCTTAGGCCCCTATGTGGAGCTCCAGGGGGCAACCTAGGGCCTATACTGCAAGTCCAGGGTGAGAGGTGGACCCCTGGGTAGCTTGCTGGGGTCAGAGGCCCCTAGGTGGAGGGCCAGGGGGCACCCTGGGCTCTTTAATGCAAGTCCAGGGAGACAGGTGGACCACTGGGTAGCTTGCTGGGGTCAGAGGCCCCTAGGTGGAGGGCCAAGGGGCACCCTGGGGCCTATACTACAAGTCCAGGGAGAAAGGTGGACCCCTGGGTAGCTTACTGGGGTCAGAGGCTCCTAGGTAGAAGACCAGGGGGAACCCTGGGGCCTATACTGCAAGTCCAGGGAGAGAGGTGGAGCACTGAGTAACTTGCTGGGGTCATGGGCCCCTAGGTGGAGGGCAAGGGGGCACCCTGGGGCCTCTACTGCAAGTCCAGGGAGAGAGGTGGACCCCTGGGTAGCTTGCAGGTGTCAGAGGCCCTTAGGTGGAGGGCCAGGGGGCAGCCTGGGGCCTACACTGCAAGTCCAGGGAGAGAGGTGGACCCCTTGGTAGCTTGCAGGGGTCAGAGGCCCCTAGGTGGAGGGCCAGGGGGCACCCTGGGGACTCTACTGCAAGTCCAGGGAGAGAGGTGGACCCCTGGGTAGCATGCTGGGGTCAGAGGCAACTACGTGGAGGGCCAGCGGGCACCAAAAGGCCTATACTTTATGTCCACGGAAAGAGGTAGACCCCTGGGTAGCTTGCTGGGGTCAGAGGCCCCTAGGTAGAAGGCCAGGGGGTACCCTGGGGCCTCTACTGCAAGTCCAGGGAGAGAGGTGGACCCCTGGGTGGCTTGCTGGGGTCAGAAGCCCCTAGGTGGAGGGCAAGGGGGCACCCTGGGGCCTCTACTGCAAGTCCAGGGAGAGAGATGGACCTATGAGTTAGCTTGCAGGGGTCAGAGTTCCTTAGGTGGAGGGCCATGGGGCACCCTGCGGCCTATACTGCAAGTCCAGGGAGAGAGGTAGACCCCTGGGTAGCTTGCTGGGGTCAGAGGCCCCTAGGTAGAAGGCCAGGGGCACCCTGGGGCCTCTACTGCAAGCCCAGGGAAAGAGGTGGACCCCTGGGTGGCTTATTGGGGTCGGAGGCCGCTAGGTGGAGGGCAAGGGGGCACCCTGGGGCCTCTACTGCACGTCCAGGGAGAGAGGTGGACCCCTGGGTAGCTTGCAGGGGTCAGAGGCCCTTAGGTGGAGGGCCATGGGGCACCCTGGGGCCTATTCTGCAAGTCCAGGGAGAGAGGTGGACCCATGGGTAGCTTGCTGGGGTCAGAGGCCCCTAGGTGTCGGGTCAGGGGGCACCCTGCGGCCTATACTGCAAGTCCAGGGAGAGAGGTGGACCCCTGGGTATCTTGCTGGGGTCAGAGGCCCCTAGGAGGAGGGCAAGGGAGCACCCTGGGGTCTGTGCTGCAAGTCCAGGGAGAGAGGTGGACCCCTGTGTAGCATGCTGGGGTCAGAGGCCACTAGGTGGAGGGCAAGGGGGCACCCTAAGGCCTATACTTTATGTCCAGAGAGAGAGGTGGACCCCTGGGTGGCTTGCAGGGGTCAGAGTCCCTTAGGTGGAGGGCCATGGGGCACCCTGGGGCCTATACTGCAAGTCCAGGGAGAGAGGTAGACCCCTGGGTAGCTTGCTGGGGTCAGAGGCCCCTAGGTAGAAGGCCAGGGGGCACCCTGGGGCCTCTACTGCAAGTCCATGGAGAGAGGTGGACTTCTGGGTAACTAGCAGGGGTCAGAGGCCCTTAGGTGGAGGGTCATGGGGCACCCTGGGGCCTATACTGCAAGTCCAGGGAGAGAGGTGGACCCCTTGGTAGCTTGATGGGGTCAGAGGCCCCTAGGTAGAGGGCCAAGGTGCACCCTGGGGCCTATACTGCAAGTCCAGGGATACAAGTGGACCCCTGGGTAGCTTGCTGGGGTCAGAGGCCCCTAGGTGTAGGGCCAGGGGGCACCCTGGGGCTTATCCTGCAAGTCCAGGGAGAGGTGGACCCGTGGGTAGCCTGCTGGTGTCAGAGGCCCCTAGGTGGAGGGCCAGGGGGCACCCTAGGATCTATACTGCAAGTCCAGGGAGAGTTGTGGAGCCCTGGGTAACTTGCAGGGGTCAGAGGCCCCTAGGTGGAGGGCCAGGGGGCACCCTGGGGCCTCTACTGCAAGTCCAGGGAGAGAGGTGGACCCCTGGGTAGCATGCTGGGGTCAGAGGCCCCTAGGTGGAGGGTCAAGTGGCACCCTGGTGCCTATACTGCAAGTCCAGGGAGAGAGGTGGACCCCTGGGTAACTTGCTGGGGTCAGAGGCCCCTAGATGGAGGGACAGGGGGCACCCTGGGCTCTCTACTACAAGTCCAGGGAGACAGGTGGACCCCTGGGTAGCATGCTGGGGTCAGAGGCCACTATTTGGAGGGCCAGGGGGCACCCTAAGGCCTATACTTTATGTCCAAGAAAAGAGGTGGAAACCTGGGTAGCTTGCTGGGGTCAGAGGCCCCTAGGTAGAAGGCCAGGGGGCACCCTGGGGCCTCTACTGCAAGTCCAGGGAGAGAGGTGGACCGCTGGATAGCTTGCTGGGGTCAGAGGCAACTAGGTGGAGGGCAAGGTAGCACCCTGGGGCCTCTACTGCAAGTCCAGGGAGAGAGGTGGACCCCTGGGTAGCTTGCAGGGGTCAGAGGCCCTTAGATGGAGGGCCATGGGGCACACTGGGGCCTATACTGCAAGTCCAGGGAGAGAGGTAGACCCCTGGGTAGCTTGCTGGGGTCAGAGGCCCCTAGGTAGAAGGCCAGGGGGCACCCTGGGGCCTCTACTGCAAGTCCAGGGAGAGAGGTGGACCCCTGGGTGGCTTGCTGGGGTCAGAGGCCCCTAGGTGGAGGGCAAGGGGGCACCCTGGGGCCTCTGCTGCAAGTCCAAGAAGAGAGGCGGACCCCTGGGTAGCATGCTGGGGTCAGAGGCCCCTAGGTGGAGGGCCAGGGGGCACCCTGGGACCTATACTGCAAGTCCAGGGAGAGATGTGGACCACTGGGTAGCTTGCTGGGTTCTTAGGCCCCTAGGTGGAGCTCCAGGGGGCACCTTAGGGCCTATACTACAAGTCCAGCGTGAGAGGTAGAACCCTGGGTAGCTTGCTGGGATCAGAGGGCCTAAGGTAGAAGGCCAGGGGCACCCTGGGGCTTCTACTGCAAGTCCAGGGAGAGAGGTTGACCCCTGGGTGGCTTGCTGGGGTTAGAGGCCCCTAGGTGTAGGGACAGGGGGCACCATGGGCTCTCTACTGCAAGTCCAGGGAGACAGGTGGACCCCTGGGTAGCTTGCTGGGGTCAAAGGCCCCTAGGTGGAAGGCCAAGGGGCACCCGGGGGCCTATACTGCAAGTCCAGGGAGAGAGGTGGACCCCTGGGTAGCTTGCTGGGGTCAGAGGCCCCTAGGTGAAGCTCCAGGGAGCACCCTAAGGCCTATACTGCAAGTCCAGGGTGAGAGGTGGACCACAGGGTAGCTTGCTGGGGTCTTAGGCCCCTAGGTGGAGCTCCAGGGGGCACCCTAGGGCCTGTACTGCAAGTCCAGGGTGAGAGGTGGACCCCTGGGTAGCTTGCTGGGGTCAGAGGCCCCTAGGTGGAGGGCAAGGGAGCACCCTGGGGCCTCCATTGCATGTCCAGGGAGAGAGGTGGACACCTGGGTAGCTTGTAGGGGTCTTAGTCCCCTAGGTGGAGCTCCAGGGGGCACCCTAGGGCCTATACTGCAAGTCCAGGGTGAGAGGTGGACCACTGGGTAGCTTGCTGGGGTCAGAGGCCCCTAGGTGTAGGGCCAGGGGGCACCCTGGGGCCTATCCTGCAAGTCAAGGGAGAGAGGTGGACACCTGGGTAGCTTGCTGGGGTCTTAGGCCCCTAGGTGGAGCTCCAGGGGGCACCCTGGGCTCTCTACTGCAAGTCCAGGGAGACAGGTGGACCCCTGGGTAGCTTGCTGGGGTCAGGGGCCCCTATGTGGAGGGCCAGGGCTCACCCTGGGGCCTGTGCTGCAAGTCCAGGGAGAGAGGTGGACCCCTGGGTAGCATGCTGGGGTCAGAGGCCACTAGTTGGAGGGCAAGGGGGCACCCTAAGGCCTATACTTTATGTACTGGGAAAGAGGTAGACCCCTGGGTAGCTTGCTTGGGTCAGATGCCCCTAGGTAGAAGGGCAGGGGGCACCCTGAGGCCTCTATTGCAAGTCCAGGGAGAGAGGTTGACCCCTGGGTAGCTTGCTGGGGTCAGAGGCCCCTAGTTGGAGGGCCAGGGGGCACCCCGGGGAATATACTGCAAGTCCAATGAGAGAGTTTGACCCCTGGGTAGCTTGCAGTTGTCAGAGGAACCTAGGTGGAGGGCCAGGGGGCACCCTGGGGCCTCTTCTGCAAGTCCAGGGAGAGTTGTGGACCCCTGGGTAACTTGCAGGGGTCAGAGGCCCCTAGGTGGAGGGCCAGGGGCACCCTGGGGCCTATACTGCAAGTCAAGGGAGAGAGGTGGACCCCTGGGTAGCTTGCTGGGGTCAGAGGCCCCTGGGTGGAGGGCAAGGAGGCACCCTGGGACCTATACTGCAAGTCCAGGGAGAGAGGTGGACCCCTGGGTAACTTGCAGGGGTCAGAGGCCCCTAGGTGGAGGGCCAGTGGGCACCCTGGGTTCTCTACTGCAAGTCCAGGGAGAGTTGTGGACCCCTGGGTCACTTGGAGGGGTCAGAGGCCCCTAGGTGGAAGGCCTGTGGGCACCCTGGGGTCTATACTGCAAGTCCAAATTGAGAGGTAGACCCCTGGGTAGCTTGCTGGGGTTAGAGGCCCAAAGGTAGAAGGCCAGGGGGCACCCTGGGGCCTCTACTGCAAGTCCAGGGAGAGAGGTGGAACCCTGGGTGGATGCTAGGGTCAGAGGCCCCTAGGTAGAAGGCCAGGGGGCAACCTGGGGCATCTACTACATGTCGTGGGAGAGAGGTCGACCCCTGGGTAGCTTGCTGGCGTCTTAGGCCCCAAGTTGGAGGGCCAGGGGGCACCCTAGGGCCTCTACTGCAAGTCCAGGGAGAGAGGTGGACTCCTGAGTAACTTGCTGGGGTCAGAGGCCCCTAGGTGGAGGGCCAGGGGGCACCCCGGGGCCTATACCGCAAGTCCAATGAGAGATGTGGACCCCTGAGTGGCTTACAGGGGTCAGAGGCCCCTAGGTGAAGGGCCAGGGGGCACCCTGGGGCCTCTACTGCAATTCCAGGGAGAGTTGTGGACCCCTGGGTAACTTGCAGGAGTCAGAGGCCCCTAGGTCGAGGGCCAGTGGGCACCCTGGGGCCTCTACTGCAAGTCCAGGGAGAAAGGTAGACCCCTGGGTAGCTTGCTGGGGTCTTAGGCCCCTAGGTGGAGGGCCAGGGGTACCCTAAGGCCTATACTTTAAGTCCAGGGAAAGAGGTAGACCCCTGGGTAGCTTGCTGGGGTCAGAGGCCCTTAGGTAGAAGGCCAGGGGGCACCCTGGGGCCTCTACTGCAAGTCCAGGGAGAGAGTTGGACCCCTGGGTGGCTTGCTGGAGTAAGAGGCCCCTAGGTGGAGCGCAAGGGGGCACCCTGGGGCCTCTACTGCAAGTCCAGGGAGAGAGATGGACCCCTGGGTAGCTTGCAGGGGTCAGAGGCCCTTAGGTGGAGGGCCAGGGGGCACCCTGGGGCCTCTACTGCAAGTCCAGGGAGAGAGGTGGACCCCTGGGTAGC
This sequence comes from Danio rerio, assembly GCF_052040795.2. Taxonomy (NCBI): domain Eukaryota; kingdom Metazoa; phylum Chordata; class Actinopteri; order Cypriniformes; family Danionidae; genus Danio; species Danio rerio. The sequence goes on along the minus strand of NC_141028.1, from coordinate 51,253,984 downwards.
TTGCTGGGGTCAAAGGCCCCTAGGTGGAAGGCCAAGGGGCACCCGGGGGCCTATACTGCAAGTCCAGGGAGAGAGGTGGACCCCTGGGTAGCTTGCTGGGGTCAGAGGCCCCTAGGTGAAGCTCCAGGGAGCACCCTAAGGCCTATACTGCAAGTCCAGGGTGAGAGGTGGACCACAGGGTAGCTTGCTGGGGTCTTAGGCCCCTAGGTGGAGCTCAAGGGGGCACCCTAGGGCCTGTACTGCAAGTCCAGGGTGAGAGGTGGACCCCTGGGTAGCTTGCTGGGGTCAGAGGCCCCTAGGTGGAGGGCAAGGGAGCTCCCTGGGGCCTCCATTGCATGTCCAGGGAGAGAGGTGGACACCTGGGTAGCTTGTAGGGGTCTTAGTCCCCTAGGTGGAGCTCCAGGGGGCACCCTAGGGCCTATACTGCAAGTCCAGGGTGAGAGGTGGACCAATGGGTAGCTTGCTGGGGTCAGAGGCCCCTAGGTGTAGGGCCAGGGGGCACCCTGGGGCCTATCCTGCAAGTCAAGGGAGAGAGGTGGACACCTGGGTAGCTTGCTGGGGTCTTAGGCCCCTAGGTGGAGCTCCAGGGGGCACCCTGGGCTCTCTACTGCAAGTCCAGGGAGACAGGTGGACCCCTGGGTAGCTTGCTGGGGTCAAAGGCCCCTAGGTGGAAGGCCAAGGGGCACCCGGGGGCCTATACTGCAAGTCCAGGGAGAGAGGTGGACCCCTGGGTAGCTTGCTGGGGTCAGAGGCCCCTAGGTGAAGCTCCAGGGAGCACCCTAAGGCCTAAACTGCAAGTCCAGGGTGAGAGGTGGACCACAGGGTAGCTTGCTGGGGTCTTAGGCCCCTAGGTGGAGCTCCAGGGGGCACCCTAGGGCCTGTACTGCAAGTCCAGGGTGAGAGGTGGACCCCTGGGTAGCTTGCTGGGGTCAGAGGCCCCTAGGTGAAGGGCAAGGGAGCACCCTGGGGCCTCCATTGCATGTCCAGGGAGAGAGGTGGACACCTGGGTAGCTTGTAGGGGTCTTAGTCCCCTAGGTGGAGCTCCAGGGGGCACCCTAGGGACTATACTGCAAGTCCAGGGAGAGAGGTGGACCCCTGGGTAACTTGCTGGGGTCAGAGGCCCCTAGGTGGAGGGACAGGGGGCACCCTCGGCTCTCTACTGCAAGTCCAGCGAGACAGGTGGACCCCTGGGTAGCTTGCTGGGGTCAGGGGCCCCTATGTGGAGGGCCAGGGCTCACCCTGGGGCTTGTGCTGAAAGTCCAGGGAGAGAGGTGGACCCCTGGGTAGCATGCTGGGGTCAGAGGCCACTAGGTGGAGGGACAGGGGGCACCCTAAGGCCTATACTTTATGTCCAGTAAAAGAGGTAGACCCCTGGGTAGCTTGCTCGGGTCAGAGGCCCCTAGGTAGAAGGCCAGGGGGCACCCTGGGGCCTTTACTGAAAGTCCAGGGAGAGAGGTGGACCCCTGGGTAGCTTGCAGGGGTAAGAGGCCCTTAGGTGGAGGGCCATGGGGCACGCTGGGGCCTACACTGCAAGTCCAGGGAGAGAGGTAGACCCCTGGGTAGCTTGCTGGGGTCAGAGGCCCCTAGGTAGAAGGCCAGGGGGCACCCTGTGGCCTCTACTGCAAGTCCAGGGAGAGAGGTGGACCCCTGGGTGGCTTGCTGGGGTCAGAGGCCCCTATGTGTAGGGCAAGGGGGCACCCTGGGCCCTATCCTGCAAGTCCAGGGAGAGAGGTGGACCCATGGGTAGCCTGCTGGGGTCAGAGGCCCCTAGGTAGAAGGCCAGGGGGCACCCTGGGGCCTCTACTGCAAGTCCAGGGAGATAGGTGGACCCCTGGGTGGATTGCTTGGGTCAGAGGCCCCTAGGTGGAGGGCAAGGGGGCACCCTGGGGCCTCTACTGCTAGTCCAGGGAGAGAGGTGGACACCTGGGTAGCTTGCAGGGGTCTTAGGCCCCTAGGTGGAGCTCCAGGGGGCACCCTAGGGACTATACTGCAAGTCCAGGGAGAGAGGTGGACCCCTGGGTAACTTGCTGGGGTCAGAGACCCCTAGGTGGAGGGACAGGGGGCACCCTGGGCTCTCTACTGCAAGTCCAGGGAGACAGGTGGACCCCTGGGTAGCTTGCTGTGGTCAGGGGCCCCTATGTGGAGGGCCGGGGCTCACCTTGGGGCTTGAGCTGAAAGTCCAGGGAGAGAGGTGGACCCCTGGGTAGCATGCTGGGGTCAGAGGCCACTAGGTGGTGGGACAGGGGGCACCCTAAGGCCTATACTTTATGTCCAGTAAAAGAGGTAGACCCCTGGGTAGCTTGCTGGGGTCTGAGGCCCCTAGGTAGAAGGCCAGGGGGCACCCTGGGGCCTCTACTGCAAGTCCAGGGAGAGAGGTGGACCCCTGGGTAGCTTGCAGGGGTCAGAGGCCCCTAGGTGGAGGGCAAGGGGGCACCCTGGGGCCTTTACTGCAAGTCCAGGGAGAGAGATGGACCCCTGGGTAGCTTGCAGGGGTCAGAGGCCCTTAGGTGGAGGGCCATGGGGCAGGCTGGGGCCTACACTGCAAGTCCAGGGGGAGAGGTAGACCCCTGGGTAGCATGCTGGGGTCAGAGGCCCCTGGGTAGCATGCTGGGGTCAGAGGCCCCTAGGTAGAAGGCCAGGGGGCACCCTGTGGCCTCTACTGCAAGTCCAGGGAGAGAGGTGGACCCCTGGGTGGCTTGCTGGGGTCAGAGGCCACTAGGTGTAGGGCAAGGGGGCACCCTGGGGACTATCCTGCAAGTCCAGGGAGAGAAGTGGACCCATGGGTAGCCTGCTGGGGTCAAAGTCCCCTAGGTAGAAGGCCAGGGGGCACCCTGGGGCCTCTACTGCAAGTCCAGGGAGAGAGGTGGACCCCTGGGTGGATTGCTTGGGTCAGAGGCCCCTAGGTGGAGGGCAAGGGGGCACCCTGGGGCCTCTACTGCTAGACCAAGGAGAGAGGTGGACCCCTGGGTAGCATGCTGGGGTCAGAGGCCCCTAGGTGGAGGACCAGGGGGCACCCTGGGGCCTCTACTGCAAGTCCAGGGAGAGAGGTGGACCAATGGGTAGCTTGTAGGGGTCAAAGGCCCCTAGGTGGAGGAAAGGAGGCACCCTGGGGCCTCTACTGCATGTCCAGGGAGAGGGGTGGACTCCAGGGTAGCTTGCTGGGGTCTTAGGCCCTTAGATGGAGCTCCAGGGGGCACCCTAGGGCCTATACTGCAAGTCCAGGGTGAGAGGTGGACCCCTGGGTAGCTTGCTGGGGTCAGAGGCCCCTAGGTGGAGGGCCAGGGGGCACCCTGGGCTCTTTAATGCAAGTCCAGGGAGACAGGTGGACCCCTGGGTAGCTTGCTGGGGTCAGAGGCCCCTAGGTGGAGGGCCAAGGGGCACCCTGGGGCCTATACTACAAGTCCAGGGAGAAAGGTGGACCCCTGGGTAGCTTACTGGGGTCAGAGGCTCCTAGGTAGAAGACCAGGGGGAACCCTGGGGCCTATACTGCAAGTCCAGGGAGAGAGGTGGAGCACTGAGTAACTTGCTGGGGTCATGGGCCCCTAGGTGGAGGGCAAGGGGGCACCCTGGGGCCTCTACTGCAAGTCCAGGGAGAGAGGTGGACCCCTGGGTAGCTTGCAGGTGTCAGAGGCCCTTAGGTGGAGGTTCAGGGGGCAGCCTGGGGCCTACACTGCAAGTCCAGGGAGAGAGGTGGACCCCTTGGTAGCTTGCAGGGGTCAGAGGCCCCTAGGTGGAGGGCCAGGGGGCACCCTGGGGACTCTACTGCAAGTCCAGGGAGAGAGGTGGACCCCTGGGTAGCATGCTGGGGTCAGAGGCAACTACGTGGAGGGCCAGCGGGCACCCAAAGGCCTATACTTTATGTCCACGGAAAGAGGTAGACCCCTGGGTAGCTTGCTGGGGTCAGAGGCCCCTAGGTAGAAGGCCAGGGGGTACCCTGGGGCCTCTACTGCAAGTCCAGGGAGAGAGGTGGACCCCTGGGTGGCTTGCTGGGGTCAGAAGCCCCTAGGTGGAGGGCAAGGGGGCACCCTGGGGCCTCTACTGCAAGTCCAGGGAGAGAGATGGACCTATGAGTTAGCTTGCAGGGGTCAGAGTTCCTTAGGTGGAGGGCCATGGGGCACCCTGCGGCCTATACTGCAAGTCCAGGGAGAGAGGTAGACCCCTGGGTAGCTTGCTGGGGTCAGAGGCCCCTAGGTAGAAGGCCAGGGGGCACCCTGGGGCCTCTACTGCAAGCCCAGGGAAAGAGGTGGACCCCTGGGTGGCTTATTGGGGTCGGAGGCCGCTAGGTGGAGGGCAAGGGGGCACCCTGGGGCCTCTACTGCACGTCCAGGGAGAGAGGTGGACCCCTGGGTAGCTTGCAGGGGTCAGAGGCCCTTAGGTGGAGGGCCATGGGGCACCCTGGGGCCTATTCTGCAAGTCCAGGGAGAGAGGTGGACCCATGGGTAGCTTGCTGGGGTCAGAGGCCCCTAGGTGTCGGGTCAGGGGGCACCCTGCGGCCTATACTGCAAGTCCAGGGAGAGAGGTGGACCCCTGGGTATCTTGCTGGGGTCAGAGGCCCCTAGGAGGAGGGCAAGGGAGCACCCTGGGGTCTGTGCTGCAAGTCCAGGGAGAGAGGTGGACCCCTGTGTAGCATGCTGGGGTCAGAGGCCACTAGGTGGAGGGCAAGGGGCACCCTAAGGCCTATACTTTATGTCCAGAGAGAGAGGTGGACCCCTGGGTGGCTTGCAGGGGTCAGAGTCCCTTAGGTGGAGGGCCATGGGGCACCCTGGGGCCTATACTGCAAGTCCAGGGAGAGAGGTAGACCCCTGGGTAGCTTGCTGGGGTCAGAGGCCCCTAGGTAGAAGGCCAGGGGGCACCCTGGGGCCTCTACTGCAAGTCCATGGAGAGAGGTGGACTTCTGGGTAACTAGCAGGGGTCAGAGGCCCTTAGGTGGAGGGTCATGGGGCACCCTGGGGCCTATACTGCAAGTCCAGGGAGAGAGGTGGACCCCTTGGTAGCTTGATGGGGTCAGAGGCCCCTAGGTAGAGGGCCAAGGTGCACCCTGGGGCCTATACTGCAAGTCCAGGGATACAAGTGGACCCCTGGGTAGCTTGCTGGGGTCAGAGGCCCCTAGGTGTAGGGCCAGGGGGCACCCTGGGGCTTATCCTGCAAGTCCAGGGAGAGAGGTGGACCCGTGGGTAGCCTGCTGGTGTCAGAGGCCCCTAGGTGGAGGGCCAGGGGGCACCCTAGGATCTATACTGCAAGTCCAGGGAGAGTTGTGGAGCCCTGGGTAACTTGCAGGGGTCAGAGGCCCCTAGGTGGAGGGCCAGGGGGCACCCTGGGGCCTCTACTGCAAGTCCAGGGAGAGAGGTGGACCCCTGGGTAGCATGCTGGGGTCAGAGGCCCCTAGGTGGAGGGTCAAGTGGCACCCTGGTGCCTATACTGCAAGTCCAGGGAGAGAGGTGGACCCCTGGGTAACTTGCTGGGGTCAGAGGCCCCTAGATGGAGGGACAGGGGGCACCCTGGGCTCTCTACTACAAGTCCAGGGAGACAGGTGGACCCCTGGGTAGCATGCTGGGGTCAGAGGCCACTATTTGGAGGGCCAGGGGGCACCCTAAGGCCTATACTTTATGTCCAAGGAAAGAGGTGGAAACCTGGGTAGCTTGCTGGGGTCAGAGGCCCCTAGGTAGAAGGCCAGGGGGCACCCTGGGGCCTCTACTGCAAGTCCAGGGAGAGAGGTGGACCGCTGGATAGCTTGCTGGGGTCAGAGGCAACTAGGTGGAGGGCAAGGTAGCACCCTGGGGCCTCTACTGCAAGTCCAGGGAGAGAGGTGGACCCCTGGGTAGCTTGCAGGGGTCAGAGGCCCTTAGATGGAGGGCCATGGGGCACACTGGGGCCTATACTGCAAGTCCAGGGAGAGAGGTAGACCCCTGGGTAGCTTGCTGGGGTCAGAGGCCCCTAGGTAGAAGGCCAGGGGGCACCCTGGGGCCTCTACTGCAAGTCCAGGGAGAGAGGTGGACCCCTGGGTGGCTTGCTGGGGTCAGAGGCCCCTAGGTGGAGGGCAAGGGGGCACCCTGGGGCCTCTGCTGCAAGTCCAAGAAGAGAGGCGGACCCCTGGGTAGCATGCTGGGGTCAGAGGCCCCTAGGTGGAGGGCCAAGGGGCACCCTGGGACCTATACTGCAAGTCCAGGGAGAGATGTGGACCACTGGGTAGCTTGCTGGGTTCTTAGGCCCCTAGGTGGAGCTCCAGGGGGCACCTTAGGGCCTATACTACAAGTCCAGCGTGAGAGGTAGAACCCTGGGTAGCTTGCTGGGATCAGAGGGCCTAAGGTAGAAGGCCAGGGGCACCCTGGGGCTTCTACTGCAAGTCCAGGGAGAGAGGTTGACCCCTGGGTGGCTTGCTGGGGTTAGAGGCCCCTAGGTGTAGGGACAGGGGGCACCCTGGGCTCTCTACTGCAAGTCCAGGGAGACAGGTGGACCCCTGGGTAGCTTGCTGGGGTCAAAGGCCCCTAGGTGGAAGGCCAAGGGGCACCCGGGGGCCTATACTGCAAGTCCAGGGAGAGAGGTGGACCCCTGGGTAGCTTGCTGGGGTCAGAGGCCCCTAGGTGAAGCTCCAGGGAGCACCCTAAGGCCTATACTGCAAGTCCAGGGTGAGAGGTGGACCACAGGGTAGCTTGCTGGGGTCTTAGGCCCCTAGGTGGAGCTCCAGGGGGCACCCTAGGGCCTGTACTGCAAGTCCAGGGTGAGAGGTGGACCCCTGGGTAGCTTGCTGGGGTCAGAGGCCCCTAGGTGGAGGGCAAGGGAGCACCCTGGGGCCTCCATTGCATGTCCAGGGAGAGAGGTGGACACCTGGGTAGCTTGTAGGGGTCTTAGTCCCCTAGGTGGAGCTCCAGGGGGCACCCTAGGGCCTATACTGCAAGTCCAGAGTGAGAGGTGGACCACTGGGTAGCTTGCTGGGGTCAGAGGCCCCTAGGTGTAGGGCCAGGGGGCACCCTGGGGCCTATCCTGCAAGTCAAGGGAGAGAGGTGGACACCTGGGTAGCTTGCTGGGGTCTTAGGCCTCTAGGTGGAGCTCCAGGGGGCACCCTGGGCTCTCTACTGCAAGTCCAGGGAGACAGGTGGACCCCTGGGTAGCTTGCTGGGGTCAGGGGCCCCTATGTGGAGGGCCAGGGCTCACCCTGGGGCCTGTGCTGCAAGTCCAGGGAGAGAGGTGGACCCCTGGGTAGCATGCTGGGGTCAGAGGCCACTAGTTGGAGGGCAAGGGGGCACCCTAAGGCCTATACTTTATGTACTGGGAAAGAGGTAGACCCCTGGGTAGCTTGCTGGGGTCAGATGCCCCTAGGTAGAAGGGCAGGGGGCACCCTGAGGCCTCTATTGCAAGTCCAGGGAGAGAGGTTGACCCCTGGGTGGCTTGCAGGGGTCAGAGGCCCTTAGGTGGAGGGCCATGGGGCACCCAGGGGCCTATACTGCAAATCCAGGTAGAGAGGTAGACCCCTGGGTAGCTTGCTGGGGTCAGAGGCCCCTAGGTAGAAGGCCAGGGGGCACCCTGGGGCCTCTACTGCAAGTCCAGGGAGAGAGGTGGACTTCTGGGTAGCTTGCAGGGGTCAGAGGCCCTTAGGTGGAGGGTCATGGGGCACCCTGGGGCCTATACTGCAAGTCCAGGGAGAGAGGTGGACCCCTGGGTGGCTTGCTGGGGTCAGAGGCCCCTAGGTGGAGGGCAAGGGGGCACCCTGGGGCCTCTGCTGCAAGTCCAAGAAGAGGGGCGGACCCCTGGGTAGCTTGCTGGGGTCAGAGGCCCCTAGGTAGAAGGCCAGGGGGCACCCTGGGGCCTCTACTGCAAGTCCAGGGAGAGAGGTGGACCCCTGGGTGGCTTGCTGGGGTCAGAGGCCCCTAGGTGGAGGGCAAGGGGGCACCCTGGGGCCTCTGCTGCAAGTCCAAGAAGAGAGGCGGACCCCTGGGTAGCATGCTGGGGTCAGAGGCCCTTAGGTAGAATGCCAGGGGGCACCCTGGGCTCTCTACTGCAAGTCCAGGGAGAGAGGTTGACCCCTGGGTGGCTTGCTGGGGTTAGAGGCCCCTAGGTGTAGGGACAGGGGGCACCCTGGGCTCTCTACTGCAAGTCCAGGGAGACAGGTGGACCCCTGGGTAGCTTGCTGGGGTCAAAGGCCCCTAGGTGGAAGGCCAAGGGGCACCCGGGGGCCTATACTGCAAGTCCAGGGAGAGAGGTGGACCCCTGGGTAGCTTGCTGGGGTCAGAGGCCCCTAGGTGAAGCTCCAGGGAGCACCCTAAGGCCTATACTGCAAGTCCAGGGTGAGAGGTGGACCACAGGGTAGCTTGCTGGGGTCTTAGGCCCCTAGGTGGAGCTCCAGGGGGCACCCTAGGGCCTGTACTGCAAGTCCAGGGTGAGAGGTGGACCCCTGGGTAGCTTGCTGGGGTCACAGGCCCCTAGGTGGAGGGCAAGGGAGCACCCTGGGGCCTCCATTGCATGTCCAGGGAGAGAGGTGGACACCTGGGTAGCTTGTAGGGGTCTTAGTCCCCTAGGTGGAGCTCCAGGGGGCACCCTAGGGCCTTTACTGCAAGTCCAGGGTGAGAGGTGGACCACTGGGTAGCTTGCTGGGGTCAGAGGCCCCTAGGTGTAGGGCCAGGGGGCACCCTGGGGCCTATCCTGCAAGTCAAGGGAGAGAGGTGGACACCTGGGTAGCTTGCTGGGGTCTTAGGCCCCTAGGTGGAGCTCCAGGGGGCACCCTGGGCTCTCTACTGCAAGTCCAGGGAGACAGGTGGACCCCTGGGTAGCTTGCTGGGGTCAGGGGCCCCTATGTGGAGGGCCAGGGCTCACCCTGGGGCCTGTGCTGCAAGTCCAGGGAGAGAGGTGGACCCCTGGGTAGCATGCTGGGGTCAGAGGCCACTAGTTGGAGGGCAAGGGGGCACCCTAAGGCCTATACTTTATGTACTGGGAAAGAGGTAGACCCCTGGGTAGCTTGCTGGGGTCAGATGCCCCTAGGTAGAAGGGCAGGGGGCACCCTGAGGCCTCTATTGCAAGTCCAGGGAGAGAGGTGGACCCCTGGGTGGCTTGCAGGGGTCAGAGGCCCTTAGGTGGAGGGCCATGGGGCACCCTGGGGCCTATACTGCAAATCCAGGTAGAGAGGTAGACCCCTGGGTAGCTTGCTGGGGTCAGAGGCCCCTAGGTAGAAGGCCAGGGGGCACCCTGGGGCCTCTACTGCAAGTCCAGGGAGAGAGGTGGACTTCTGGGTAGCTTGCAGGGGTCAGAGGCCCTTAGGTGGAGGGTCATGGGGCACCCTGGGGCCTATACTGCAAGTCCAGGGAGAGAGGTGGACCCCTTGGTAGCTTGATGGGGTCAGAGGCCCCTAGGTAGAGGGCCAGGGGGCACCCTGGGGCCTATACTGCAAGTCCAGGGATACAAGTGGACCCCTGGGTAGCTTGCTGGGGTCAGAGGCCCCTAGGTGTAGGGCCAGGGGGCACCCTGGGGCCTATCCTGCAAGTCCAGGGAAAAAGGTGGTCCCGTGGGTAGCCTGCTGGGGGCAGAGGCCCCTAGGTGGAGGGCCAGGGGGCACCCTAGGGTCTATACTGCAAGTCCAGGTAGAGAGGTGGACCCCTGAGTAACTTGCTGAGGTCAGAGGCCCCTAGGTTGAGGGCCAGGGGGCACCCTGGGGCCTCTACTGCAAGTCCAGGGAGAGTTGTGGAGCCCTGGGTAACTTGCAGGGGTCAGAGGCCCCTAGGTGGAGGGCCAGGGGGCACCCTGGGGCCTCTACTGCAAGATCAGGGAGAGAGGTGGACCCCTGGGTAGCATGCTGGGGTCAGAGGCCCCTAGGTAGAAGGCCAGGGGGTACCCTGGGGCCTTTACTGAAAGTCCAGGGATAGAGGTGGACCCCTGGGTAGCTTGCAGGGGTAAGAGGCCCTTAGGTGGAGGGCCATGGGGCACGCTGGGGCCTACACTGCAAGTCCAGGGAGAGAGGTAGACCCCTGGGTAGCTTGCTGGGGTCAGAGGCCCCTAGGTAGAAGGCCAGGGGGCACCCTGTGGCCTCTACTGCAAGTCCAGGGAGAGAGGTGGACCCCTGGGTGGCTTGCTGGGGTCAGAGGCCCCTAGGTGTAGGGCAAGGGGGCACCCTGGGGCCTATCCTGCAAGTCCAGGGAGAGAGGTGGACCCATGGGTAGCCTGCTGGGGTCAGAGGCCCTTAGGTAGAATGCCAGGGGGCACCCTGGGGCCTCTACTGCAAGTCCAGGGAGATAGGTGGACCCCTGGGTGGATTGCTTGGGTCAGAGGCCCCTAGGTGGAGGGCAAGGGGGCACCCTGGGGCCTCTACTGCTAGTCCAAGGAGAGAGGTGGACCCCTGGGTAGCTTGCTGGGGTCAGAAGCCCTTAGGCGTAGGGCCAGGGGGCACCCTGGGGCCTATCCTGCAAGTCCAGGGAGAGAGGTGGACCCCTGGGTAGCCTGCTGGGGTCAGAGGGCCCTAGGTGGAGGGCCAAGGGGCACCCTGGGGTCTATACTGCAAGTCCAAATTGAGAGGTAGACCCCTGGGTAGCTTGCTGGGGTCAGAGGCCCAAAGGTAGAAGGCCAGGGGGCACCCTGGGGCCTCTACTGCAAGTCCAGGGAGAAAGGTGGACCCCTGGGTGGATGCTGGGGTCAGAGGCCCCTAGGTAGAAGGCCAGGGGGCAACCTGGGGCATCTACTACATGTCGTGGGAGAGAGGTCGACCCCTGGGTAGCTTGCTGGCGTCTTAGGCCCCAAGTTGGAGGGCCAGGGGGCACCCTAGGGCCTCTACTGCAAGTCCAGGGAGAGATGTGGACTCCTGAGTAACTTGCTGGGGTCAGAGGCCCCTAGGTGGAGGGCCAGGGGGCACCCCGGGGCCTATACTGCAAGTCCAATGAGAGATGTGGACCCCTGAGTGGCTTACAGGGGTCAGAGGCCCCTAGGTGAAGGGCCAGGGGGCACCCTGGGGCCTCTACTGCAATTCCAGGGAGAGTTGTGGACCCCTGGGTAACTTGCAGGAGTCAGAGGCCCCTAGGTCGAGGGCCAGTGGGCACCCTGGGGCCTCTACTGCAAGTCCAGGGAGAAAGGTAGACCCCTGGGTAGCTTGCTGGGGTCTTAGGCCCCTAGGTGGAGGGCCAGGGGTACCCTAAGGCCTATACTTTAAGTCCAGGGAAAGAGGTAGACCCCTGGGTAGCTTGCTGGGGTCAGAGGCCCTTAGGTAGAAGGCCAGGGGGCACCCTGGGGCCTCTACTGCAAGTCCAGGGAGAGAGTTGGACCCCTGGGTGGCTTGCTGGAGTAAGAGGCCCCTAGGTGGAGCGCAAGGGGGCACCCTGGGGCCTCTACTGCAAGTCCAGGGAGAGAGATGGACCCCTGGGTAGCTTGCAGGGGTCAGAGGCCCTTAGGTGGAGGGCCAGGGGGCACCCTGGGGCCTCTACTGCAAGTCCAGGGAGAGAGGTGGACCCCTGGGTAGCTTGCTGGGGTCAAAGGCCCCTAGGTGGAAGGCCAAGGGGCACCCGGGGGCCTATACTGCAAGTCCAGGGAGAGAGGTGGACCCCTGGGTAGCTTGCTGGGGTCAGAGGCCCCTAGGTGAAGCTCCAGGGAGCACCCTAAGGCCTATACTGCAAGTCCAGGGTGAGAGGTGGACCACAGGGTAGCTTGCTGGGGTCTTAGGCCCCTAGGTGGAGCTCCAGGGGGCACCCTAGGGCCTGTACTGCAAGTCCAGGGTGAGAGGTGGACCCCTGGGTAGCTTGCTGGGGTCAGAGGCCCCTAGGTGGAGGGCAAGGGAGCACCCTGGGGCCTCCATTGCATGTCCAGGGAGAGAGGTGGACACCTGGGTAGCTTGTAGGGGTCTTAGTCCCCTAGGTGGAGCTCCAGGGGGCACCCTAGGGCCTATACTGCAAGTCCAGGGTGAGAGGTGGACCACTGGGTAGCTTGCTGGGGTCAGAGGCCCCTAGGTGTAGGGCCAGGGGGCACCCTGGGGCCTATCCTGCAAGTCAAGGGTGAGAGGTGGACACCTGGGTAGCTTGCTGGGGTCTTAGGCCCCTAGGTGGAGCTCCAGGGGGCACCCTGGGCTCTCTACTGCAAGTCCAGGGAGACAGGTGGACCCCTGGGTAGCTTGCTGGGGTCAGGGGCCCCTATGTGGAGGGCCAGGGCTCACCCTGGGGCCTGTGCTGCAAGTCCAGGGAGAGAGGTGGACCCCTGGGTAGCATGCTGGGGTCAGAGGCCACTAGTTGGAGGGCAAGGGGGCACCCTAAGGCCTATACTTTATGTACTGGGAAAGAGGTAGACCCCTGGGTAGCTTGCTGGGGTCAGATGCCCCTAGGTAGAAGGGCAGGGGGCACCCTGAGGCCTCTATTGCAAGTCCAGGGAGAGAGGTGGACCCCTGGGTGGCTTGCAGGGGTCAGAGGCCCTTAGGTGGAGGGCCATGGGGCACCCTGGGGCCTATACTGCAAATCCAGGTAGAGAAGTAGACCCCTGGGTAGCTTGCTGGGGTCAGAGGCCCCTAGGTAGAAGGCCAGGGGGCACCCTGGGGCCTCTACTGCAAGTCCAGGGAGAGAGGTGGACTTCTGGGTAGCTTGCAGGGGTCAGAGGCCCTTAGGTGGAGGGTCATGGGGCACCCTGGGGCCTATACTGCAAGTCCAGGGAGAGAGGTGGACCCCTTGGTAGCTTGATGGGGTCAGAGGCCCCTAGGTAGAGGGCCAGGGGGCACCCTGGGGCCTATACTGCAAGTCCAGGGATACAAGTGGACCCCTGGGTAGCTTGCTGGGGTCAGAGGCCCCTAGGTGTAGGGCCAGGGGGCACCCTGGGGCCTATCCTGCAAGTCCAGGGAAAAAGGTGGTCCCGTGGGTAGCCTGCTGGGGGCAGAGGCCCCTAGGTGGAGGGCCAGGGGGCACCCTAGGGTCTATACTGCAAGTCCAGGTAGAGAGGTGGACCCCTGAGTAACTTGCTGAGGTCAGAGGCCCCTAGGTTGAGGGCCAGGGGGCACCCTGGGGCCTCTACTGCAAGTCCAGGGAGAGTTGTGGAGCCCTGGGTAACTTGCAGGGGTCAGAGGCCCCTAGGTGGAGGGCCAGGGGGCACCCTGGGGCCTCTACTGCAAGTTCAGGGAGAGAGGTGGACCCCTGGGTAGCATGCTGGGGTCATAGGCCCCTAGGTAGAAGGCCAGGGGGTACCCTGGGGCCTCTACTGCAAGTCCAGGGAGAGAGGTGGACCCCTGGGTGGCTTGCTGGGGTCAGAGGCCCCTGGGTGGAGGGCAAGGGGGCACCCTAGGGCCTCTACTGCAAGTCCAGAGAAAGAGGTGGACCCCTGGGTAGCTTGCAGGGGTCAGAGGCCCTTAGGTGGAGGGCCATGGGGCACCCTGGGGCCTATACTGCAAGTCCAGGGAGAGAGGTAGACCCCTGGGTAGCTTGCTGGGGTCAGAGGCCCCTAGGTAGAAGGCCAGTGGGCACCCTGGGGCCTCTACTGCAAGTCCATTGAGAGAGGTGGACCCCTGGGTGGCTTGCTGGGATCGGAGGCCCCTAGGTGGAGGGACAGGGGGCACCCTGGGCTCTCTACTGCAAGTCCAGGGAGACAGGTAGACCCCTGGATAGCTTGCTGGGGTCAGAGGCCCCTAGGTGGAGGGCCAAGGGGCACCCTGGGGCCTATACTGCAAGTCCAGGGAGAGAGGTGGACCCCTGGGTAGCTTGCTGGGGTCACAGGCCCCTAGGTGGAGGGCAAGGGAGCACCCTGGGGCCTCCATTTCAAGTCCAGGGAGAGAGGTGGACACCTAAGTAGCTTGCAAGGGTCTTAGGCCCCTAGGTGGAGCTCCAGGGGGCACCCTAGGGACTATACTGCAAGTCCAGGGAGAGAGGTGGACCCCTGGGTAACTTGCTGGGGTCAGAGGCCCCTAGGTGGAGGGACAGGGGGCACCCTGGGCTCTCTACTGCAAGTCCAGCGAGACAGGTGGACCCCTGGGTAGCTTGCTGGGGTCAGGGGCCCCTATGTGGAGGGCCAGGGCTCACCCTGGGGCTTGTGCTGAAAGTCTAGGGAGAGAGGTGGACCCCTGGGTAGCATGCTGGGGTCAGAGGCCACTAGGTGGAGGGACAGGGGGCACCCTAAGGCCTATACTTTATGTCCAGTAAAAGAGGTAGACCCCTGGGTAGCTTGCTCGGGTCAGAGGCCCCTAGGTAGAAGGCCAGGGGGCACCCTGGGGCCTTTACTGAAAGTCCAGGGAGAGAGGTGGACCCCTGGGTAGCTTGCAGGGGTAAGAGGCCCTTAGGTGGAGGGCCATGGGGCACGCTGGGGCCTACACTGCAAGTCCAGGGAGAGAGGTAGACCCCTGGGTAGCTTGCTGGGGTCAGAGGCCCCTAGGTAGAAGGCCAGGGGGCACCCTGTGGCCTCTACTGCAAGTCCAGGGAGAGAGGTGGACCCCTGGGTGGCTTGCTGGGGTCAGAGGCCCCTAGGTGTAGGGCAAGGGGGCACCCTGGGGCCTATCCTGCAAGTCCAGGGAGAGAGGTGGACCCATGGGTAGCCTGCTGGGGTCAGAGGCCCTTAGGTAGAATGCCAGGGGGCACCCTGGGGCCTCTACTGCAAGTCCAGGGAGATAGGTGGACCCCTGGGTGGATTGCTTGGGTCAGAGGCCCCTAGGTGGAGGGCAAGGGGGCACCCTGGGGCCTCTACTGCTAGTCCAAGGAGAGAGGTGGACCCCTGGGTAGCATGCTGGGGTCAGAGGCCACTAGGTGGAGGGACAGGGGGCACCCTAAGGCCTATACTTTATGTCCAGAAAAAGAGGTAGACCCCTGGGTAGCTTGCTCGGGTCAGAGGCCCCTAGGTAGAAGGCCAGGGGGCACCCTGGGGCCTTTACTGAAAGTCCAGGGAGAGAGGTGGACCCCTGGGTAGCTTGCAGGGGTCAGAGGCCCTTAGGTGGAGGGCCATGGGGCACGCTGGGGCCTACACTGCAGGTCCAGGGAGAGAGGTAGACCCCTGGGTAGCTTGCTGGGGTCAGAGGCCCCTAGGTAGAAAGCCAGGGGGCACCCTGTGGCCTCTACTGCAAGTCCAGGGAGAGAGGTGGACCCCTGGGTGGCTTGCTGGGGTCAGAGGCCCCTAGGTGTAGGGCAAGGGGGCACCCTGGGGCCTATCCTGCAAGTCCAGGGAGAGAGGTGGACCCCTGGGTGGATTGCTTGGGTCAGAGGCCCCTAGGTGGAGAGCAAGGGGGCACCCTGGGGCCTCTACTGCTAGTCCAAGGAGAGAG
Organism: Danio rerio; assembly: GCF_052040795.2. Taxonomy (NCBI): domain Eukaryota; kingdom Metazoa; phylum Chordata; class Actinopteri; order Cypriniformes; family Danionidae; genus Danio; species Danio rerio. The sequence goes on along the minus strand of NC_141028.1, from coordinate 51,238,797 downwards.
GTGGACCCCTGGGTAGCATGCTGGGGTCAGAGGCCCCTAGGTGGAGGACCATGGGGCACCCTGGGGCCTCTACTGCAAGTCCAAGGAGAGAGGTGGACCATTGGGTAGCTTGTAGGGGTCAAAGGCCCCTAGGTGGAGGAAAGGAGGCACCCTGGGGCCTCTACTGCATGTCCAGAGAGAGGGGTGGACCCCTGGGTAGCTTGCGGGGGTCTTAGGCCCTTAGATGGAGCTCCAGGGGGCACCCTAGGGCCTATACTGCAAGTCCAGGGTGAGAGGTGAACCCTGGGTAACTTGCTGGGGTCAGAGGCCCCTAGGTGGAGGGACAGGGGGCACCCTGGGCTCTATACTGCAAGTCCAGGGAGACAGGTGGACCCCTGGGTAATTTGCTGGGGTCAGAGGCCCCTAGGTGGAGGGACAGGGGGCACCCAGGGGCCTCTACTGCAAGTCCAGGGAGAGAGGTTGACCACTGGTTGGCTTGCTGGGGTCAGAGGCCCCTAGGTGGAGGGCAAGGGGGCACCCTGGGGCCTCTACTGCAAGTCCAGGGAGAGAGGTGGACCCCTGGGTAGCTTGCTGGGGTCAGAGGCCCCTAGGTGGAGGGCCAGGGGGCACCCTGGGGCCTATACTGCAAGTCCAGGGAGAGAGGTGGACCCCGTGGTAGCTTGCAGGGGTTAGAGGCCCCTAGGTGGAGGGCAAGAGGGCACCCTGGGGCCTCTACTGCAAGTCCAGGGAGAGTGGTGGACCCCTGGGTAGCTTGCAGGGGTCAGAGGCCCTTAGGTGGAGGGCCATGGGGCACGCTGGGGCCTACACTGCAAGTCCAGGGAGAGAGGTAGACCCCTGGGTAGCTTGCCGGGGTCAGAGGCCCCTAGGTGTCGGGCCAGGGGGCACCCTGTGGCCTCTACTGCAAGTCCAGGGAGAAAGGTGGACCCCTGGGTGGCTTGCTGGGGTCAGAGGCCCCTAGGTGTAGGGCAAGGGGGCACCATGGGGCCTATCCTGCAAGTCCAGGGAGAGAGGTGGACCCCTGGGTAGCCTGCTGGGGTAAGAGGCCCCTAGGTAGAAGGCAAGGGGGCACCCTGGGGCCTCTACTGCAAGTCCAGGGAGAGAGTTGGACCCCTGGGTGGATTGCTGGGGTCAGAGGCCCCTAGGTGGAGGGCAAGGGGGCACCCTGGGACCTCTACTGCTAGTCCAAGGAGAGAGGTGGAAAACTGGGTAGCATGCTGGGGTCAGAGGCCCCTAGGTGGAGGACCAGGGGGCACCCTGGGGCCTCTACTGCAAGTCCAGGCAGAGAGGTGGACCCCTGGGTAGCTTGTAGGGGTCAAAGGCCCCTAGGTGGAGGAAAGGGGGCACCCTGGGGCCTCTACTGCATGTCCAGGGAGAGGGGTGGACCCATGGGTAGCTTGCTGGGGTCTTAGGCCCTTAGATGGAGCTCCAGGGGGCACCCTAGGGCCTATACTGCAAGTCCAGGGTGAGAGGTGGACCCCTGGGTAGCTTGCTGGGGTCACAGGCCCCTAGGTGGAGGGCAAGGGAGCACCCTGGGGCCTCCATTGCAAGTCCAGGGAGAGAGGTGGACACCTGGGTAGCTTGCAGGGGTCTTAGGCCCCTAGGTGGAGCTCCAGGGGGCACCCTAGGGACTATACTGCAAGTCCAGGGAGAGAGGTGGACCCCTGGGTAACTTGCTGGGGTCAGAGGCCCCTAGGTGGAGGGACAGGGGGCACCCTGGGCTCTCTACTGCAAGTCCAGGGAGACAGGTGGACCCCTGGGTAGCTTGCTGGGGTCAGGGGCCCCTATGTGGATGGCCTGGGCTCACCCTGGGGCTTGTGCTGAAAGTCCAGGGAGAGAGGTAGACCCCTGGGTAGCATGCTGGGGTCAGAGGCCACTAGGTGGAGGGACAGGGGGCACCCTAAGGCCTATACTTTATGTCCAGTAAAAGAGGTAGACCCCTGGGTAGCTTGCTGGGGTCAGAGGCCCCTAGGTAGAAGGCCAGGGGGCACACTGGGGCCTCTACTGCAAGTCCAGGGAAAGAGGTGGACCCCTGGGTAGCTTGCAGGGGTCAGAGGCCCCTAGGTGGAGGGCAAGGGGGCACCCTGGGGCCTTTACTGCAAGTCCAGGGAGAGAGGTGGACCCCTGGGTAGCTTGCAGGGGTCAGAGGCCCTTAGGTGGAGGGCCATGGGGCACGCTGGGGCCTACACTGCAAGTCCAGGGAGAGAGGTAGACCCCTGGGTAGCTTGCTGGAGTCAGAGGCCCCTAGGTAGAAGGCCAGGGGGCACCCTGTGGCCTCTACTGCAAGTCCAGGGAGAGAGGTAGACCCCTGGCTGGCTTGCTGGGGTCAGAAGCCCCTAGGTGTAGGGCAAGGGGGCACCCTGGGGCCTATCCTGCAAGTCCAGGGAGAGAGGTGGACCCATGGGTAGCCTGCTGGGGTCAGAGGCCCCTAGGTAGAAGGCCAGGGGGCACCCTGGGGCCTCTATTGCAAGTCCAGGGAGAGAGGTGGACCCCTGGGTGGCTTGCTGGGGTCAGAGGCCCCTGGGTGGAGGGCAAGGGGGCACCCTAGGGCCTCTACTGCAAGTCCAGAGAAAGAGGTGGACCCCTGGGTAGCTTGCAGGGGTCAGAGGCCCTTAGGTGGAGGGCCATGGGGCACCCTGGGGCCTATACTGCAAGTCCAGGGAGAGAGGTAGACCCCTGGGTAGCTTGCTGGGGTCAGAGGCCCCTAGGTAGAAGGCCAGTGGGCACCCTGGGGCCTCTACTGCAAGTCCATTGAGAGAGGTGGACCCCTGGGTGGCTTGCTGGGATCGGAGGCCCCTAGGTGGAGGGACAGGGGGCACCCTGGGCTCTCTACTGCAAGTCCAGGGAGACAGGTAGACCCCTGGATAGCTTGCTGGGGTCAGAGGCCCCTAGGTGGAGGGCCAAGGGGCACCCTGGGGCCTATACTGCAAGTCCAGGGAGAGAGGTGGACCCCTGGGTAGCTTGCTGGGGTCACAGGCCCCTAGGTGGAGGGCAAGGGAGCACCCTGGGGCCTCCATTTCAAGTCCAGGGAGAGAGGTGGACACCTAAGTAGCTTGCAAGGGTCTTAGGCCCCTAGGTGGAGCTCCAGGGGGCACCCTAGGGACTATACTGCAAGTCCAGGGAGAGAGGTGGACCCCTGGGTAACTTGCTGGGGTCAGAGGCCCCTAGGTGGAGGGACAGGGGGCACCCTGGGCTCTCTACTGCAAGTCCAGCGAGACAGGTGGACCCCTGGGTAGCTTGCTGGGGTCAGGGGCCCCTATGTGGAGGGCCAGGGCTCACCCTGGGGCTTGTGCTGAAAGTCTAGGGAGAGAGGTGGACCCCTGGGTAGCATGCTGGGGTCAGAGGCCACTAGGTGGAGGGACAGGGGGCACCCTAAGGCCTATACTTTATGTCCAGTAAAAGAGGTAGACCCCTGGGTAGCTTGCTCGGGTCAGAGGCCCCTAGGTAGAAGGCCAGGGGGCACCCTGGGGCCTTTACTGAAAGTCCAGGGAGAGAGGTGGACCCCTGGGTAGCTTGCAGGGGTAAGAGGCCCTTAGGTGGAGGGCCATGGGGCACGCTGGGGCCTACACTGCAAGTCCAGGGAGAGAGGTAGACCCCTGGGTAGCTTGCTGGGGTCAGAGGCCCCTAGGTAGAAGGCCAGGGGGCACCCTGTGGCCTCTACTGCAAGTCCAGGGAGAGAGGTGGACCCCTGGGTGGCTTGCTGGGGTCAGAGGCCCCTAGGTGTAGGGCAAGGGGGCACCCTGGGGCCTATCCTGCAAGTCCAGGGAGAGAGGTGGACCCATGGGTAGCCTGCTGGGGTCAGAGGCCCTTAGGTAGAATGCCAGGGGGCACCCTGGGGCCTCTACTGCAAGTCCAGGGAGATAGGTGGACCCCTGGGTGGATTGCTTGGGTCAGAGGCCCCTAGGTGGAGGGCAAGGGGGCACCCTGGGGCCTCTACTGCTAGTCCAAGGAGAGAGGTGGACCCCTGGGTAGCATGCTGGGGTCAGAGGCCACTAGGTGGAGGGACAGGGGGCACCCTAAGGCCTATACTTTATGTCCAGAAAAAGAGGTAGACCCCTGGGTAGCTTGCTCGGGTCAGAGGCCCCTAGGTAGAAGGCCAGGGGGCACCCTGGGGCCTTTACTGAAAGTCCAGGGAGAGAGGTGGACCCCTGGGTAGCTTGCAGGGGTCAGAGGCCCTTAGGTGGAGGGCCATGGGGCACGCTGGGGCCTACACTGCAGGTCCAGGGAGAGAGGTAGACCCCTGGGTAGCTTGCTGGGGTCAGAGGCCCCTAGGTAGAAAGCCAGGGGGCACCCTGTGGCCTCTACTGCAAGTCCAGGGAGAGAGGTGGACCCCTGGGTGGCTTGCTGGGGTCAGAGGCCCCTAGGTGTAGGGCAAGGGGGCACCCTGGGGCCTATCCTGCAAGTCCAGGGAGAGAGGTGGACCCCTGGGTGGATTGCTTGGGTCAGAGGCCCCTAGGTGGAGAGCAAGGGGGCACCCTGGGGCCTCTACTGCTAGTCCAAGGAGAGAGGTGGACCCCTGGGTAGCATGCTGGGGTCAGAGGCCCCTAGGTGGAGGACCATGGGGCACCCTGGGGCCTCTACTGCAAGTCCAAGGAGAGAGGTGGACCATTGGGTAGCTTGTAGGGGTCAAAGGCCCCTAGGTGGAGGAAAGGAGGCACCCTGGGGCCTCTACTGCATGTCCAGAGAGAGGGGTGGACCCCTGGGTAGCTTGCGGGGGTCTTAGGCCCTTAGATGGAGCTCCAGGGGGCACCCTAGGGCCTATACTGCAAGTCCAGGGTGAGAGGTGAACCCTGGGTAACTTGCTGGGGTCAGAGGCCCCTAGGTGGAGGGACAGGGGGCACCCTGGGCTCTATACTGCAAGTCCAGGGAGACAGGTGGACCCCTGGGTAATTTGCTGGGGTCAGAGGCCCCTAGGTGGAGGGACAGGGGGCACCCAGGGGCCTCTACTGCAAGTCCAGGGAGAGAGGTTGACCACTGGTTGGCTTGCTGGGGTCAGAGGCCCCTAGGTGGAGGGCAAGGGGGCACCCTGGGGCCTCTACTGCAAGTCCAGGGAGAGAGGTGGACCCCTGGGTAGCTTGCTGGGGTCAGAGGCCCCTAGGTGGAGGGCCAGGGGGCACCCTGGGGCCTATACTGCAAGTCCAGGGAGAGAGGTGGACCCCGTGGTAGCTTGCAGGGGTTAGAGGCCCCTAGGTGGAGGGCAAGAGGGCACCCTGGGGCCTCTACTGCAAGTCCAGGGAGAGTGGTGGACCCCTGGGTAGCTTGCAGGGGTCAGAGGCCCTTAGGTGGAGGGCCATGGGGCACGCTGGGGCCTACACTGCAAGTCCAGGGAGAGAGGTAGACCCCTGGGTAGCTTGCCGGGGTCAGAGGCCCCTAGGTGTCGGGCCAGGGGGCACCCTGTGGCCTCTACTGCAAGTCCAGGGAGAAAGGTGGACCCCTGGGTGGCTTGCTGGGGTCAGAGGCCCCTAGGTGTAGGGCAAGGGGGCACCATGGGGCCTATCCTGCAAGTCCAGGGAGAGAGGTGGACCCCTGGGTAGCCTGCTGGGGTAAGAGGCCCCTAGGTAGAAGGCAAGGGGGCACCCTGGGGCCTCTACTGCAAGTCCAGGGAGAGAGTTGGACCCCTGGGTGGATTGCTGGGGTCAGAGGCCCCTAGGTGGAGGGCAAGGGGGCACCCTGGGACCTCTACTGCTAGTCCAAGGAGAGAGGTGGAAAACTGGGTAGCATGCTGGGGTCAGAGGCCCCTAGGTGGAGGACCAGGGGGCACCCTGGGGCCTCTACTGCAAGTCCAGGCAGAGAGGTGGACCCCTGGGTAGCTTGTAGGGGTCAAAGGCCCCTAGGTGGAGGAAAGGGGGCACCCTGGGGCCTCTACTGCATGTCCAGGGAGAGGGGTGGACCCATGGGTAGCTTGCTGGGGTCTTAGGCCCTTAGATGGAGCTCCAGGGGGCACCCTAGGGCCTATACTGCAAGTCCAGGGTGAGAGGTGGACCCCTGGGTAGCTTGCTGGGGTCACAGGCCCCTAGGTGGAGGGCAAGGGAGCACCCTGGGGCCTCCATTGCAAGTCCAGGGAGAGAGGTGGACACCTGGGTAGCTTGCAGGGGTCTTAGGCCCCTAGGTGGAGCTCCAGGGGGCACCCTAGGGACTATACTGCAAGTCCAGGGAGAGAGGTGGACCCCTGGGTAACTTGCTGGGGTCAGAGGCCCCTAGGTGGAGGGACAGGGGGCACCCTGGGCTCTCTACTGCAAGTCCAGGGAGACAGGTGGACCCCTGGGTAGCTTGCTGGGGTCAGGGGCCCCTATGTGGATGGCCTGGGCTCACCCTGGGGCTTGTGCTGAAAGTCCAGGGAGAGAGGTAGACCCCTGGGTAGCATGCTGGGGTCAGAGGCCACTAGGTGGAGGGACAGGGGGCACCCTAAGGCCTATACTTTATGTCCAGTAAAAGAGGTAGACCCCTGGGTAGCTTGCTGGGGTCAGAGGCCCCTAGGTAGAAGGCCAGGGGGCACACTGGGGCCTCTACTGCAAGTCCAGGGAAAGAGGTGGACCCCTGGGTAGCTTGCAGGGGTCAGAGGCCCCTAGGTGGAGGGCAAGGGGGCACCCTGGGGCCTTTACTGCAAGTCCAGGGAGAGAGGTGGACCCCTGGGTAGCTTGCAGGGGTCAGAGGCCCTTAGGTGGAGGGCCATGGGGCACGCTGGGGCCTACACTGCAAGTCCAGGGAGAGAGGTAGACCCCTGGGTAGCTTGCTGGAGTCAGAGGCCCCTAGGTAGAAGGCCAGGGGGCACCCTGTGGCCTCTACTGCAAGTCCAGGGAGAGAGGTAGACCCCTGGCTGGCTTGCTGGGGTCAGAAGCCCCTAGGTGTAGGGCAAGGGGGCACCCTGGGGCCTATCCTGCAAGTCCAGGGAGAGAGGTGGACCCATGGGTAGCCTGCTGGGGTCAGAGGCCCCTAGGTAGAAGGCCAGGGGGCACCCTGGGGCCTCTATTGCAAGTCCAGGGAGAGAGGTGGACCCCTGGGTGGATTGCTTGGGTCAGAGGCCCCTAGGTGGAGGGCAAGGGGGCACCCTGGGGCCTCTACTGCTAGTCCAAGGAGAGAGGTGGACCCCTGGGTAGCATGCTGGGGTCAGAGGCCCCTAGGTGGAGGACCAGGGGGCACCCTGGGGCCTCTACTGCAAGTCCAGGGAGAGAGGTGGACCCCTAGGTAGCTTGTAGGGGTCAAAGGCCCCTAGGTTGAGGAAAGGAGGCACCCTGCGGCCTCTACTGCATGTCCAGGGAGAGGGGTGGACCCCTGGGTAGCTTGCTGGGGTCTTAGGCCCTTAGATGGAGCTCCAGGGGGCACCCTAGGGCCTATACTGCAAGTCCAGGGTGAGAGGTGAACCCTGGGTCACTTGCTGGGGTCAGAGGCCCCTAGGTGGAGGGACAGGGGGCACCCTGGGCTCTCTACTGCAAGTCCAGGGAGAAAGGTGGACCCCTGGGTAACTTGCTGGGGTCAGAGGCCCCTAGGTGGAGGGACAGGGGGCACCCAGGGGCCTCTACTGCAAGTCCAGGGAGAGAGGTTGACCCCTGGTTGGCTTGCTGGGGTCAGAGGCCCCAAGGTGGAGGGCAAGGGGGCACCCTGGGGCCTCTACTGCAAGTCCAGGGAGAGAGGTGGACCCCTGGGTAGCTTGCTGGGGTCAGAGGCCCCTAGGTGGAGGGCCAGGGGGCACCCTGGGGCCTATACTGCAAGTCCAGGGAGAGAGGTGGACCCCTTGGTAGCTTGCAGGGGTTAGAGGCCCCTAGGTGGAGGGCAAGAGGGCACCCTGGGGCCTCTACTGCAAGTCCAGGGAGAGAGGTGGACCCCTGGGTAGCTTGCTGGGGTCAGAGGCCCCTGGGTGGAGGGCAAGGGGGCACCCTGGGACCTCTACTGCAAGTCCAGGGAGAGAAATGGACCCCTGGGTAGCTTGCTGGGGTCAGAGGCCCCTGGGTGGAGAGCAAGGGGGCACCCTGGGACCTATACTGCATGTCCAGGGAGAGAGGTGGACCCCTGGGTAGCTTGCTGGGGTCTTAGGCCCCTATGTGGAGCTCCAGGGGGCACCCTAGGGCCTATACTGCAAGTCCAGGGTGGGAGGTGGACCCCTGGGTAGCTTGCTGGGGTCAGAGGCCCCTAGGTGGAGGGCCAGGGGGCACCCTGGGACCTATACTGCAAGTCCAGGGAGAGAGGTGGACCCCTGGGTAGCTTGTAGGGGTCAGAGGCCCCTAGGTGGAGGGCCTGTGGGCACCCTGGGGCCTCTACTGCAAGTCCAGGGAGAGATGTGGACCCCTGGGTAGCTTGTTGGGGTCTTAGGCCCTTAGGTGGAGGGGCAGAAGGCACCCTGGAGCCTATACTGCAAGTCCAGGTAGAAAGGTGGACCCCTGGGTAGCTTACTGGGGTCAGAGGCTCCTAGGTAGAAGACCAGGGGCACCCTGGGGCCTATACTGCAAGTACAGGGAGAGAGGTGGAGCACTGAGTAACTTGCTGGGGTCAGAGGCCCCTAGGTGGAGGGCAAGGGGGCACCCTGGGGCCTACACTGCAAGTCCAGGGAGAGAGGTGGACCCCTTGGTAGCTTGCAGGGGTCAGAGGCCCTTAGGTGGAGGGCCAGGGGGCACCCTGGGGCCTCTACTGCAAGTCCAGGGAGAGTTGTGGAGCCCTGGGTAACTTGCAGGGGTCAGAGGCCCCTAGGTGGAGGGCCAGGGGGCACCCTGGGGCCTCTACTGCAAGTACCAGGGAGAGAGGTGGACCCCTGGGTAGCATGCTGGGGTCAGAGGCAACTAGGTGGAGGGCCAGGGGGCACCCAAAGGCCTATACTTTATGTCCACGGAAAGAGGTAGACCCCTGGGTAGCTTGCTGGGGTCAGGGGCCCCTAGGTAGAAGGCCAGGGGGTACCCTGGGGCCTCTACTGCAAGTCCAGGGAGAGAGGTGGACCCCTGGGTGGCTTGCTGGGGTCAGATGCCCCTAGGTAGAAGGGCAGGGGGCACCCTGAGGCCTCTATTGCAAGTCCTGGGAGAGAGGTGGACCCCTGGGTGGCTTGCAGGGGTCAGAGGCCCTTAGGTGGAGGGCCAAGGGTCAAACTGGGGCCTATACTCCAAGTCAAGGGAGAGAGGTAGACCCCTGGGTAGCTTGCTGGGGTCAGAGGCCCCTAGGTAGAAGGCCAGGGGGCACCCTGGGGCCTCACTGCAAGTCCAGGGAGATAGGTGGACTTCTGGGTAGCTTGCAGTGGTCAGAGGCCCTTAGGTGGAGGGTCATGGGGCACCCTGGGGCCTATACTGCAAGTCCAGGGAGAGAGGTGGACCCCTTGGTAGCTTGATGGGGTCAGAGGCCCCTAGGTAGAGGGCCAGGGGGCATCCTGGGGCCTATACTGCAAGTCCAGGGATACAAGTGGACCCCTGGGTAGCTTGCTGGGGTCAGAGGCCCCTAGGTGTAGGGCCAGGGGGCACCCTGGGGCCTATCCTGCAAGTCCAGGGAGAGAGGTGGACCCGTGGGTAGCCTGCTGGGGTCAGAGGCCCCTAGGTGGAGGGCCAGGGGGCACCCTAGGGTCTATACTGCAAGTCCAGGGAGAGAGGTGGACCCCTGAGTAACTTGCTGAGGTCAGAGGCCCCTAGGTGGAGGGCCAGGGGGCACCCTGGGGCCTCTACTGCAAGTCCAGATAGAGTTGTGGAGCCCTGGGTAACTTGCAGGAGTCAGAGGCCCCTAGGTGGAGGGCCAGGGGGCACCCTGGGGCCTCTACTGCAAGTCCAGGGAGAGAGGTGGACCCCTGGGTAGCATGCTGGGGTCAGAGGCCCCTAGGTGGAGGGTCAAGGGGCACCCTGGGGCCTGTACTGCAAGTCCAGGTAGAGAGGTGGACCCCTGGGTAACTTGCTGGGGTCAGAGGCCCCTAGATGGAGGGACAGGGGGCACCCTCGGCTCTCTACTGCAAGTCCAGGGAGACAGGTGGACCCCTGGGTAGCGTGCTGGGGTCAGAGGCCACTATGTGGAGGGCCAGGGGGCACCCTAAGGCCTATACTTTATGTCCAGGGAAAGAGGTAGAAACCTGGGTAGCTTGCTGGGGTCAGAGGCCCCTAGGTAGAAGGCCAGGGGGCACCCTGGGGCCTCTACTGCAAGTCCAGGGAGAGAAGTGGACCCCTGGGTGGCTTGCTGGGGTCAGAGGCAACTAGGTGGAGGGCAAGGTAGCACCCTGGGGCCTCTACTGCAAGTCCAGGGAGAGAGGTAGACCCTTGGGTAGCTTGCTGGGGTCAGAGGCCCCTAGGTAGAAGGCCAGGGGGCACCCTGTGGCCTCTACTGCAAGTCCAGGGAGAGAGGTGGACCCCTGGGTGGCTTCCTGGGGTCAGAGGCCCCTAGGTGGAGGGCAAGGGGGCACCCTGGGGCCTCTACTGCAAGTCCAAGAAGAGAGGTGGACCCCTGGGTAGCATGCTGGGGACAGAGGCCCCTAGGTGGAGGGCCAGGGGGCACCCTGGGGCCTCTACTGCAAGTCCAGGGAGAGATGTGGACCCCTGGGTAGCTGGCTGGGGTCTTACGCCCCTAGGTGGAGCTCCAGGGGGCTCCTTACGGCCTATACTACAAGCCCAGGGTGAGAGGTAGAACCCTGGGTAGCTTGCTGGGATCAGAGGCCCTTAGGTAGAAGGCCAGGGGGCACCCTGGGGCTTCTACTGCAAGTCCAGGGAGAGAGGTTGACCCCTGGGTGGCTTGCTGGGGTCAGAGGCCCCTAGGTGGAGGGACAGGGGGCACCCTGGGCTCTCTACTGCAAGTCCAGGGAGAGAGGTGGACCCCTGGGTAGCTTGCTGGGGTCAGAGGCCCCTAGGTGAAGCTCCAGGGGGCACCCTAAGGCCTATACTGCAAGTTCAGGGTGAGAGGTGGACCACAGGGTAGCTTTCTGGGGTCTTAGGCCCCTAGGTAGAAGGCCAGGGGGCACCCTGGGGCCTCTGCTGCAAGTCCAGGGAGAGAGGTAAACCCCTGGGTGGCTTGCTGGGGTCAGAGGCCCCTAGGTGGAGGGCAAGGGGGCACCCTGGGGCCTCTACTGCAAGTCCAGGGAAAGAGGTAGACCCCTGGGAAGCTTGCTGGGGTCAGAGGCCCCTATGTGGAGGGACAGGGGGCACCCTGGGCTCTCTACTGCTAGTCCAGGGAGACAGGGAGACCCCTGGGTAGCTTGCTGGGGTCAGAGGCCCCTAGGTGGAAGGCCAAGGGGCACCCTGGGGCTTATACTGCAAGTCCAGGGAGAGAGGTGGACCCCTGGGTAGCTTGCTGGGGTCAGAGGCCCCTAGGTGGTGGGCAAGGGAGCACCCTGGGGCCTCCATTGCAAGTCCAGGGAGAGAGGTGGACCCCTGGGTAACTTGCTGGGGTTAGAGGCCCCTAGGTGGAGGGACAGGGGGCACCCTGGGCTCTCTACTGCAAGTCCAGGGAGACAGGTGGACCCCTGGGTAGCTTGCTGGGGTCAGGGGCCCCTATGTGGAGGGCCAGGGCTCACCCTGGGGCTTGTGCTGAAAGTCCAGGGAGAGAGGTGGACCCCTGGATAGCATGCTGGGGTCAGAGGCCACTAGGTGGAGGGACAGGGGGCACCCTAAGGCCTATACTTTATGTCCAGGGAAAGAGGTAGACCCCTGGGTAGCTTGCTGGGGTTAGAGTCCCCTAGGTAGAAGGCCAGGGGGCACCCTGGGTCCTCTACTGCAAGTACAGGGAGAGAGGTGGACCCCTGGGTGGCTTGCTGGGGTCAGAGGCCCCTAGGTGTAGGGCCAGGGGGCACCCTGGGGCCTATCTTGCAAGTCCAGGGAGAGAGGTGGACCCATGGGTAGCCTGCTGGGGTCAGAGGCCCCTAGGTGGAGGGCCAGGGGGCACCCTAAGGGCCTATACTGCAAGTACAGGGAGAGAGGTGGACCCCTTGGTAGCTTGCTGGGGTCCGAGGCCCCTAGGTGGAGGGCCAGGGGGCACCCTAGGGAATTCACTGCAAGTCCATGGAAAGAGGTGGACCCCTGAGTAACTTGCAGGGGTCAGAGGCCCCTAGATGGAGGGCCTGTGGGCACCCTGGGGCCTCTATTGCAAGTCCAGGGAGAGAGGTGGACCCCTGGGTAGCTTGCTGGGGTCTGACGCCCCTAGGTGTAGGGCCAGGGGGCACCCCAAGGCCTATACTGCAAGTCCAATGAGAGAGTTTGACCCCTGGGTAGCTTGCAGGGGTCAGAGGCCCCTAGGTGGAGGTCCAGGGGGCACCCTGGGGCCTCTTCTGCAAATCCAGGGAGATTTGTGGACCCCTGGGTAGCTTGCTGGGGTCTTAGGCCCCTAGGTGGAGGGGCAAGGGGCACCCTGGGGCCTAAAATGCAAGTCCAGGGAGAAAGATGGACCCAAGGGTAGCTTGCAGAGGTCAGAGGCCCCTAGGTGGAGGGCCAGGGGCACCCTGGGACATATACTGCAAGTCAAGGGAGAGAGGTGGACCCCTGGGTAGCTTGCTGGGGTCAGAGGCCCCTGGGTGGAGGGCAAGGAGGCACCCTGGGACCTATACTGCAAGTCCAGGGAGAGAGGTGGACCCCTGGGTAGCTTGTAGGGGTCAGAGGCCCCTAGGTGGAGGGCCTATGGGCACCCTGGGGCCTCTACTGCAAGTCCAGGGAGAGATGTGGACCCCTGGGTAGCTTGTTGGGGTCTTAGGCCCTTAGGTGGAGGGGCAGAAGGCACCCTGGAGCCTATACTGCAAGTCCAGGGAGAGAGGTGGACCCCTGGGTGGATTGCTGGGGTCAGAGGCCCCTAAGTGGAGGGCAAGGGGGCACCCTGGGGCCTCTACATCTAGTCCAAGGAGAGGGGTGGACCCCTGGGTAGCATGCTGGGGTCAGAGGCCCCTAGGTGGAGGACCAGGGGGCACCCTGGGGCGTCTACTGCAAGTCCAGGGAGAGAGGTGGACCCCTGGGTAGCTTGTAGGGGTCAGAGGCCCCTAGGTGGAGGAAAGGGGGCACCCTGGGGCCTCTACTGCATGTCCAGGGAGAGGGGTGGACCCCTGGGTAGCTTGCTGGGGTTTTAGGCCCTTAGATGGAGCTCCAGGGGGCACCCTAGGGCCTATACTGCAATTCCAGGGTGAGAGGTGGACCCCTGGGTAACTTGCTGGGGTCAGAGGCCCTTAGGTGGAGGGCCATATGGCACCCTGGGGCCTATACTGCAAGTCCAGGGAGAAAGGAAGACCCCTTTTTAGCTTGATCGGGTCAGAGGCCCCTAGGTAGAGGGCCAGGGGGCACCGTGGGGCCTCTACTGCAAGTCCAGGGAGAGAGGTGGTCCCCTGGGTAGCTTGCAGGGGTCAGAGGCCCCTAGGTGGAGGGCAAGGGGGCACCCTGGGGCCTCTACTGCAAGTACAGGGAGAGAGGATGACCCCTGGGTAGCTTGCTGGGGTCTTAAGCCCCTAGGTGAAGGTGCAAGGGGCACCCCGGGGCCTATACTGCAAGTCCAGGGAGAAAGGTGGACCCCAGGGTAGCCTGGCTGGGGTCAGAGGCCCCTAGTTGGAGGGCAAGAGGGCACACTTGGGCCTCTACTGCAAGTCCAGGGAGAGAGGTGGACACCTGGGTAGCTTGCTGGGGTCTTAGGCCCCTAGGAGGAGCTCCAGGGGGCACCCTAGGGCCTATACTGCAAGTCCAGGGAGAGAGGTGGACCACTGGGTAGCTTGCTGGGGTCAGAGGCCCCTAGGTGTAGGGCCAGGGGCACCCTGGGGCCTATCATGCAAGTCCAGGGAGAGAGGTGGACCCCTGGGTATCTTGCAGGGGTCAGATGCCCCTAGGTGGAGGGCCAGGGGGCACCCTGGGGCCTCTACTGTAAGTCCAGGGAGAGAGGTAGACCCCTGGGTAGCTTGCTTGGGTCTTAGGCCCCTAGGTGGAGGGGCAGGGGGCACCCTGGGGCCTATATTGCAATTCCAGGGAGAAAATTGGACCCCTGGGTAGCTTGCAGGGGTCAGATGCCCCTAGGTGGAGGGCCAGGGGGCACCCTGGGACCTATACTGCATGTCCAGGGAGAGAGGTGGACCCCTGGGTAGCTTGCTGGGGTCTTAGGCCCTTAGGTTGAGGGGCAGAAGGCACCCTGGAGCCTATACTGCAAGTCCAAATTGAGAGGTAGACCCCTGGGTAGCTTGCTGGGGTCAGAGGCCCCAAGGTAGAAGGCCAGGGGGCACCCTGGGGCCTCTACTGCAAGTCCAGGGAGAGAGGTGGACCCCTGGGTTGCTTGCTGGGGTCAGAGGCCCCTAGGTAGAAGGCCAGGGGGCACCCTGGGGCATCTACTACATGTCCTGGGAGAGAGGTCGACCCCTAGGTAGCTCGCTGGCGTCTTAGGCCCCAAGTTGGAGGGCCAGGGGGCACCCTGGGGCCTCTACTGCAAGTCCAGGGAGAGAGGTGGACTCCTGAGTAACTTGCTGGGGTCAGAGGCCCCTAGGTGGAGGGCCAGGGGGCACCCCGGGGCCTATACTGCAAGTCCAGGGAGAGAGGTGGACACCTGGGTAGCTTGCTGGGGTCTTAGGCCCCTAGGTGGAGCTCCTGGGGGCACCCTAGGGCCTCTACTGCAAGTCCAGGGTGAGAGGTGGACCCCTGAGTAGCTTACTGGGGTCAGAGGCCCCTAGGTGGAGGGCAAGGGAGCACCCTGGGGCCTCCATTGCAAGTCCAGGGAGAGAGTTGGACACCTGGGTAGCTTGCAGGAGTCTTAGGCCCCTAGGTGGAGCTCCAGGGGGCACCCTAGGGCCTATACTGCAAGTCCAGGGTGAGAGGTGGACCACTGGGTAGCTTGCTGGGATCAGACGCCCCTAGGTGTAGGGCCAGGGGGCACCCTGGGGCCTATCCTGCAAGTCCAGGGAGAGAGGTGGACCCCTGGGTAACTTGCTGGGGTCAGAGGCCCCTAGGTGGAGGGAGAGGGGGCACCATGGGCTCTCTACTGCAAGTCCAGGGAGACAGGTGGACCCCTGGGTAGCTTGCTGGGGTCAGGGGCCCCTATGTGGAGGGCCAGGGCTCACCCTGGGGCTTGTGCTGCAAGTCCAGGGAGAGAGGTGGACCCCTGGGTAGCTTGCTGGGGTCAGAGGCCCTTAGGTGGAGGGCCTGTGGGCACCCTGGAGCCTCTACTGCAAGTCCAGGGAGAGAGGTGGACCCCTGGGTAGCTTGCTGGGGTCAGAGGCCCCTAGGTGGAGGGCCAGGGGGCACCCCGAGGCCTATACTGCAAGTCCAATGAGAGAGTTTGACCCCTGGGTAGCTTGCAGGGGTCAGAGGCCCCTAGGTGGAGGTCCAGGGGGCACCCTGGGGCCTCTTCTGCAAGTACAAGGAGAGTTGTGGACCCATGGGTAGCTTGCTGGGGTCTTAGGCCCCTAGGTGGAGGGGCAATGGGAACCCTGGGGCCTATATTGCAAGTCCAGGGAGAAAGATGGACCCAAGGGTATTTTGTAGGGGTCAAAGGCCCCTAGGTGGAGGGCCTGTGGGCACCTTGGCGCCTCTACTGCAAGTCCAGGGAGAGATGTGGACCCCTGGGTAGCTTGCTGGGGTCTTAGGCCCTTAGGTGGAGGGGCAGAAGGCACCCTGGAGCCTATACTGCAAGTCCAGGGAGAGAAGTGGACACCTGGGTGGATTGCTGGGGTCAGAGGCCCCTAAGTGGAGGGCAAGGGGGCACCCTGGGGCCTCTACATCTAGTCCAAGGAGAGAGGTGGACCCCTGGGTAGCATGCTGGGGTCAGAGGCCCCTAGGTGGAGGATCAGGGGGCACCCTAGGGCCTCTACTGCAAGTCCAGGGAGAGAGGTGGACCCCTGGGTAGCTTGTGGGGGTCAGAGGCCCCTAGGTGGAGGAAAGGGGGCACCCTGGGGCCTCTACTGCATATTCAGGGAGAGGGGTGGACCCCTGGGTAGCTTGTTTGGGTCTTAGGCCCCTAGGTGGAGCTCCAGGGGGCTCCTTACGGCCTATACTACAAGTCCAGGGTGAGAGGTAGAACCCTGGGTAGCTTCCTGGGATCAGAGGCCCTTAGGTAGAAGGCCAGGGGGCACCCTGGGGCTTCTACTGCAAGTCCAGGGAGAGAGGTCTACCCCTGGGTGGCTTGCTGGGGTCAGAGGCCCCTAGGTGGAGGAACAGGGGGCACCCTGAGCTCTCTACTGCAAGTCCAGGGAGACAGGTGGACCCCTGGGTAGCTTGATGCGGTCAGAGGCCCCTAGGTGGAAGGCCAAGAGGCACCCTGGGGCCTATACTGCAAGTCAAGGGAGAGAGGTGGACCCCTGGGTAGCTTGCTGGGGTCAGAGGCCCCTGGGTGGAGGGCAAGGAGGCACCCTGGGACCTATACTTCAAGTCCAGGGAGAGAGGTGGACCCCTGGGTAGCTTGTAGGGGTCAGAGGCCCTTAGGTGGAGGGCCTTTGGGCACCCTTTGGCCTCTACTGCAAGTCCAGGGAGAGATGTGGACCCCTGGGTAGCTTGCTGGGGTCTTAGGCAACTAGATGGAGCTCCAGGGGGCACCCTAGGGACTATACTGCAAGTCCAATGAGAGAGGTGGACCCCTGGGTAACTTGCTGGGGTCAGAGGCCCCTAGGTGGAGGACCAGGGGGCACCCTGGGGCCTCTATTGCAAGTCCAGGGAGAGAGGTGGACCCCTGGGTAGCTTGTAGGGGTCAAAGGCCCCTATGTAGAGGGCCAGGGCTCACCCTGGGGCTTCTGCTGCAAGTCCAGGGAGAGAGGTGGACCCCTGAGTAGCATGCTGGGGTCAGAGGCCACTAGGTGGAGGGCCAGGGGGCACCCTAAGGCCTATACTTTATGTCCAGGGAAAGAGGTAGACCCCTGGGTAGCTTGCTGGGGTCAGAGGCCCCTATGTGGAGGGACAGGGGGCACCCTGGGCTCTCTACTGCAAGTCCAAGGAGACAGGTGGACCCCTGGGTAGCTTGCTGGGGTCAGAGGCCCCTAGGTGGAGGGCCAAGGGGCACCCTGGGGCCTATACTGCAAGTCCAGGGCGAGAGAAGGACCCCTGGATAGCTTGCTGGGGTCAGAGGCCCCTAGGTGGAGGGCAAAAGAGCACCCTGGGGCCTCTATTGCAAGTCCAGGGAGAGAGGTGGACACCTGGGTAGCTTGCAGGGGTCTTAGGCCCCTAGGTGGAGCTCCAGGGGGCACCCTAGGGACTATACTGCAAGTCCAGGGAGAGAGGTGGACCCCTGGGTAATTTGCTGGGGTCAGAGGCCCCTAGATGGAGGGACAGGGGGCACCCTGGGCTCTCTACTGCAAGTCCAGGGAGACAGGTGGACCCCTGGGTAGCTTGCTGGGGTCAGGGGCCCCTATGTGGAGGGCCAGGGCTCACCCTGGGGCTTGTGCTGAAAGTCCAGGGAGAGAGTTGGACCCCTGGGTAGCATGCTGGGGTCAGAGGCCACTAGGTGGAGGGACAGGGGGCACCCTAAGGCCTATACTGCAAGTCCAGGGAAAGAGGTAGAGCCCTGGGTAGCTTGCTGGGGTCAGAGGCCCCTTGGTAGAAGGCCAGTGGGGACCCTGGGTCCTCTACTGCAAGTCCAGGGAGAGAGGTGGTCCCCTGGGTAGCTTGCAAGGGTCAGAGGCCCCTAGGTGGAGGGCAAGGGGGCACCCTGGGGCCTCTACTGAAAGTCCAGGGAGAGAGGTGGACCACTGGGTAGCTTGCAGGGGTCAGAGGCCCTTAGGTGGAGGGCCATGGGGCATGCTGGGGCCTATACTGCAAGTCCAGGGAGAGAGGTAGACCCCTGGGTAGCTTGCTGGGGTCAGAGGCCCCTAGGTAGAAGGCCAGGGGGCACCCTGGGGCCTTTACTGCAAGTCCAGGGAGAGAGGTGGACCCCAGGGTGGCTTGCTGGGGTCAAAGGCCCCTAAGTGTAGGGCCAAGGGCCACCCTGGGGCCTATCCTGCAAGTCCAGGGAGAGAGGTGGACCCATGGGTAGCCTGCTGGGGTCAGTGGCCCCTAGGTAGAAGGCCAGGGGGCACCCTGGGGCCTCTACTGCAAGTCCAGGGAGAGAGGTGGACCCCTGGTTGGATTGCTGGGGTCAGAGGCCCCTAGGTGGAGGGAAAGGGGGCACCCTGGGGCCTCTACATCTAGTCCAAGGAGAGAGGTGGACCCTGGGTAGCATGCTGGGGTCAGAGGCCCCTAGGCGCAGGACCAAGGGGCACCCTGGGGCCTCTACTGCAAGTCCAGGGAGAGAGGTGGACCCCTTGGTAGCTTTTAGGGGTCAGAGGCCCCTAGGTGGAGGGCAAGGGGGCACCCTGGGGCCTCAACTGCATGTCCAGGGAGAGGGGTGGACCCCTGGGTAGCTTGCTGGGGTTTTAGGCCCTTAGATGGAGCTCCAGGGGGCACCCTAGGGCCTATACTGCAATTCCAGGGTGAGAGGTGGACCCCTGGGTAACTTGCTGGGGTCAGAGGCCCTTAGGTGGAGGGCCATATGGCACCCTGGGGCCTATACTGCAAGTCCAGGGAGAAAGGAAGACCCCTTTTAAGCTTGATCGGGTCAGAGGCCCCTAGGTAGAGGGCCAGGGGGCACCCTGGGGCCTCTACTGCAAGTCCAGGGAGAGAGGTGGTCCCCTGGGTAGCTTGCAGGGGTCAGAGGCCCCTAGGTGGAGGGCAAGGGGGCACCCTGGGGCCTCTACTGCAAGTCCAGGGAGAGAGGTGGACCCCTGGGTAGCTTGCAGGGGTCAGAGGCCCTTAGGTGGAGGGCATTGGGGCACGCTGGGGCCTATACTGCAAGTCCAGGGAGAGAGGTAGACCCCTGGGTAGCTTGCTGGGGTCAGAGGCCCCTAGGAAGAAGGCCAGGGGGCACCCTGAACCTCTACTGCAAGTCCAGGGAGAGAGGTGGACCCCTGGGTGGATTGCTGAGGTCAGAGGCCCCTAGGTGTAGGGCCAGGGGGCACCCTGGGGCCTATCCTGCAATTCAAGGGAGAGAGGTGGACCCATGGGTAACCTGCTGGGGTCAGAGGCCCCTAGGTAGAAGGCCAGGGGGCACCCTTTGGCCTCTACTGCAAGTCCAGGGAGAGATGTGGATCCCTGGGTAGCTTGCTGGGGTCTAAGGCCCTTGGGTGGAGGGGCAGAAGGCACCCTGGAGCCTATACTGCAAGTCCAGGGAGAGAGGTGGACCCCTGGGTAGCTTGCTGGGGTCAGAGGCCACTAGGTGGAGGGCCAGGGGGCACCCTGGGACCTATACTGCATGTCCAGGGAGAGAGGTGGACCCCTGGGTAGCTTGCTGGGGTCTTAGGCCCTTAGGTGGGGGGGCAGAAGGCACCCTGGAGCCTATACTGCAAGTCCAGGGAGAGAGGTGGACCCCTGGGTAGCCTTGCTGGGGTCAGAGGCCCCTAGTTGGAGGGCAAGAGGGCACCCTTGGGCCTCTACTGCAAGTCCAGGGAGAGAGGTGGACACCTGGGTAGCTTGCTGGGGTCTTAGTCCCCTAGGTGGAGCTCCAGGGGGCACCCTAGGGCCTATACTGCAAGTCCAGGGAGAGAGGTGGACCACTGGGTAGCTGGCTGGGGTCAGAGGCCCCTAGGTGTAGGGCAAGGGGCACCCTGGGGCCTATCCTGCAAGTCCAGGGAGAGAGGTGGACCCCTGGGTAACTTGCTGGGGTCAGAGGCCCCTAGGTGGAGGGCCAGGGGGCACCCTGGGTTCTCTACTGCAAGTCCAGGGAGAGTTGTGGACCCCTGGGTTACTTGGAGGGGTCAGAGGCCCCTAGGTGGAGGGCCAGGGGGCACCCTGGGGCCTATACTGCAAGTCCAAATTGAGAGGTAGACCCCTGGGTAGCTTGCTGGGGTCAGAGGCCCCAAGGTAGAAGGCCAGGGGGTACCCTGGGGCCTCTACTTCAAGTCCAGGGAGAGAGGTGGACCCCTGGGTGGATGCTGGGGTCAGAGGCCCCTAGGTAGAAGGCCAGGGGGCACCCTGGGGCATCTACTACATGTCCTGGGAGAGAGGTTGACCCCTGGGTAGCTTGCTGGCGTCTTAGGCCCCAAGTTGGAGGGCCAGGGGGCACCCTGGGGCCTCTACTGCAAGTCCAGGGAGAGAGGTGGACTCCTGAGTAACTTGCTGGGGTCAGAGGCCCCTAGGTGGAGGGCCAGGGGGCACCCCGGGCCTATACTGCAAGTCCAATGAGAGAGGTGGACCCCTGGGTGGCTTACAGGGGTCAGAGGTCCCTAGGTGGAGGGCCAGGGGGCACCCTGGGGCCTCTACTGCAATTCCAGGGAGAGTTGTGGACCCCTGGGTAACATGCAGGGGTCAGAGGCCCCTAGGTGGAGGGCCAGTGGGCACCCTGGGGCCTCTACTGCAAGTCCAGGGAGAGAGGTAGACCCCTGGGTAGCTTGCTGGGGTCTTAGGCCCCTAGGTGGATGGTCAGGGTGCACCCTGGGGCTATACTGCATGTCCAGGGAGAAAGGTGGACCCCTGGGTAGCTTGCAGGGATCAGAGGCCCCTAGGTGGAGGGCCAGGGGGCACCCTGGGACCTATACTGCATGTCCAGTGAGAGAGGTGGACCCCTGGGTAGCTTGTAGGGGTCAGAGGCCCCTAGGTGGAGTGCCTGTGGGCACCCTGGGGCCTCTACTGCAAGTCCAGGGAGAGATGTGGACCCCTGGATAGCTTGCTTGGGTCTTAGGCCCTTAGGTTGAGGGGCAAAAGGCACCCTGGTGCCTATACTGCAAGTCCAGGGAGAGAGGTGGACCCCTGGGTAGCCTTGCTGGGGTCAGAGGCCCCTAGATGGAGGGCAAGGGGGCACCCTTGGGCCTCTACTGCAAGTCCAGGGAGAGAGGTGGACACCTGGGTAGCTTGCTGGGGTCTTAGGCCCCTAGGTGGAGCTCCAGAGGGCACCCTAGGGCCTATACTGCAAGTCCAGGGAGAGAGGTGGACCACTGGGTAGCTTGCTGGGGTCAGAGGCCCCTAGGTGTAGGGCCAGGGGGCACCCTGGGGCCTATCCTGCAAGTCCAGGGAGAGAGGTGGACCCGTGGGTAGCCTGCTGGGGTCAGAGGTCCCTAGGTGGAGGGCCAAGGAGCACCCTGGGGCCTATACTGCTAGTCCAAGGAGAGAGGTGGACCCCTGGGTAGCATGCTGGGGTCAGAGGCCCCTAGGTGGAGGGCAAGGGGGCACCTTGGGGCCTCTACTGCAAGTCCAGGGAGAGAGGTGGACCCCTGGGTAGCTTGCAGGGGTCAGAGGCCCCTAGGTGGAGGGCAAGGGGGTACCCTGGGGCCTCTACTGCAATTCCAGGGAGAGAGGTGGACCCCTGGGTGGCTTGCTGGGGTCAGAGGCCCCTAGGTGGAGGGCCAGGGGGCACCCTGGGACCTATACTGCATGTCCAGGGAGAGAGGTGGACCCCTGGGTAGCTTGCTGGGGTCTTAGGCCCTTAGGTGGAGGGGCAGAAGGCACCCTGGAGCCTATACTGCAAGTCCAGGGAGAGAGGTGGACCCCTGGGTAACTTGCTGGGGTCAGAGGCCCCTAGGTGGAGGGACAGGGGGCACCCTGGGCTCTCTACTGCAAGTCCAGGGAGAGAGGTGGACCCCTGGGTGGATGCTGGGGTCAGAGGCCCCTAGGTAGAAGGCCAGGGGGCACCCTGGGGCATCTACTACATGTCCTGGGAGAGAGGTTGACCCCTGGGTAGCTTGCTGGCGTCTTAGGCCCCAAGTTGGAGGGCCAGGGGGCACCCTGGTGCCTCTACTGCAAGTCCAGGGAGAGAGGTGGACTCCTGAGTAACTTGCTGGGGTCAGAGGCCCCTAGGTGGAGGGCCAGGGGGCACCCCGGGGCCTATACTGCAAGTCCAATGAGAGAGGTGGACCCCTGGGTGGCTTACAGGGGTCAGAGGCCCCT
Source organism: Danio rerio (assembly GCF_052040795.2). Taxonomy (NCBI): domain Eukaryota; kingdom Metazoa; phylum Chordata; class Actinopteri; order Cypriniformes; family Danionidae; genus Danio; species Danio rerio. Next base: position 51,217,063 of record NC_141028.1, on the reverse strand, counting down.
AGGTGGAGGGCCAGGGGGCACCCTGGGGCCTCTACTGCAATTCCAGGGAGAGTTGTGGACCCCTGGGTAACATGCAGGGGTCAGAGGCCCCTAGGTGGAGGGCCAGTGGGCACCCTGGGGCCTCTACTGCAAGTCCAGGGAGAGAGGTAGACCCCTGGGTAGCTTGCTGGGGTCTTAATCCCCTAGGTGGATGGTCAGGGTGCACCCTGGGGCTATACTGCATGTCCAGGGAGAAAGGTGGACCCCTGGGTAGCTTGCAGGGATCAGAGGCCCCTAGGTGGAGGGCCAGGGGGCACCCTGGGACCTATACTGCATGTCCAGTGAGAGAGGTGGACCCCTGGGTAGCTTGTAGGGGTCAGAGGCCCCTAGGTGGAGTGCCTGTGGGCACCCTGGGGCCTCTACTGCAAGTCCAGGGAGAGATGTGGACCCCTGGATAGCTTGCTTGGGTCTTAGGCCCTTAGGTTGAGGGGCAAAAGGCACCCTGGTGCCTATACTGCAAGTCCAGGGAGAGAGGTGGACCCCTGGGTAGCCTTGCTGGGGTCAGAGGCCCCTAGATGGAGGGCAAGGGGGCACCCTTGGGCCTCTACTGCAAGTCAAGGGAGAGAGGTGGACACCTGGGTAGCTTGCTGGGGTCTTAGGCCCCTAGGTGGAGCTCCAGAGGGCACCCTAGGGCCTATACTGCAAGTCCAGGGAGAGAGGTGGACCACTGGGTAGCTTGCTGGGGTCAGAGGCCCCTAGGTGTAGGGCCAGGGGGCACCCTGGGGCCTATCCTGCAAGTCCAGGGAGAGAGGTGGACCCGTGGGTAGCCTGCTGGGGTCAGAGGTCTCTAGGTGGAGGGCCAAGGAGCACCCTGGGGCCTATACTGCTAGTCCAAGGAGAGAGGTGGACCCCTGGGTAGCATGCTGGGGTCAGAGGCCCCTAGGTGGAGGGCAAGGGGGCACCTTGGGGCCTCTACTGCAAGTCCAGGGAGAGAGGTGGACCCCTGGGTAGCTTGCAGGGGTAAGAGGCCCCTAGGTGGAGGGCAAGGGGGTACCCTGGGGCCTCTACTGCAATTCCAGGGAGAGAGGTGGACCCCTGGGTGGCTTGCTGGGGTCAGAGGCCCCTAGGTGGAGGGACAGGGGGCACCCTGGGCTCTCTACTGCAAGTCCAGGGAGACAGGTGGACCCCTGGGTAGCTTGCTGGGGTCAGAGGCCCCTAGGTGGAGCTCCAGGGGGCACCCTAGGCCAATACTGCAAGTCCAGGGTGAGAGGTGGACCCCTGGGTAACTTGCTGGGGTCAGAGGCCCCTAGGTGGAGGGACAGGGGGCACCCTGGGCTCTCTACTGCAAGTCCAGGGAGAGAGGTGGACCCCTTGGTAGCTTGCTGGGGTCAGAGGCCCCTAGGTGGAGGGCCAGGGGGCACCCTGGGACCTATACTGCATGTCCAGGGAGAGAGGTAGACCCCTGGGTAGCTTGCTGGGGTCTTAGGCCCTTAGGTGGAGGGGCAGAAGGCACCCTGGAGCCTATACTGCAAGTCCAGGGAGAGAGGTGGACCCCTGGGTAGCCTTGCTGGGGTCAGAGGCCCCTAGTTGGAGGGCAAGAGGGCACCCTTGGGCCTCTACTGCAAGTCCAGGGAGAGAGGTGGACACCTGGGTAGCTTGCTGGGGTCAGAGGCCCCTAGGTGGAGGGCCAGAGGGCACCCTGGAGCCTATACTGCAAGTCCAGGGAGAGAGGTGGACCCCTGGGTAGCCTTGCTGGGGTCAAAGGCCCCTAGTTGGAGGGCAAGAGGGCACCCTTGGGCCTCTACTGCAAGTCCAGGGAGAGAGGTGGACCCCTGGGTAACTTGCAGGGGTCAGAGGCCCCTAGGTGGAGGGCCAGGGGGCACCCTGAGTTCTCTACTGCAAGTCCAGGGAGAGTTGTGGACCCCTGGGTCACTTGGAGGGGTCAGAGGCCTCTAGGTGGAGGGCCAGGGGGCACCCTGGGGCCTATACTGCAAGTCCAGGGAGAGTTGTGGACCCCTGGGTCACTTGGAGGGGTCAGAGGCCCCTAGGTGGAGGGCCAGGGGGCACCCTGGGGCCTAAACTGCAAGTCCAAATTGAGAGGTAGACCCCTGGGTAGCTTGCTGGGGTCAGAGGCCCCAAGGTAGAAGGCCAGGGGGCACCCTGGGGCCTCTACTGCAAGTCCAGGGAGAGAGGTGGACACCTGGGTAGCTTGCTGGGGTCTTAGTCCCCTAGGTGGAGCTCCAGGGGGCACCCTAGGGCCTATACTGCAAGTCCAGGGAGAGAGGTGGACCACTGGGTAGCTGGCTGGGGTCAGAGGCCCCTAGGTGTAGGGCCAGGGGCACCCTGGGGCCTATCCTGCAAGTCCAGGGAGAGAGGTGGACCCCTGGGTAACTTGCAGGGGTCAGAGGCCCCTAGGTGGAGGGCCAGGGGGCACCCTGGGTTCTCTACTGCAAGTCCAGGGAGAGTTGTGGACCCCTGGGTCACTTGGAGGGGTCAGAGGCCCCTAGTTGGAGGGCCAGGGGGCACCCTGGGGCCTATACTGCAAGTCCAAATTGAGAGGTAGACCCCTGGGTAGCTTGCTGGGGTCAGAGGCCCCAAGGTAGAAGGCCAGGGGGCACCCTGGGGCCTCTACTGCAAGTCCAGGGAGAGAGGTGGACCCCTGGGTGGATGCTGGGGTCAGAGGCCCCTAGGTAGAAGGCCAGGGGGCACCCTGGGGCATCTACTACATGTACTGTGAGAGAGGTTGACCCCTGGGTAGCTTGCTGGCGTCTTAGGCCCCAAGTTGGAGGGCCAGGGGGCACCCTGGGGCCTCTATTGCAAGTCCAGGGAGAGAGGTGGACTCCTGAGTAACTTGCTGGGGTCAGAGGCCCCTAGGTGGAGGGCCAGGGGGCACCCCGGGGCCTATACTGCAAGTCCAATGAGAGAGGTGGACCCCTGGGTGGCTTACAGGGGTCAGAGGCCCCTAGGTGGAGGGCCAGGGGGCACCCTGGGGCCTCTACTGCAATTCCAGGGAGAGTTGTGGACCCCTGGGTAACATGTAGGGGTCAGAGGCCCCTAGGTGGAGGGCCAGTGGGCACCCTGGGGCCTCTACTGCAAGTCCAGGGAGAGAGGTAGACCCCTGGGTAGCTTGCTGGGGTCTTAGGCCCCTAGGTGGAGGGTCAGGGGGCACCCTGGGGCCTATACTGCATGTCCAGGGAGAAAGGTGGACCCCTGGGTAGCTTGCAGGGATCAGAGGCCCCTAGGTGGAGGGCCAGGGGGCACCCTGGGACCTATACTGCATGTCCAGTGAGAGAGGTGGACCCCTGGGTAGCTTGTAGGGGACAGAGGCCCCTAGGTGGAGGGCCTGTGGGCACCCTGGGGCCTCTACTGCAAGTCCAGGGAGAGATGTGGACCCCTGGATAGCTTGCTTGGGTCTTAGGCCCTTAGGTTGAGGGGCAAAAGGCACCCTGGTGCCTATACTGCAAGTCCAGGGAGAGAGGTGGACCCCTGGGTAGCCTTGCTGGGGTCAGAGGCCCCTAGATGGAGGGCAAGGGGGCACCCTTGGGCCTCTACTGCAAGTCCAGGGAGAGAGGTGGACACCTGGGTAGCTTGCTGGGGTCTTAGGCCCCTAGGTGGAGCTCCAGAGGGCACCCTAGGGCCTATACTGCAAGTCCAGGGAGAGAGGTGGACCACTGGGTAGCTTGCTGGGGTCAGAGGCCCCTAGGTGTAGGGCCAGGGGGCACCCTGGGGCCTATCCTGCAAGTCCAGGGAGAGAGGTGGACCCGTGGGTAGCCTGCTGGGGTCAGAGGTCCCTAGGTGGAGGGCCAAGGAGCACCCTGTGGCCTATACTGCAAGTCCAAGGAGAGAGGTGGACCCCTGGGTAGCATGCTGGGGTCAGAGGCCCCTAGGTGGAGGGCCAGGGGGCACCTTGGGGCCTCTACTGCAAGTCCAGGGAGAGAGGTGGACCCCTGGGTAGCTTGCAGGGGTCAGAGGCCCCTAGGTGGAGGGCAAGGGGGCACCCTGCGCTCTCTACTGCAAATCCAGGGAGACAAGTGGACCCCTGGGTAGCTTGCTGGGGTCAGAGGCCCCTAGGTGGAGCTCCAGGGGGCACCCTAGGCCAATACTGCAAGTCCAGGGTGAGAGGTGGACCCCTGGGTAACTTGCTGGGGTCAGAGGCCCCTAGGTGGAGGGACAGGGGGCACCCTGGGCTCTCTACTGCAAGTCCAGGGAGAGAGGTGGACCCCTGGGTAGCTTGCTGGGGTCAGAGGCCCCTAGGTGGAGGGCCAGGGGGCACTCTGGGACCTATACTGCATGTCCAGGGAGAGAGGTGGACCCCTGGGTAGCTTGCTGGGGTCTTAGACCCTTAGGTGGAGGGGCAGAAGGCACCCTGGAGCCTATACTGCAAGTCCAGGGAGAGAGGTGGACCCCTGGGTAGCCTTGCTGGGGTCAGAGGCCCCTAGTTGGAGGGCAAGAGGGCACCCTTGGGCCTCTACTGCAAGTCCAGGGAGAGAGGGGGACACCTGGGTAGCTTGCTGGGGTCTTAGTCCCCTAGGTGGAGCTCCAGGGGGCACCCTAGGGCCTATACTGCAAGTCCAGGGAGAGAGGTGGACCACTGGGTAGCTGGCTGGGGTCAGAGGCCCCTAGGTGTAGGGCCAGGGGCACCCTGGGGCCTATCCTGCAAGTCCAGGGAGAGAGGTGGACCCCTGGGTAACTTGCAGGGGTCAGAGGCCCCTAGGTGGAGGGCCAGGGGGCACCCTGGGTTCTCTAATGCAAGTCCAGGGAGAGTTGTGGACCCCTGGGTCACTTGGAGGGGTCAGAGGCCCCTAGGTGGTGGGCCTGTGGGCACCCTGGGGCCTCTACTGCAAGTCCAGGGAGAGAGGTAGACCCCTGAGTAGCTTGCTTGGGTCTTAGGCCCCTAGTTGGAGGGGCAGGGGGCACCCTGGGCCCTATATTGCAATTCCAGGGAGAAAGTGGACCCCTGCGTAGCTTGCAGGGGTCAGAGGCCCCTAGGTGGAGGGCCAGGGGGCACCCTGGGACCTATACTGCATGTCCAGGGAGAGAGGTGGACCCCTGGGTAGCTTGCTGGGGTCTTAGGCCCTTAGGTGGAGGGGCAGAAGGCACCCTGGAGCCTATACTGCAAGTCCAGGGAGAGAGGTGGACCCCTGGGTAGCCTTGCTGGGGTCAGAGGCCCCTAGTTGGAGGGCAAGAGGGCACCCTTGAGCCTCTACTGCAAGTCCAGGGAGAGAGGTGGACACCTGGGTAGCTTGCTGGGGTCTAAGGCCCCTAGGAGGAGCTCCAGGGGGCACCCTAGGGCCTATACTGCATGTCCAGGGAGAGAGGTACACCACTGGGTAGCTTGCTGTGGGGAGAGGCCCCTAGGTGTAGGGCCAGGGGGCACCCTGGGGCCTATCCTGCAAGTCCAGGGAGAGAGGTGGACCCCTGGGTAGCGTGCTGGGGTCAGAGGCCCCTAGGTGGAGGGCCAAGGGGCACCCTGGGGCCTATACTGCAAGTCCAAATAGAGAGGTAGACCCCTGGGTAGCTTGCTGGGGTCAGAGGCCCCAAGGTAGAAGGCCAGGGAGCACCCTGGGGCCTCTACTGCAAGTCCAGGGAGAGAGCTGGACCCCGGGTGGATGCTGGGGTCAGAGGCCCCTAGTTAGAAGGCCAGGGGGCACCCTGGGATATCTAATACATTGCCTGGGAGAGAGGTCGACCCCTGGGTAATTTGCTGGCGTCTTAGGCCCCAAGTTGGAGGGCCAGGGGGCACCCTGGGGCCTCTACTGCAAGTCCAGGGAGAGAGGTGGACTCCTGAGTAACTTGCTGGGGTCAGAGGCCCCTTGGTGGAGGGCCAGGGGGCACCCCGGGGCCTATACTGCAAGTCCAGGGAGAGAGGTGGACCACTGGGTAGCTTGCTGGGGTCAGAGGCCCCTAGGTGTAGGGCCAGAGGGCGCCCTGGGGCCTATCCTGCAAGTCCAGGGAGAGAGGTGGACCCGTGGGTAGCCTGCAGGGGTCAGAGTCCCTTAGGGGGAGGACCATGGGGCACGCTGGGGCCTACACTGCAAGTCCAGGGAGAGAGGTAGACCCCTGGGTAGCTTGCCGGGGTCAGAGGCCCCTAGGTAGAGGGCCAGGGTCACCCTGGGGCCTCTACTGCAAGTCCAGGGAGAGAGGTGGACCCCTGGGTGGCTTGCTGGGGTCAGAGGCCCCTAGGTGGAGGGACAGGGGGCACCCTGGTGCCTATACTGCAAGTCCAGGGAGAGAGGTGGACCCCTGGGTAGCCTTGCTGGGGTTAGAGGTCCCTAGGTGGAGGGCCAAGGAGCATCCTGGGGCCTATACTGCAAGTCCAAGGAGAGAGGTTTACCCCTGGGTAGCATGCTGGGGTCAGAGGCCCCTAGGTGGAGGGCAAGGGGGCACCTTGGGGCCTCTACTGCAAGTCCAGGGAGAGAGGTGGACCCCTGGGTAGCTTGCAGGGGTCAGAGGCCCCTAGGTGGAGGGCAAGGGGGCACCCTGGGCTCTCTACTGCAAATCCAGGGAGACAGGTGGACCCCTGGGTAGCTTGCTGGGATCAGAGGCCCCTAGGTGGAGCTCCAGGGGGCACCCTAGGCCAATACTGCAAGTCCAGGGTGAGAGGTGGACCCCTGGGTAACTTGCTGGGGTCAGAGGCCCCTAGGTGGAGGGACAGGGGGCACCCTGGGACCTATACTGCATGTCCAGGGAGAGAGGTGGACCCCTGGGTAGCTTGCTGGGGTCTTAGGCCCTTAGGTGGAGGGGCAGAAGGCACCCTGGAGCCTATACTGCAAGTCCAGGGAGAGAGGTGGACCCCTGGGTAGCTTGCTGGGATCAGAGGCCCCTAGGTGGAGCTCCAGGGGGCACCCTAGGCCAATACTGCAAGTCCAGGGTGAGAGGTGGACCCCTGGGTAACTTGCTGGGGTCAGAGGCCCCTAGGTGGAGGGACAGGGGGCACCCTGGGACCTATACTGCATGTCCAGGGAGAGAGGTGGACCCCTGGGTAGCTTGCTGGGGTCTTAGGCCCTTAGGTGGAGGGGCAGAAGGCACCCTGGAGCCTATACTGCAAGTCCAGGGAGAGAGGTGGACCCCTGGGTAGCCTTGCTGGGGTCAGAGGCCCCTAGTTGGAGGGCAAGAGGGCACCCTTGGGCCTCTACTGCAAGTCCAGGGAGAGAGGGGGACACCTGGGTAGCATGCTGGGGTCTTAGTCCCCTAGGTGGAGCTCCAGGGGGCACCCCTAGGGCCTATACTGCAAGTCCAGGGAGAGAGGTGGACCACTGGGTAGCTGGTTGGGGTCAGAGGCCCCTAGGTGTAGGGCCAGGGGCACCCTGGGGCCTATCCTGCAAGTCCAGGGAGAGAGGTGGACCCCTGGGTAACTTGCAGGGGTCAGAGGCCCCTAGGTGGAGGGCCAGGGGGCACCCTGGGTTCTACAATGCAAGTCCAGGGAGAGTTGTGGACCCCTGGGTCACTTGGAGGGGTCAGAGGCCCCTAGGTGGTGGGCCTGTGGGCACCCTGGGGCCTCTACTGCAAGTCCAGGGAGAGAGGTAGACCCCTGAGTAGCTTGCTTGGGTCTTAGGCCCCTAGTTGGAGGGGCAGGGGGCACCCTGGGCCCTATATTGCAATTCCAGGGAGAAAGTGGACCCCTGGGTAGCTTGCAGGGGTCAGAGGCCCCTAGGTGGAGGGCCAGGGGGCACCCTGGGACCTATACTGCATGTCCAGGGAGAGAGGTGGACCCCTGGGTAGCTTGCTGGGGTCTTAGGCCCTTAGGTGGAGGGGCAGAAGGCACCCTGGAGCCTATACTGCAAGTCCAGGGGGAGAGGTGGACCCCTGGGTAGCCTTGCTGGGGTCAGAGGCCCCTAGTTGGAGGGCAAGAGGGCACCCTTGGGCCTCTACTGCAAGTCCAGGGAGAGAGGTAGACACCTGGGTAGCTTGCTGGGGTCTAAGGCCCCTAGGAGGAGCTCCAGGGGGCACCCTAGGGCCTATACTGCAAGTCCAGGGAGAGAGGTAGACCACTGGGTAGCTTGCTGGGGGGAGAGGCCCCTAGGTGTAGGGCCAGGGGGCACCCTGGGGCCTATCCTGCAAGTCCAGGGAGAGAGGTGGACCCCTGGGTAGCGTGCTGGGGTCAGAGGCCCCTAGGTGGAGGGCCAAGGGGCACCCTGGGGCCTATACTGCAAGTCCAAATAGAGAGGTAGACCCCTGGGTAGCTTGCTGGGGTCAGAGGCCCCAAGGTAGAAGGCCAGGGAGCACCCTGGGGCCTCTACTGCAAGTCCAGGGAGAGAGCTGGACCCCTGGGTGGATGCTGGGGTCAGAGGCCCCTAGGTAGAAGGCCAGGGGGCACCCTGGGATATCTACTACATTTCCTGGGAGAGAGGTCGACCCCTGGGTAGCTTGCTAGCGTCTTAGGCCCCAAGTTGGAGGGCCAGGGGGCACCCTGGGGCCTCTACTGCAAGTCCAGGGAGAGAGGTGGACTCCTGAGTAACTTGCTGGGGTCAGAGGCCCCTTGGTGGAGGGCCAAGGGGCACCCCGGGGCCAATACTGCAAGTCCAATGAGAGAGGTGGACCCCTGGGTGGCTTACAGGGGTCAGAGGCCCCTAGGTGGAGGGCCAGGGGGCACCCTGGGGCCTCTACTGCAAGTCCAGGGAGAGAGGTAGACCCCTGGGTAGCTTGCTGGGGTCTTAGGCCGCTAGGTGGAGGGTCAGGGGGCACCCTGGGGCCTATACTGCATGTCCATGGAGAAAGGTGGACCCCTGGGTAGCTTGCAGGGATCAGAGGCCCCTAGGTGGAGGGCCAGGCGGCACCCTGGGACCTACACTGCATGTCCATTGAGAGAGGTGGACCCCTGGGTAGCTTGTAGGGGTCAGAGGCCCCTAGGTGGAGGGCCTTTTGGCACCCTGGGGCCTCTACTGCAAGTCCAGGGAGAGATGTGGACCCCTGGATAGGTTGCTTGGGTCTTAGGCCCTTAGGTTGAGGGACAGAAGGCACCCTGGTGCCTATACTGCAAGTCCAGGAAGAGAGGTGGACCCCTGGGTAGCCTTGCTGGGGTCAGAGGCCACTTGGTGGAGGGCAAGGGGGCACCCTTGGGCCTCTACTGCAATTCCAGGGAGAGAGGTGGACACCTGGGTAGCTTGCTGGGGTCAGAGGCCCCTAGGTGGAGGGCAAGGGAGCACCCTGGGGCCTCCATTGCAAGTCCAGGGTGAGAGGTGGACCACTGGGTAGCTTGCTGGGATCAGAGGCCCCTAGGTGTAGGGCCAGGGGGCACCCTGGGGCCTATCCTGCAAGTCCAGGGAAAGAGGTGGACCCCTGGGTAACTTGCTGGGGTCAGAGACCCCTAGGTGGAGGAAGAGGGGGCACCATGGGCTCTCTACTGCAAGTCCAGGGAGACAGGTGGACCCCTGGGTAGCTTGCTGGGGTCAGGGGCCCCTATGTGGAGGGCCAGGGCTCACCCTGGGGCTTGTGCTGCAAGTCCAGGGAGAGAGGTGGACCCCTGGGTAGCATGCTGGGGTCAGATGCCACTAGGTGGAGGGCCAGGGGGCACCCTAAGGCCTATACTTTATGTCCAGGGAAAGAGGTAGACCCCTGGGTAGCTTGCTGGGGTCAGAGGCCCTTAGGTAGAAGGCCAGGGGGCACCCTGGGGCCTCTACTGCAAGTCCAGGGAGAGAGGTGGACCCCTGGGTGGCTTGCTGGGGTAAGAGGCCCCTAGGTGGAGCGCAAGGGGGCACCCTGGGGCCTCTACTGCAAGTCCAGGGAGAGAGGTAGACCCCTGGGTAGCTTGCAGGGGTCAGAGGCCCTTAGGTGGAGGGCCATGGGGCATGCTGGGGCCTATACTGCAAGTCCAGGGAGAGAGGTAGACCCCTGGGTAGCTTGCTGGGGTCAGAGGCCCCTAGGTAGAAGGCCAGGGGGCACCCTGGGGCCTTTACTGCAAGTCCAGGGAGAGAGGTGGACCCCTGGGTGGCTTGCTGGGGTCAACGGCCCCTAGGTGTAGGGCCAAGGGCCACCCTGGGGCCTATCCTGCAAGTCCAGGGAGAGAGGTGGACCCATGGGTAGCCTGCTGGGGTCAGTGGCCCCTAGGTACAAGGCCAGGGGGCACCCTGGGGCCTCTACTGCAAGTCCAGGGAGAGAGGTGGACCCCTGGTTGGATTGCTGGGGTCAGAGGCCCCTAGGTGGAGGGAAAGGGGGCACCCTGGGGCCTCTACATCTAGTCCAAGGAGAGAGGTGGACCCCTGGGTAGCATGCTGGGGTCAGAGGCCCCTAGGCGCAGGACCAAGGGGCACCCTGGGGCCTCTACTGCAAGTCCAGGGAGAGAGGTGGACCCCTGGGTAGCTTGTAGGGGTCAGAGGCCCCTAGGTGGAGGGCAAGGGGGCACCCTGGGGCCTCAACTGCATGTCCAGGGAGAGGGGTGGACCCCTGGGTAGCTTGCTGGGGTCTTAGGCCCTTAGATGGAGCTCCAGGGGGCACCCTAGGGCCTATACTGCAATTCCAGGGTGAGAGGTGGACCCCTGGGTAACTTGCTGGGGTCAGAGGCCCTTAGGTGGAGGGCCATATGGCACCCTGGGGCCTATACTGCAAGTCCAGGGAGAAAGGAAGACCCCTTTTTAGCTTGATCGGGTCAGAGGCCCCTAGGTAGAGGGCCAGGGGGCACCCTGGGGCCTCTACTGCAAGTCCAGTGAGAGAGGTGGTCCCCTGGGTAGCTTGCAGGGGTCAGAGGCCCCTAGGTGGAGGGCAAGGAGGCACCCTGGGGCCTCTACTGCAAGTCCAGGGAGAGAGGTGGACCCCTGGGTAGCTTGCAGGGGTCAGAGGCCCTTAGGTGGAGGGCATTGGGGCACGCTGGGGCCTATACTGCAAGTCCAGGGAGAGAGGTAGACCCCTGGGTAGCTTGCTGGGGTCAGAGGCCCCTAGGAAGAAGGCCAGGGGGCACCCTGAACCTCTACTGCAAGTCCAGGGAGAGAGGTGGACCCCTGGGTGGATTGCTGAGGTCAGAGGCCCCTAGGTGTAGGGCCAGGGGGCACCCTGGGGCCTATCCTGCAATTCCAGGGAGAGAGGTGGACCCATGGGTAACCTGCTGGGGTCAGAGGCCCCTAGGTAGAAGGCCAGGGGGCACCCTTTGGCCTCTACTGCAAGTCCAGGGAGAGATGTGGACCCCTGGGTAGCATGCTGGGATCAGAGGCCCCTAGGCGCAAGACCAAGGGGCACCCTGGGGCCTCTACTGCAAGTCCAGGGAGAGAGGTGGACCCCTGGGTAGCTTGTAGGGGTCAGAGGCCCCTAGGTGGAGGGCAAGGGGGCACCCTGGGGCCTCAACTGCATGTCCAGGGAGAGGGGTGGACCCCTGGGTAGCTTGCTGGCGTCTTAGGCCCCAAGTTGGAGGGCCAGGGGGCACCCTGGGGCCTCTACTGCAAGTCCAGGGAGAGAGGTGGACTCCTGAGTAACTTGCTGGGGTCAGAGGCCCCTTGGTGGAGGGCCAGGGGGCATCCCAGGGCCTATACTGCAAGTCCAGGGAGAGAGGTGGACCACTGGGTAGCTTGCTGGGGTCAGAGGCCCCTAGGTGTAGGGCCAGGGGGCACCCTGGGGCCTATCCTGCAAGTCCAGGGAGAGAGGTGGACCCGTGGGTAGCCTGCTGGGGTCAGAGGTCCCTAGGTGGAGGGCCAAGGAGCACCCTGGGGCCTATACTGCAAGTCCAAGGAGAGAGGTGGACCCCTGGGTAGCATGCTGGGGTCAGAGGCCCCTAGGTGGAGGGCAAGGGGGCACCTTGGGGCCTCTACTGCAAGTCCAGGGAGAGAGGTTGACCCCTGGGTAGCTTGCAGGGGTCAGAGGCCCCTAAGTGGAGGGCAAGGGGGCACCCTGGGCTCTCTACTGCAAGTCCAGGGAGACAGGTGGACCCCTGGGTAGCTTGCTGGGGTCAGAGGCCCCTAGGTGGAGCTCCAGGGGGCACTCTAGGCCAATACTGCAAGTCCAGGGTGAGAGGTGGACCCCCGGGTAACTTGCTGGGGTCAGAGGCCCCTAGGTGGAGGGACAGGGGGCACCCTGGGGCCTCTACTGCAAGTCCAGGGAGAGAGGTGGACCCCTGGGTAGCTTAAAGGGGTCAGAGGCCCTTAGGTGGAGGGCCATGGGGCACGCTGGGGCCTATACTGCAAGTCCAGGGAGAGAGGTAGACCCCTGGGTAGCTTGCTGGGGTCAGAGGCCCCTAGGAAGAAGGCCAGGGGGCACCCTGGGGCCTCTACTGCAAGTCCAGGCAGAGAGGTGGACCCCTGGGTAGCTTGTAGGGGTCAAAGGCCCCTAGGTGGAGGAACGGGGGCGCCCTGGGGCCTCTATTGCATGTCCAGGGAGAGGGGTGGACCCATGGGTAGCTTGCTGGGGTCTAAGGCCCATAGATGGAGCTCCAGGGGGCACCCTAGGGCCTATACTGCAAGTCCAGGGTGAGAGGTGGACCCCTGGGTAGCTTGCTGGGGTCACAGGCCCCTAGTTGGAGGGCAAGGGAGCACCCTGGGGCCTCCATTGCAAGTCCAGGGAGAGAGGTGGACACTTAAGTAGCTTGCAGGGGTCTTAGGTCCCTAGGTGGAGCTCCAGGGGGCACCCTAGGGACTATACTGCAAGTCCAGGGAGAGAGGTGGACCCCTGGGTAACTTGCTGGGGTCAGAGGCCCCTAGGTGGAGGAACAGGGGGCACCCTGGGCTCTCTACTGCAAGTCCAGGGAGACAGGTGGACCCCTGGGTAGCTTGCTGGGGTCAGGGGCCCCTATGTGGAGGGCCGGGGCTCACCCTGGGGCTTGTGCTGAAAGTCCAGGGAGAGAGGTGGACTCCTGGGTAGCATGCTGGGGTCAGAGGCCACTAGGTGGAGGGACAGGGGGCACCCTAAGGCCTATACTTTATGTCCAGTAAAAGAGGTAGACCCCTGGGTAGCTTGCTGGGGTCAGAGGCCCCTAGGTAGAAGGCCAGGGGGTACACTGGGGCCTCTACTGCAAGTCCAGGGAGAGAAGTGGACCCCTGGGTAGCTTGCAGGGGTCAGAGGCCCCTAGGTGGAGGGCAAGGGGGCACCCTGGGGCCTTTACTGCAAGTCCAGGGAGAGAGGTGGACCCCTGGGTAGCTTGCAGGGGTCAGAGGCCCTTAGGTGGAGCGCCATGGGGCACGCTGGGGCCTACACTGCAAGTCCAGGGAGAGAGGTAGACCCCTGGGTAGCTTGCTGGGGTCAGAGGCCCCTAGGTAGAAGGCCAGGGGGCACCCTGTGGCCTCTACTGCAAGTCCAGGGAGAGAGGTGGACCCCTGGGTGGCTTGCTGGGGTCAGAGGCCCCTAGGTGTAGGGCAAGGGGCACCCTGGGTCCTCTACTGCAAGTCCAGGGAGAGAGGTGGACCCCTGGGTGGATTGCTTGGGTCAGAGGCCCCTAGGTGGAGGGCAAGGGGGCACCCTGGGGCCTCTACTGCTAGTCCGAGGAGAGAGGTGGACCCCTGGGTAGCTTGCTGGGGTCAGAGGCCCCTAGGTGGAGGACCAGGGGGTACCCTGGGGCCTCTACTGCAAGCCCAGGGAGAGAGGTGGACCCCTAGGTAGCTTGTAGGGGTCAAAGGCCCCTAGGTGGAGGAAAGGAGGCACCCTGGGGCCTCTACTGCATGTCCAGGGAGAGGGGTGGACCCCTGGGTAGCTTGCTGGGGTCTTAGGCCCTTAGATTGAGCTCCAGGGGGCACCCTAGGGCCTATACTGCAAGTCCAGGGTGAGAGGTGAACCCTGGGTAACTTGCTGGGGTCAGAGGCCCCTAGGTGGAGGGACAGAGGGCACCCTGGGCTCTCTACTGCAAGTCCAGGGAGAAAGGTGGACCCATGGGTAACTTGCTGGGGTCAGAGGCCCCTAGGTGGAGGGACAGGGGGCACCCAGGGGCCTCTACTGCAAGTCCAGGGACAAAGGTTGACCCCTGGTTGGCTTGCTGGGGTCAGAGGCCCCTAGGTGGAGGGCAAGGGGGCACCCTGGGGCCTCTACTGCAAGTCCAGGGAGAGAGGTGGACCCCTGGGTAGCTTGCTGGGGTCAGAGGCCCCTAGGTGGAGGGCAAGAGGGCACCCTGGGGCCTCTACTGCAAGTCCAGGGAGAGAGGTGGACCCCTGGGTAGCCTGCAGGGGTCAGAGTCCCTTAGGGGGAGGACCATGGGGCACGCTGGGGCCTACACTGCAAGTCCAGGGAGAGAGGTAGACCCCTGGGTAGCTTGCCGGGGTCAGAGGCCCCTAGGTAGAGGGCCAGGGTCACCCTGGGGCCTCTACTGCAAGTCCAGGGAGAGAGGTGGACCCCTGGGTGGCTTGCTGGGGTCAGAGGCCCCTAGGTGTAGGGCAAGGGGGCACCCTGGGGCCTATCCTGCAAGTCCAAGGAGAGAGGTGGACCCCAGGGTAGCATGCTGGGGTCAGAGGCCCCTAGGTGGAGAACCAGGGGGCACCCTGGGCTCTCTACTGCAAGTCCAGGGAGAGAGGTGGACCCCTGGGTAGCTTGTAGGGGTCAAAGGCCCCTAGGTGGAGGAAAGGAGGCACCCTGGGGCCTCTACTGCATGTCCAGGGAGAGGGGTGGATGCCTGGGTAGCTTGCTGGGGTCTTAGGCCCTTAGATGGAGCTCCAGGGGGCACCCTAGGGCCTATACTGCAAGTCCAGGGTGAGAGGTGAACCCTGGGTAACTTGCTGGGGTCAGAGGCCCCTAGATGGATGGACAGGGGGCACCCTGGGCTCTCTACTGCAAGTCCAGATAGACAGGTGGACCCCTGGGTAACTTGCTGGGGTCAGAGGCCCTTAGGTGGAGGGACAGAGGGCACCCAGGGGCCTCTACTGCAAGTCCAGGGAGAGAGGTTGACCCCTGGTTGGCTTGCTGGGGTCAGAGGCCCCTATGTGGAGGGCAAGGGGGCACCCTGGGGCCTCTACTGCAAGTCCAGGGAGAGAGGTGGACTCCTGGGTAGCTTGCTGGGGTCAGAGGCCCCTAGGTGGAGGGCAAGAGGGAAGCCTGGGGCCTCTACTGCAAGTCCAGGGAGATAGGTGGACCCCTGGGAAGCTTGCAGGGGTCAGAGGACCTTAGGTGGAGGGCCATGGGGCACTCTGGGGCCTACACTGCAAGTCCAGGGAGAGAGGTAGACCCCTGGGTAGCTTGCAGGGGTCAGAGTCCCTTAGGGGGAGGACCATGGGGCACGCTGGGGCCTACACTGCAAGTCCAGGGAGAGAGGTAGACCCCTGGGTAGCTTGCCGGGGTCAGAGGCCCCTAGGTAGAGGGCCAGGGTCACCCTGGGGCCTCTACTGCAAGTCCAGGGAGAGAGGTGGACCCCTGGGTGGCTTGCTGGGGTCAGAGGCCCCTAGGTGTAGGGCAAGGGGGCACCCTGGGGCCTATCCTGCAAGTCCAAGGAGAGAGGTGGACCCCAGGGTAGCATGCTGGGGTCAGAGGCCCCTAGGTGGAGAACCAGGGGGCACCCTGGGCTCTCTACTGCAAGTCCAGGGAGAGAGGTGGACCCCTGGGTAGCTTGTAGGGGTCAAAGGCCCCTAGGTGGAGGAAAGGACGGCATGTCCAGGGAGAGGGGTGGATGCCTGGGTAGCTTGCTGGGGTCTTAGGCCCTTAGATGGAGCTCCAGGGGGCACCCTAGGGCCTATACTGCAAGTCCAGGGTGAGAGGTGAACCCTGGGTAACTTGCTGGGGTCAGAGGCCCCTAGATGGATGGACAGGGGGCACCCTGGGCTCTCTACTGCAAGTCCAGATAGACAGGTGGACCCCTGGGTAACTTGCTGGGGTCAGAGGCCCTTAGGTGGAGGGACAGAGGGCACCCAGGGGCCTCTACTGCAAGTCCAGGGAGAGAGGTTGACCCCTGGTTGGCTTGCTGGGGTCAGAGGCCCCTATGTGGAGGGCAAGGGGGCACCCTGGGGCCTCTACTGCAAGTCCAGGGAGAGAGGTGGACTCCTGGGTAGCTTGCTGGGGTCAGAGGCCCCTAGGTGGAGGGCAAGAGGGCAGCCTGGGGCCTCTACTGCAAGTCCAGGGAGATAGGTGGACCCCTGGGAAGCTTGCAGGGGTCAGAGGACCTTAGGTGGAGGGCCATGGGGCACTCTGGGGCCTACACTGCAAGTCCAGGGAGAGAGGTGGACCCCTGGGTAGCTTGCCGGGGTCAGAGGCCCCTAGGTAGAAGGCCAGGGGGCACCCTGTGGCCTCTACTGCAAGTCCAGGGAGAGAGGTGGACCCCTGGGTGGCTTGCTGGGGTCAGAGGCCCCTAGGTGTAGGGCAAAGGGGCACCCTGGGGCCTATCCTGCAAGTCCAGGGAGAGAGGTGGACCCATGGGTAGCCTGCTGGGGTCAGAGGCCCCTAGGTAGAAGGCCAGGGGGCACCCTGGGGCCTATCCTGCAAGTCCAGGTAGAGAGTTGGACCCATGGGTGGATTGCTGGGGTCAGAGGCCCCTAGGTGGAGGGACAGGTGGCACCCAGGGGCCTCTACTGCAAGTCCAGGGAGAGAGGTGGACCCCTTGGTAGCTTGCAGGGGTTAGAGGCCCCTAGGTGGAGTGCCAGGGCTCACCAAGGGGCCTATGCTACTAGTCCAGGGAGAGAGGTAGACCCTTGGGTAGCATGCTGGGGTCAGAGGCCACTAGGTGGAGGGCCAGGGGGCACCCTAAGGCCTATACTTTATGTCCAGGGAAAGAGGTAGACCCCTTTGTAGCTTGCTGGGGTCAGAGGCCCCTAGGTAGAAGGCCAGGGGGCACCCTGGGGCCTCTACTGCAAGTCCAGGGAGAGAGGTGGACCCCTGGGTAGCTTGCTGGGGTCAGAGGCCCCTGGGTGGAGGGCAAGGGGGCACCCTGGGACCTCTACTGCAAGTCCAGGGAGAGAGGTGGACCCCTGGGTAGCTTGCTGGGGTCTTAGGCCCCTATGTGGAGCTCCAGGGGGCACCCTAGGGCCTATACTGCAAGTCCAGGGTGAGAGGTGGACCCCTGGGTAGCTTGCTGGGGTCAGAGGCCCCTAGGTGGAGGGCCAGGGGGCACCCTAGGGCCTACACTGCAAGTCCAGGGTGAGAGGTGGACCCCTGAGTAACTTGCTGGGGTCAGAGGCCCATAGGTGGAGGTACAAGGGGCACCCTGGGCTCTTTAATGCAAGTCCAGGGAGACAGGTGGACCCCTGGGTAGCTTGCTGGGGTCAGAGGCCCCTATTTGGAGGGCCAAGGGGCACCCTGGGGCCTATACTACAAGTCCAGGGAGAAAGGTGGACAACTGGGTAGCTTACGGGGGTCAGAGGCTCCTAGGTAGAAGACCAGGGGGCACCCTGGGGCCTATACTGCAAGTACAGGGAGAGAGGTGGAGCACTGAGTAACTTGCTGGGGTCAGAGGCCCCTAGGTGGAGGGCAAGGGGGCTCCCTGGGGCCTCTACTGCAAGTCCAGGGAGAGAGCTGGACCCCTGGGTAGCTTGCAGGTGTCAGAGGCCTGTAGGTGGAGGGCCAGGGGGCACCCTGGGGCCTCTACTGCAAGTCTGGGGAGAGTTGTGGAGCCCTGGGTAACTTGCAGGGGTCAGAGGCCCCTAGGTGGATGGCCAGGGGGCACCCTGGGGCCTCTACTGCAAGTACCAGGGAGAGAGGTGGACCCCTGGGTAGCATGCTGGGGTCAGAGGCAACTAGGTGGAGGGCCAGGGGGCACCCAAAGGCCTATACTTTATGTCCACGGAGAGAGGTAGACCCCTGGGTAGCTTGCTGGGGTCAGAGGCCCCTAGGTAGAAGGCCAGGGGGTACCCTGGGGCCTCTACTGCAAGTCCAGGGAGAGAGGTGGACCCCTGGGTGGCTTGCTGGGGTCAGAGGCCCCTAGGTGGAGGGCAAGGGGGCACCCTGGGGCCTCTACTGCAAGTCCAGGGAGAGAGGTGGACCCCTGGGTTAGCTTGCAGGGGTCAGAGGCCCTTAGGTGGAGGGCCATGGGGCACCCTGGGGCCTATACTGCAAGTCCAGGGAGAGAGGTAGACCCCTGGGTAGCTTGCTGGGGTCAGAGGCCCCTAGGTAAAAGGCCAGGGGGCACCCTGGGGCCTCTACTGCAAGCCCAGGGAAAGAGGTGGACCCCTGGGTGGCTTAATGGGGTCGGAGGCCGCTAGGTGGAGGGCAAGGGGGCACCCTGGGGCCTCTACTGCAAGTCCCAGGAAGAGAGTTGGACCCCTGGGTAGCTTGCAGGGGTTAGAGGCCCCTAGATGGAGCTCCAGGGGGCACCCTAGGGCCTATACTGCAAGTCCAGGGTGAGAGGTGGACCACTGGGTAGCTGGCTGGGGTCAGAGGCCCCTAGGTGTAGGGCCAGGGGTACCCTGGGGCCTATCCTGCAAGTCCAGGGAGAGAGGTGGACCCCTGGGTAACTTGCAGGGGTCAGATGCCCCTAGGTGGAGGGCCAGGGGGCACCCTGGGGCCTCTACTGCAAGTCCAGGGAGAGAGGTAGACCCCTGGGTAGCTTGCTTGGGTCTTAGGCCCCTAGGTGGAAGGGCATGGGGCACCCTGGGGCCTATATTGCAAGTCCAGGGAGAATAGTGGACCACTGGGTAGCTTACAGGGGTCAGAGGCCCCTAGGTGGAGGGCCAAGGGGCACCCTGGGACCTATACTGCATGTCCAGGGAGAGAGTTGGACCCCTGGGTAGCTTGCTGGGGTCTTAGGCCCTTAGGTGGAGGGGCAGAAGGCACCCTGGAGCCTATACTGCAAGTCCAGGGAGAGAGGTGGACCCCTGGGTAGGCTTGCTGGGGTCAGAAGCCCCTAGTTGGAGGGCAAGAGGGCACCCTTGGGCCTCTACTGCAAGTCCAGGGAGAGAGGTGGACACCTGGGTAGCTTGCTGGGGTCTAAGGCCCCTAGGAGGAGCTCCAGGGGGCACCCTAGGGCCTATACTGCAAGGCCAGGGAGAGAGGTGGACCACTGGGCAGCTAGCTGGGGTCATAGGCCCCTAGGTGTAGGGCCAGGGGGCACCCTGGGGCCTATCCTGCAAGTACAGGGAGAGAGGTGGACCCCTGGGTAGCCTGCTGGGGTCAGAGGCCCCTAGGTGGAGGGCCAAGGGGCACCCTGGGGCCTATACTGCAAGTCCAAATTGAGAGGTAGACCCCTGGGTAGCTTGCTGGGGTCAGAGGCCCCAAGATAGAAGGCCAGGGGGCACCCTGGGGCCTCTACTGCAAGTCCAGGGAGAGAGGTGGACCCCTGGGTGTCTTGCTGGGGTCAGAGGCCCCTAGTTAGAAGGCCAGGGGGCACCCTGGGACATCTACTACATGTCCTGGGAGAGAGGTCGACCCCTAGGTAGCTTGCTGGCGTCTTAGGCCCCAAGTTGGAGGGCCAGGGGGCACCCTGGGGCCTCTACTGCAAGTCCAGGGAGAGAGGTGGACTCCTGAGTAACTTGCTGGGGTCAGAGGCCCCTAGGTGGAGCTCCTGGGGGCACCCTAGGGACTATACTGCAAGTCCAGGGTGAGAGGTGGACCCCTGAGTAGCTTGTTGGGGACAGAGGCCCCTAGGTGGAGGGCAAGGGAGCACCCTGGGGCCTCCATTGCAAGTCAAGGGAGAGAGGTGGACCCGTGGGTAGCTTGCAGGAGTCTTAGGCCCCTAGGTGGAGCTCCAGGGGGCACCCTAGGGCCTATACTGCAAGTCCAGGGTGAGAGGTGGACCACTGGGTAGCTTTCTGGGTTCAGAGGCCCCTAGGTGTAGGGCCAGGGGGCACCCTGGGGCCTATCCTGCAAGTCCAGGGAGAGAGGTGGACCCCTGGGTAACTTGCTGGGGTCAGAGGCCCCTAGGTGGAGGGAGAGGGGGCACCATGGGCTCTCTACTGCAAGTCCAGGGAGACAGGTGGACCCCTGGGTAGCTTGCTGGGGTCAGGGGCCCCTATGTGGAGGGCCAGGGCTCACCCTGGGGCTTGTGCTGCAAGTCCAGGGAGAGAGGTGGACCCCTGGGTAGCATGCTGGGGTCAGAGGCCACTAGGTGGAGGGCCAGGGGGCACCCTAAGACCTATACTTTATGTCCAGGGAAAGAGGTAGACCCCTGGGTAGCTTGCTGGGGTCAGAGGCCCCTAGGTAGAAGGCCAGGGGGCACCCTGGGGCGTCTACTGCAAATCCAGGGAGAGAGGTGGACCCCTGGGTGGCTTGCTGGGGTCAGAGGCCCCTAGGTGGAGGGACAGGGGGCACCCTGGTGCCTATACTGCAAGTCCAGGGAGAGAGGTGGACCCCTGGGTAGCCTTGCTGGGGTTAGAGGCCCCTAGGTGGAGGGCAAGGGAGCACCCTGGGGCCTCCATTGCAAGTCCAGGGAGAGAGGTGGACACCTGGGTAGCTTGCTGGGGTCTTAGGCCCCTAGGTGGAGCTCCAGGGGGCACCCTAGGGACTATACTGCAAGTCCAGGGAGAGAGGTGGACCCTTGGGTAACATGCTGGGGTCAGAGGCCCCTAGGTGGAGGGACAGGGGGCACCCTGGGCTCTCTACTGCAAGTCTAGGGAGACATGTGGACCCCTGGGTAGCTTGCTGGGGTCAGGGGCCCCTATGTGGAGGGCCGGGGCTCACCCAGGGGCTTGTGCTGAAAGTCCAGGGAGAGAGGTGGACCCCTGGGTAGCATGCTGGGGACAGAGGCCCTTAGGTGGAGGGCCATGGGGCACGCTGGGGCCTATACTGCAAGTACAGGGAGAGAGGTAGACCCCTGGGTAGCTTGCTGGGGTCAGAGGCCCCTAGGTAGAAGGCCAGGGGGCACCCTGTGGTATCTACTGCAAGTCAAGGGAGAGAGGTGGACCCCTGGGTGGCTTGCTGGGGTCAGAGGCCCCTAGGTGTAGGGCAAGGGGGCACCCTGGGGCCTATCCTGCAAGTCCAGGGAGAGAGGTGTACCCATGGGTAACCTGCTGTGGTCAGAGGCCCCTAGGTAGAAGGCCAGGGGGCACCCTGGGGCCTCTACTGCAAGTCCAGGGAGAGAGGTGGACCCCTGGATGGATTGCTGGGGTCAGAGGCCCCTAGGTGGAGGGCAAGGGGGCACCCTGGGTTCTCTACTGCTAGTCCAAGGAGAGAGGTGGACCCCTGGGTAGCATGCTGGGGTCAGAGGCACCTAGGTGGAGGACCAGGGGGCACCCTGGGTCCTCTATTGCAAGTCCAGGGAGAGAGGTGGACCCCTGGGTAGCTTGTAGGGGTCAAATGCCCCTATGTGGAGGGCCAGGGCTCACCCTGGGGCTTGTGCTGCAAGTCCAGGGAGAGAGTTGGACCCCTGGGTAGCATGCTGGGGTCAGAGGCCACTAGGTGGAGGGCCAGGGGCACCCTAAGGCCTATACTTTATGTCCAGTTAAAGAGGTAGACCCCTGGGTAGCTTGCTGGGGTCAGAAGCCCCTAGGTAGAAGGCCAGGGGGCACCCTGGGGCCTCTACTGCAAGTCCAGGGAGAGAGGTGAACCCCTGGGTGGCTTGGGGGGGTCAGAGGCCCCTAGGTGGAGGGCAAGGGGGCACCTTGGGGCCTCTACTGCAAGTCCAGGGAAAGAGGTGGACCCCTGGGTAGCTTGCTGGGGTCAGAGGCCCCTAGGTGGAGGGACAGGGGGCACCCTGGGCTCTCTACTGCAAGTCCAGGGAGAGAGGTGGACCCATGGGTAGCCTGCTGGGGTCAGAGGCCCCTAGGTAGAAGGCCAGGGGGCACCCTGGGTCCTCTACTGCAAGTCCAGGGAGAGAGGTGGACCCCTGGGTGGATTGCTTGGGTCAGAGGCCCCTAGGTGGAGGGCAAGGGGGCACCCTGGGGCCTCTACTGCTAGTCCAAGGAGAGAGGTGGACCCCTGGGTAGCTTGCTGGGGTCAGAGGCCCCTAGGTGGAGGACCAGGGGGCACCCTGGGGCCTCTACTGCAAGTCCAGGGAGAGAGGTGGACCCCTAGGTAGCTTGTAGGGGTCAAAGGCCCCTAGGTGGAGGAAAGGAGGCACCCTGGGGCCTCTACTGCATGTCCAGGGAGAGGGGTGGACCCCTGGGTAGCTTGCTGGGGTCTTAGGCCCTTAGATTGAGCTCCAGGGGGCACCCTAGGGCCTATACTGCAAGTCCAATGTGAGAAGTGAACCCTGGGTAACTTGCTGGGGTCAGAGGCCCCTAGGTGGAGGGACAGAGGGCACCCTGGGCTCTCTACTGCAAGTCCGGGGAGAAAGGTGGACCCCTGGGTAACTTGCTGGGGTCAGAGGCCCCTAGGTGGAGGGACAGGGGGCACCCAGGGGCCTCTACTGCAAGTCCAGGGACAGAGGTTGACCCCTGGTTGGCTTGCTGGGATCAGAGGCCCCTAGGTGGAGGGCAAGGGGGCACCCTGGGGCCTCTACTGCAAGTCCAGGGAGAGAGGTGGACCCCTGGGTAGCTTGCTGGGGTCAGAGGCCCCTAGGTGGAGGGCCAGGGGGCACCCTGGGACCTATACTGCATGTCCAGGGAGAGAGGTAGACCCCTGGGTAGCTTGCTGGGGTCTTAGGCCCTTAGGTGGAGGGGCAGAAGGCACCCTGGAGCCTATACTGCAAGTCCAGGGAGAGAGGTGGACCCCTGGGTAGCCTTGCTGGGGTCAGAGGCCCCTAGTTGGAGGGCAAGAGGGCACCCTTGGGCCTCTACTGCAAGTCCAGGGAGAGAGGTGGACACCTGGGTAGCTTGCTGGGGTCAGAGGCCCCTAGGTGGAGGGCCAGAGGGCACCCTGGAGCCTATACTGCAAGTCCAGGGAGAGAGGTGGACCCCTGGGTAGCCTTGCTGGGGTCAAAGGCCCCTAGTTGGAGGGCAAGAGGGCACCCTTGGGCCTCTACTGCAAGTCCAGGGAGAGAGGTGGACCCCTGGGTAACTTGCAGGGGTCAGAGGCCCCTAGGTGGAGGGCCAGGGGGCACCCTGAGTTCTCTACTGCAAGTCCAGGGAGAGTTGTGGACCCCTGGGTCACTTGGAGGGGTCAGAGGCCTCTAGGTGGAGGGCCAGGGGGCACCCTGGGGCCTATACTGCAAGTCCAGGGAGAGTTGTGGACCCCTGGGTCACTTGGAGGGGTCAGAGGCCCCTAGGTGGAGGGCCAGGGGGCACCCTGGGGCCTAAACTGCAAGTCCAAATTGAGAGGTAGACCCCTGGGTAGCTTGCTGGGGTCAGAGGCCCCAAGGTAGAAGGCCAGGGGGCACCCTGGGGCCTCTACTGCAAGTCCAGGGAGAGAGGTGGACACCTGGGTAGCTTGCTGGGGTCTTAGTCCCCTAGGTGGAGCTCCAGGGGGCACCCTAGGGCCTATACTGCAAGTCCAGGGAGAGAGGTGGACCACTGGGTAGCTGGCTGGGGTCAGAGGCCCCTAGGTGTAGGGCCAGGGGCACCCTGGGGCCTATCCTGCAAGTCCAGGGAGAGAGGTGGACCCCTGGGTAACTTGCAGGGGTCAGAGGCCCCTAGGTGGAGGGCCAGGGGGCACCCTGGGTTCTCTACTGCAAGTCCAGGGAGAGTTGTGGACCCCTGGGTCACTTGGAGGGGTCAGAGGCCCCTAGTTGGAGGGCCAGGGGGCACCCTGGGGCCTATACTGCAAGTCCAAATTGAGAGGTAGACCCCTGGGTAGCTTGCTGGGGTCAGAGGCCCCAAGGTAGAAGGCCAGGGGGCACCCTGGGGCCTCTACTGCAAGTCCAGGGAGAGAGGTGGACCCCTGGGTGGATGCTGGGGTCAGAGGCCCCTAGGTAGAAGGCCAGGGGGCACCCTGGGGCATCTACTACATGTACTGTGAGAGAGGTTGACCCCTGGGTAGCTTGCTGGCGTCTTAGGCCCCAAGTTGGAGGGCCAGGGGGCACCCTGGGGCCTCTATTGCAAGTCCAGGGAGAGAGGTGGACTCCTGAGTAACTTGCTGGGGTCAGAGGCCCCTAGGTGGAGGGCCAGGGGGCACCCCGGGGCCTATACTGCAAGTCCAATGAGAGAGGTGGACCCCTGGGTGGCTTACAGGGGTCAGAGGCCCCTAGGTGGAGGGCCAGGGGGCACCCTGGGGCCTCTACTGCAAGTCCAGGGAGAGAGGTAGACCCCTGGGTAGCTTGCTGGGGTCTTAGGCCGCTAGGTGGAGGGTCAGGGGGCACCCTGGGGCCTATACTGCATGTCCATGGAGAAAGGTGGACCCCTGGGTAGCTTGCAGGGATCAGAGGCCCCTAGGTGGAGGGCCAGGCGGCACCCTGGGACCTACACTGCATGTCCATTGAGAGAGGTGGACCCCTGGGTAGCTTGTAGGGGTCAGAGGCCCCTAGGTGGAGGGCCTTTTGGCACCCTGGGGCCTCTACTGCAAGTCCAGGGAGAGATGTGGACCCCTGGATAGGTTGCTTGGGTCTTAGGCCCTTAGGTTGAGGGACAGAAGGCACCCTGGTGCCTATACTGCAAGTCCAGGAAGAGAGGTGGACCCCTGGGTAGCCTTGCTGGGGTCAGAGGCCACTTGGTGGAGGGCAAGGGGGCACCCTTGGGCCTCTACTGCAATTCCAGGGAGAGAGGTGGACACCTGGGTAGCTTGCTGGGGTCAGAGGCCCCTAGGTGGAGGGCAAGGGAGCACCCTGGGGCCTCCATTGCAAGTCCAGGGTGAGAGGTGGACCACTGGGTAGCTTGCTGGGATCAGAGGCCCCTAGGTGTAGGGCCAGGGGGCACCCTGGGGCCTATCCTGCAAGTCCAGGGAAAGAGGTGGACCCCTGGGTAACTTGCTGGGGTCAGAGACCCCTAGGTGGAGGAAGAGGGGGCACCATGGGCTCTCTACTGCAAGTCCAGGGAGACAGGTGGACCCCTGGGTAGCTTGCTGGGGTCAGGGGCCCCTATGTGGAGGGCCAGGGCTCACCCTGGGGCTTGTGCTGCAAGTCCAGGGAGAGAGGTGGACCCCTGGGTAGCATGCTGGGGTCAGATGCCACTAGGTGGAGGGCCAGGGGGCACCCTAAGGCCTATACTTTATGTCCAGGGAAAGAGGTAGACCCCTGGGTAGCTTGCTGGGGTCAGAGGCCCTTAGGTAGAAGGCCAGGGGGCACCCTGGGGCCTCTACTGCAAGTCCAGGGAGAGAGGTGGACCCCTGGGTGGCTTGCTGGGGTAAGAGGCCCCTAGGTGGAGCGCAAGGGGGCACCCTGGGGCCTCTACTGCAAGTCCAGGGAGAGAGGTAGACCCCTGGGTAGCTTGCAGGGGTCAGAGGCCCTTAGGTGGAGGGCCATGGGGCATGCTGGGGCCTATACTGCAAGTCCAGGGAGAGAGGTAGACCCCTGGGTAGCTTGCTGGGGTCAGAGGCCCCTAGGTAGAAGGCCAGGGGGCACCCTGGGGCCTTTACTGCAAGTCCAGGGAGAGAGGTGGACCCCTGGGTGGCTTGCTGGGGTCAACGGCCCCTAGGTGTAGGGCCAAGGGCCACCCTGGGGCCTATCCTGCAAGTCCAGGGAGAGAGGTGGACCCATGGGTAGCCTGCTGGGGTCAGTGGCCCCTAGGTACAAGGCCAGGGGGCACCCTGGGGCCTCTACTGCAAGTCCAGGGAGAGAGGTGGACCCCTGGTTGGATTGCTGGGGTCAGAGGCCCCTAGGTGGAGGGAAAGGGGGCACCCTGGGGCCTCTACATCTAGTCCAAGGAGAGAGGTGGACCCCTGGGTAGCATGCTGGGGTCAGAGGCCCCTAGGCGCAGGACCAAGGGGCACCCTGGGGCCTCTACTGCAAGTCCAGGGAGAGAGGTGGACCCCTGGGTAGCTTGTAGGGGTCAGAGGCCCCTAGGTGGAGGGCAAGGGGGCACCCTGGGGCCTCAACTGCATGTCCAGGGAGAGGGGTGGACCCCTGGGTAGCTTGCTGGGGTCTTAGGCCCTTAGATGGAGCTCCAGGGGGCACCCTAGGGCCTATACTGCAATTCCAGGGTGAGAGGTGGACCCCTGGGTAACTTGCTGGGGTCAGAGGCCCTTAGGTGGAGGGCCATATGGCACCCTGGGGCCTATACTGCAAGTCCAGGGAGAAAGGAAGACCCCTTTTTAGCTTGATCGGGTCAGAGGCCCCTAGGTAGAGGGCCAGGGGGCACCCTGGGGCCTCTACTGCAAGTCCAGTGAGAGAGGTGGTCCCCTGGGTAGCTTGCAGGGGTCAGAGGCCCCTAGGTGGAGGGCAAGGAGGCACCCTGGGGCCTCTACTGCAAGTCCAGGGAGAGAGGTGGACCCCTGGGTAGCTTGCAGGGGTCAGAGGCCCTTAGGTGGAGGGCATTGGGGCACGCTGGGGCCTATACTGCAAGTCCAGGGAGAGAGGTAGACCCCTGGGTAGCTTGCTGGGGTCAGAGGCCCCTAGGAAGAAGGCCAGGGGGCACCCTGAACCTCTACTGCAAGTCCAGGGAGAGAGGTGGACCCCTGGGTGGATTGCTGAGGTCAGAGGCCCCTAGGTGTAGGGCCAGGGGGCACCCTGGGGCCTATCCTGCAATTCCAGGGAGAGAGGTGGACCCTTGGGTAACCTGCTGGGGTCAGAGGCCCCTAGGTAGAAGGCCAGGGGGCACCCTTTGGCCTCTACTGCAAGTCCAGGGAGAGATGTGGACCCCTGGGTAGCATGCTGGGATCAGAGGCCCCTAGGCGCAGGACCAAGGGGCACCCTGGGGCCTCTACTGCAAGTCCAGGGAGAGAGGTGGACCCCTGGGTAGCTTGTAGGGGTCAGAGGCCCCTAGGTGGAGGGCAAGGGGGCACCCTGGGGCCTCAACTGCATGTCCAGGGAGAGGGGTGGACCCCTGGGTAGCTTGCTGGCGTCTTAGGCCCCAAGTTGGAGGGCCAGGGGGCACCCTGGGGCCTCTACTGCAAGTCCAGGGAGAGAGGTGGACTCCTGAGTAACTTGCTGGGGTCAGAGGCCCCTTGGTGGAGGGCCAGGGGGCATCCCAGGGCCTATACTGCAAGTCCAGGGAGAGAGGTGGACCACTGGGTAGCTTGCTGGGGTCAGAGGCCCCTAGGTGTAGGGCCAGGGGGCACCCTGGGGCCTATCCTGCAAGTCCAGGGAGAGAGGTGGACCCGTGGGTAGCCTGCTGGGGTCAGAGGTCCCTAGGTGGAGGGCCAAGGAGCACCCTGGGGCCTATACTGCAAGTCCAAGGAGAGAGGTGGACCCCTGGGTAGCATGCTGGGGTCAGAGGCCCCTAGGTGGAGGGCAAGGGGGCACCTTGGGGCCTCTACTGCAAGTCCAGGGAGAGAGGTTGACCCCTGGGTAGCTTGCAGGGGTCAGAGGCCCCTAAGTGGAGGGCAAGGGGGCACCCTGGGCTCTCTACTGCAAGTCCAGGGAGACAGGTGGACCCCTGGGTAGCTTGCTGGGGTCAGAGGCCCCTAGGTGGAGCTCCAGGGGGCACTCTAGGCCAATACTGCAAGTCCAGGGTGAGAGGTGGACCCCCGGGTAACTTGCTGGGGTCAGAGGCCCCTAGGTGGAGGGACAGGGGGCACCCTGGGGCCTCTACTGCAAGTCCAGGGAGAGAGGTGGACCCCTGGGTAGCTTAAAGGGGTCAGAGGCCCTTAGGTGGAGGGCCATGGGGCACGCTGGGGCCTATACTGCAAGTCCAGGGAGAGAGGTAGACCCCTGGGTAGCTTGCTGGGGTCAGAGGCCCCTAGGAAGAAGGCCAGGGGGCACCCTGGGGCCTCTACTGCAAGTCCAGGCAGAGAGGTGGACCCCTGGGTAGCTTGTAGGGGTCAAAGGCCCCTAGGTGGAGGAACGGGGGCGCCCTGGGGCCTCTATTGCATGTCCAGGGAGAGGGGTGGACCCATGGGTAGCTTGCTGGGGTCTAAGGCCCATAGATGGAGCTCCAGGGGGCACCCTAGGGCCTATACTGCAAGTCCAGGGTGAGAGGTGGACCCCTGGGTAGCTTGCTGGGGTCACAGGCCCCTAGTTGGAGGGCAAGGGAGCACCCTGGGGCCTCCATTGCAAGTCCAGGGAGAGAGGTGGACACTTAAGTAGCTTGCAGGGGTCTTAGGTCCCTAGGTGGAGCTCCAGGGGGCACCCTAGGGACTATACTGCAAGTCCAGGGAGAGAGGTGGACCCCTGGGTAACTTGCTGGGGTCAGAGGCCCCTAGGTGGAGGAACAGGGGGCACCCTGGGCTCTCTACTGCAAGTCCAGGGAGACAGGTGGACCCCTGGGTAGCTTGCTGGGGTCAGGGGCCCCTATGTGGAGGGCCGGGGCTCACCCTGGGGCTTGTGCTGAAAGTCCAGGGAGAGAGGTGGACTCCTGGGTAGCATGCTGGGGTCAGAGGCCACTAGGTGGAGGGACAGGGGGCACCCTAAGGCCTATACTTTATGTCCAGTAAAAGAGGTAGACCCCTGGGTAGCTTGCTGGGGTCAGAGGCCCCTAGGTAGAAGGCCAGGGGGTACACTGGGGCCTCTACTGCAAGTCCAGGGAGAGAAGTGGACCCCTGGGTAGCTTGCAGGGGTCAGAGGCCCCTAGGTGGAGGGCAAGGGGGCACCCTGGGGCCTTTACTGCAAGTCCAGGGAGAGAGGTGGACCCCTGGGTAGCTTGCAGGGGTCAGAGGCCCTTAGGTGGAGCGCCATGGGGCACGCTGGGGCCTACACTGCAAGTCCAGGGAGAGAGGTAGACCCCTGGGTAGCTTGCTGGGGTCAGAGGCCCCTAGGTAGAAGGCCAGGGGGCACCCTGTGGCCTCTACTGCAAGTCCAGGGAGAGAGGTGGACCCCTGGGTGGCTTGCTGGGGTCAGAGGCCCCTAGGTGTAGGGCAAGGGGCACCCTGGGTCCTCTACTGCAAGTCCAGGGAGAGAGGTGGACCCCTGGGTGGATTGCTTGGGTCAGAGGCCCCTAGGTGGAGGGCAAGGGGGCACCCTGGGGCCTCTACTGCTAGTCCGAGGAGAGAGGTGGACCCCTGGGTAGCTTGCTGGGGTCAGAGGCCCCTAGGTGGAGGACCAGGGGGTACCCTGGGGCCTCTACTGCAAGCCCAGGGAGAGAGGTGGACCCCTAGGTAGCTTGTAGGGGTCAAAGGCCCCTAGGTGGAGGAAAGGAGGCACCCTGGGGCCTCTACTGCATGTCCAGGGAGAGGGGTGGACCCCTGGGTAGCTTGCTGGGGTCTTAGGCCCTTAGATTGAGCTCCAGGGGGCACCCTAGGGCCTATACTGCAAGTCCAGGGTGAGAGGTGAACCCTGGGTAACTTGCTGGGGTCAGAGGCCCCTAGGTGGAGGGACAGAGGGCACCCTGGGCTCTCTACTGCAAGTCCAGGGAGAAAGGTGGACCCCTGGGTAACTTGCTGGGGTCAGAGGCCCCTAGGTGGAGGGACAGGGGGCACCCAGGGGCCTCTACTGCAAGTCCAGGGACAAAGGTTGACCCCTGGTTGGCTTGCTGGGGTCAGAGGCCCCTAGGTGGAGGGCAAGGGGGCACCCTGGGGCCTCTACTGCAAGTCCAGGGAGAGAGGTGGACCCCTGGGTAGCTTGCTGGGGTCAGAGGCCCCTAGGTGGAGGGCAAGAGGGCACCCTGGGGCCTCTACTGCAAGTCCAGGGAGAGAGGTGGACCCCTGGGTAGCCTGCAGGGGTCAGAGTCCCTTAGGGGGAGGACCATGGGGCACGCTGGGGCCTACACTGCAAGTCCAGGGAGAGAGGTAGACCCCTGGGTAGCTTGCCGGGGTCAGAGGCCCCTAGGTAGAGGGCCAGGGTCACCCTGGGGCCTCTACTGCAAGTCCAGGGAGAGAGGTGGACCCCTGGGTGGCTTGCTGGGGTCAGAGGCCCCTAGGTGTAGGGCAAGGGGGCACCCTGGGGCCTATCCTGCAAGTCCAAGGAGAGAGGTGGACCCCAGGGTAGCATGCTGGGGTCAGAGGCCCCTAGGTGGAGAACCAGGGGGCACCCTGGGCTCTCTACTGCAAGTCCAGGGAGAGAGGTGGACCCCTGGGTAGCTTGTAGGGGTCAAAGGCCCCTAGGTGGAGGAAAGGAGGCACCCTGGGGCCTCTACTGCATGTCCAGGGAGAGGGGTGGATGCCTGGGTAGCTTGCTGGGGTCTTAGGCCCTTAGATGGAGCTCCAGGGGGCACCCTAGGGCCTATACTGCAAGTCCAGGGTGAGAGGTGAACCCTGGGTAACTTGCTGGGGTCAGAGGCCCCTAGATGGATGGACAGGGGGCACCCTGGGCTCTCTACTGCAAGTCCAGATAGACAGGTGGACCCCTGGGTAACTTGCTGGGGTCAGAGGCCCTTAGGTGGAGGGACAGAGGGCACCCAGGGGCCTCTACTGCAAGTCCAGGGAGAGAGGTTGACCCCTGGTTGGCTTGCTGGGGTCAGAGGCCCCTATGTGGAGGGCAAGGGGGCACCCTGGGGCCTCTACTGCAAGTCCAGGGAGAGAGGTGGACTCCTGGGTAGCTTGCTGGGGTCAGAGGCCCCTAGGTGGAGGGCAAGAGGGAAGCCTGGGGCCTCTACTGCAAGTCCAGGGAGATAGGTGGACCCCTGGGAAGCTTGCAGGGGTCAGAGGACCTTAGGTGGAGGGCCATGGGGCACTCTGGGGCCTACACTGCAAGTCCAGGGAGAGAGGTAGACCCCTGGGTAGCTTGCAGGGGTCAGAGTCCCTTAGGGGGAGGACCATGGGGCACGCTGGGGCCTACACTGCAAGTCCAGGGAGAGAGGTAGACCCCTGGGTAGCTTGCCGGGGTCAGAGGCCCCTAGGTAGAGGGCCAGGGTCACCCTGGGGCCTCTACTGCAAGTCCAGGGAGAGAGGTGGACCCCTGGGTGGCTTGCTGGGGTCAGAGGCCCCTAGGTGTAGGGCAAGGGGGCACCCTGGGGCCTATCCTGCAAGTCCAAGGAGAGAGGTGGACCCCAGGGTAGCATGCTGGGGTCAGAGGCCCCTAGGTGGAGAACCAGGGGGCACCCTGGGCTCTCTACTGCAAGTCCAGGGAGAGAGGTGGACCCCTGGGTAGCTTGTAGGGGTCAAAGGCCCCTAGGTGGAGGAAAGGACGGCATGTCCAGGGAGAGGGGTGGATGCCTGGGTAGCTTGCTGGGGTCTTAGGCCCTTAGATGGAGCTCCAGGGGGCACCCTAGGGCCTATACTGCAAGTCCAGGGTGAGAGGTGAACCCTGGGTAACTTGCTGGGGTCAGAGGCCCCTAGATGGATGGACAGGGGGCACCCTGGGCTCTCTACTGCAAGTCCAGATAGACAGGTGGACCCCTGGGTAACTTGCTGGGGTCAGAGGCCCTTAGGTGGAGGGACAGAGGGCACCCAGGGGCCTCTACTGCAAGTCCAGGGAGAGAGGTTGACCCCTGGTTGGCTTGCTGGGGTCAGAGGCCCCTATGTGGAGGGCAAGGGGGCACCCTGGGGCCTCTACTGCAAGTCCAGGGAGAGAGGTGGACTCCTGGGTAGCTTGCTGGGGTCAGAGGCCCCTAGGTGGAGGGCAAGAGGGCAGCCTGGGGCCTCTACTGCAAGTCCAGGGAGATAGGTGGACCCCTGGGAAGCTTGCAGGGGTCAGAGGACCTTAGGTGGAGGGCCATGGGGCACTCTGGGGCCTACACTGCAAGTCCAGGGAGAGAGGTGGACCCCTGGGTAGCTTGCCGGGGTCAGAGGCCCCTAGGTAGAAGGCCAGGGGGCACCCTGTGGCCTCTACTGCAAGTCCAGGGAGAGAGGTGGACCCCTGGGTGGCTTGCTGGGGTCAGAGGCCCCTAGGTGTAGGGCAAAGGGGCACCCTGGGGCCTATCCTGCAAGTCCAGGGAGAGAGGTGGACCCATGGGTAGCCTGCTGGGGTCAGAGGCCCCTAGGTAGAAGGCCAGGGGGCACCCTGGGGCCTATCCTGCAAGTCCAGGTAGAGAGTTGGACCCATGGGTGGATTGCTGGGGTCAGAGGCCCCTAGGTGGAGGGACAGGTGGCACCCAGGGGCCTCTACTGCAAGTCCAGGGAGAGAGGTGGACCCCTTGGTAGCTTGCAGGGGTTAGAGGCCCCTAGGTGGAGTGCCAGGGCTCACCAAGGGGCCTATGCTACTAGTCCAGGGAGAGAGGTAGACCCTTGGGTAGCATGCTGGGGTCAGAGGCCACTAGGTGGAGGGCCAGGGGGCACCCTAAGGCCTATACTTTATGTCCAGGGAAAGAGGTAGACCCCTTTGTAGCTTGCTGGGGTCAGAGGCCCCTAGGTAGAAGGCCAGGGGGCACCCTGGGGCCTCTACTGCAAGTCCAGGGAGAGAGGTGGACCCCTGGGTAGCTTGCTGGGGTCAGAGGCCCCTGGGTGGAGGGCAAGGGGGCACCCTGGGACCTCTACTGCAAGTCCAGGGAGAGAGGTGGACCCCTGGGTAGCTTGCTGGGGTCTTAGGCCCCTATGTGGAGCTCCAGGGGGCACCCTAGGGCCTATACTGCAAGTCCAGGGTGAGAGGTGGACCCCTGGGTAGCTTGCTGGGGTCAGAGGCCCCTAGGTGGAGGGCCAGGGGGCACCCTAGGGCCTACACTGCAAGTCCAGGGTGAGAGGTGGACCCCTGAGTAACTTGCTGGGGTCAGAGGCCCATAGGTGGAGGTACAAGGGGCACCCTGGGCTCTTTAATGCAAGTCCAGGGAGACAGGTGGACCCCTGGGTAGCTTGCTGGGGTCAGAGGCCCCTTTTTGGAGGGCCAAGGGGCACCCTGGGGCCTATACTACAAGTCCAGGGAGAAAGGTGGACAACTGGGTAGCTTACGGGGGTCAGAGGCTCCTAGGTAGAAGACCAGGGGGCACCCTGGGGCCTATACTGCAAGTACAGGGAGAGAGGTGGAGCACTGAGTAACTTGCTGGGGTCAGAGGCCCCTAGGTGGAGGGCAAGGGGGCTCCCTGGGGCCTCTACTGCAAGTCCAGGGAGAGAGCTGGACCCCTGGGTAGCTTGCAGGTGTCAGAGGCCTGTAGGTGGAGGGCCAGGGGGCACCCTGGGGCCTCTACTGCAAGTCTGGGGAGAGTTGTGGAGCCCTGGGTAACTTGCAGGGGTCAGAGGCCCCTAGGTGGATGGCCAGGGGGCACCCTGGGGCCTCTACTGCAAGTACCAGGGAGAGAGGTGGACCCCTGGGTAGCATGCTGGGGTCAGAGGCAACTAGGTGGAGGGCCAGGGGGCACCCAAAGGCCTATACTTTATGTCCACGGAGAGAGGTAGACCCCTGGGTAGCTTGCTGGGGTCAGAGGCCCCTAGGTAGAAGGCCAGGGGGTACCCTGGGGCCTCTACTGCAAGTCCAGGGAGAGAGGTGGACCCCTGGGTGGCTTGCTGGGGTCAGAGGCCCCTAGGTGGAGGGCAAGGGGGCACCCTGGGGCCTCTACTGCAAGTCCAGGGAGAGAGGTGGACCCCTGGGTTAGCTTGCAGGGGTCAGAGGCCCTTAGGTGGAGGGCCATGGGGCACCCTGGGGCCTATACTGCAAGTCCAGGGAGAGAGGTAGACCCCTGGGTAGCTTGCTGGGGTCAGAGGCCCCTAGGTAAAAGGCCAGGGGGCACCCTGGGGCCTCTACTGCAAGCCCAGGGAAAGAGGTGGACCCCTGGGTGGCTTAATGGGGTCGGAGGCCGCTAGGTGGAGGGCAAGGGGGCACCCTGGGGCCTCTACTGCAAGTCCCAGGAAGAGAGTTGGACCCCTGGGTAGCTTGCAGGGGTTAGAGGCCCCTAGATGGAGCTCCAGGGGGCACCCTAGGGCCTATACTGCAAGTCCAGGGTGAGAGGTGGACCACTGGGTAGCTGGCTGGGGTCAGAGGCCCCTAGGTGTAGGGCCAGGGGTACCCTGGGGCCTATCCTGCAAGTCCAGGGAGAGAGGTGGACCCCTGGGTAACTTGCAGGGGTCAGATGCCCCTAGGTGGAGGGCCAGGGGGCACCCTGGGGCCTCTACTGCAAGTCCAGGGAGAGAGGTAGACCCCTGGGTAGCTTGCTTGGGTCTTAGGCCCCTAGGTGGAAGGGCAGGGGGCACCCTGGGGCCTATATTGCAAGTCCAGGGAGAATAGTGGACCACTGGGTAGCTTACAGGGGTCAGAGGCCCCTAGGTGGAGGGCCAAGGGGCACCCTGGGACCTATACTGCATGTCCAGGGAGAGAGTTGGACCCCTGGGTAGCTTGCTGGGGTCTTAGGCCCTTAGGTGGAGGGGCAGAAGGCACCCTGGAGCCTATACTGCAAGTCCAGGGAGAGAGGTGGACCCCTGGGTAGGCTTGCTGGGGTCAGAAGCCCCTAGTTGGAGGGCAAGAGGGCACCCTTGGGCCTCTACTGCAAGTCCAGGGAGAGAGGTGGACACCTGGGTAGCTTGCTGGGGTCTAAGGCCCCTAGGAGGAGCTCCAGGGGGCACCCTAGGGCCTATACTGCAAGGCCAGGGAGAGAGGTGGACCACTGGGCAGCTAGCTGGGGTCATAGGCCCCTAGGTGTAGGGCCAGGGGGCACCCTGGGGCCTATCCTGCAAGTACAGGGAGAGAGGTGGACCCCTGGGTAGCCTGCTGGGGTCAGAGGCCCCTAGGTGGAGGGCCAAGGGGCACCCTGGGGCCTATACTGCAAGTCCAAATTGAGAGGTAGACCCCTGGGTAGCTTGCTGGGGTCAGAGGCCCCAAGATAGAAGGCCAGGGGGCACCCTGGGGCCTCTACTGCAAGTCCAGGGAGAGAGGTGGACCCCTGGGTGTCTTGCTGGGGTCAGAGGCCCCTAGTTAGAAGGCCAGGGGGCACCCTGGGACATCTACTACATGTCCTGGGAGAGAGGTCGACCCCTAGGTAGCTTGCTGGCGTCTTAGGCCCCAAGTTGGAGGGCCAGGGGGCACCCTGGGGCCTCTACTGCAAGTCCAGGGAGAGAGGTGGACTCCTGAGTAACTTGCTGGGGTCAGAGGCCCCTAGGTGGAGCTCCTGGGGGCACCCTAGGGACTATACTGCAAGTCCAGGGTGAGAGGTGGACCCCTGAGTAGCTTGTTGGGGACAGAGGCCCCTAGGTGGAGGGCAAGGGAGCACCCTGGGGCCTCCATTGCAAGTCAAGGGAGAGAGGTGGACCCGTGGGTAGCTTGCAGGAGTCTTAGGCCCCTAGGTGGAGCTCCAGGGGGCACCCTAGGGCCTATACTGCAAGTCCAGGGTGAGAGGTGGACCACTGGGTAGCTTTCTGGGTTCAGAGGCCCCTAGGTGTAGGGCCAGGGGGCACCCTGGGGCCTATCCTGCAAGTCCAGGGAGAGAGGTGGACCCCTGGGTAACTTGCTGGGGTCAGAGGCCCCTAGGTGGAGGGAGAGGGGGCACCATGGGCTCTCTACTGCAAGTCCAGGGAGACAGGTGGACCCCTGGGTAGCTTGCTGGGGTCAGGGGCCCCTATGTGGAGGGCCAGGGCTCACCCTGGGGCTTGTGCTGCAAGTCCAGGGAGAGAGGTGGACCCCTGGGTAGCATGCTGGGGTCAGAGGCCACTAGGTGGAGGGCCAGGGGGCACCCTAAGACCTATACTTTATGTCCAGGGAAAGAGGTAGACCCCTGGGTAGCTTGCTGGGGTCAGAGGCCCCTAGGTAGAAGGCCAGGGGGCACCCTGGGGCGTCTACTGCAAATCCAGGGAGAGAGGTGGACCCCTGGGTGGCTTGCTGGGGTCAGAGGCCCCTAGGTGGAGGGACAGGGGGCACCCTGGTGCCTATACTGCAAGTCCAGGGAGAGAGGTGGACCCCTGGGTAGCCTTGCTGGGGTTAGAGGCCCCTAGGTGGAGGGCAAGGGAGCACCCTGGGGCCTCCATTGCAAGTCCAGGGAGAGAGGTGGACACCTGGGTAGCTTGCTGGGGTCTTAGGCCCCTAGGTGGAGCTCCAGGGGGCACCCTAGGGACTATACTGCAAGTCCAGGGAGAGAGGTGGACCCTTGGGTAACATGCTGGGGTCAGAGGCCCCTAGGTGGAGGGACAGGGGGCACCCTGGGCTCTCTACTGCAAGTCTAGGGAGACATGTGGACCCCTGGGTAGCTTGCTGGGGTCAGGGGCCCCTATGTGGAGGGCCGGGGCTCACCCAGGGGCTTGTGCTGAAAGTCCAGGGAGAGAGGTGGACCCCTGGGTAGCATGCTGGGGACAGAGGCCCTTAGGTGGAGGGCCATGGGGCACGCTGGGGCCTATACTGCAAGTACAGGGAGAGAGGTAGACCCCTGGGTAGCTTGCTGGGGTCAGAGGCCCCTAGGTAGAAGGCCAGGGGGCACCCTGTGGTATCTACTGCAAGTCAAGGGAGAGAGGTGGACCCCTGGGTGGCTTGCTGGGGTCAGAGGCCCCTAGGTGTAGGGCAAGGGGGCACCCTGGGGCCTATCCTGCAAGTCCAGGGAGAGAGGTGTACCCATGGGTAACCTGCTGTGGTCAGAGGCCCCTAGGTAGAAGGCCAGGGGGCACCCTGGGGCCTCTACTGCAAGTCCAGGGAGAGAGGTGGACCCCTGGATGGATTGCTGGGGTCAGAGGCCCCTAGGTGGAGGGCAAGGGGGCACCCTGGGTTCTCTACTGCTAGTCCAAGGAGAGAGGTGGACCCCTGGGTAGCATGCTGGGGTCAGAGGCACCTAGGTGGAGGACCAGGGGGCACCCTGGGTCCTCTATTGCAAGTCCAGGGAGAGAGGTGGACCCCTGGGTAGCTTGTAGGGGTCAAATGCCCCTATGTGGAGGGCCAGGGCTCACCCTGGGGCTTGTGCTGCAAGTCCAGGGAGAGAGTTGGACCCCTGGGTAGCATGCTGGGGTCAGAGGCCACTAGGTGGAGGGCCAGGGGCACCCTAAGGCCTATACTTTATGTCCAGTTAAAGAGGTAGACCCCTGGGTAGCTTGCTGGGGTCAGAAGCCCCTAGGTAGAAGGCCAGGGGGCACCCTGGGGCCTCTACTGCAAGTCCAGGGAGAGAGGTGAACCCCTGGGTGGCTTGGGGGGGTCAGAGGCCCCTAGGTGGAGGGCAAGGGGGCACCTTGGGGCCTCTACTGCAAGTCCAGGGAAAGAGGTGGACCCCTGGGTAGCTTGCTGGGGTCAGAGGCCCCTAGGTGGAGGGACAGGGGGCACCCTGGGCTCTCTACTGCAAGTCCAGGGAGAGAGGTGGACCCATGGGTAGCCTGCTGGGGTCAGAGGCCCCTAGGTAGAAGGCCAGGGGGCACCCTGGGTCCTCTACTGCAAGTCCAGGGAGAGAGGTGGACCCCTGGGTGGATTGCTTGGGTCAGAGGCCCCTAGGTGGAGGGCAAGGGGGCACCCTGGGGCCTCTACTGCTAGTCCAAGGAGAGAGGTGGACCCCTGGGTAGCTTGCTGGGGTCAGAGGCCCCTAGGTGGAGGACCAGGGGGCACCCTGGGGCCTCTACTGCAAGTCCAGGGAGAGAGGTGGACCCCTAGGTAGCTTGTAGGGGTCAAAGGCCCCTAGGTGGAGGAAAGGAGGCACCCTGGGGCCTCTACTGCATGTCCAGGGAGAGGGGTGGACCCCTGGGTAGCTTGCTGGGGTCTTAGGCCCTTAGATTGAGCTCCAGGGGGCACCCTAGGGCCTATACTGCAAGTCCAATGTGAGAAGTGAACCCTGGGTAACTTGCTGGGGTCAGAGGCCCCTAGGTGGAGGGACAGAGGGCACCCTGGGCTCTCTACTGCAAGTCCGGGGAGAAAGGTGGACCCCTGGGTAACTTGCTGGGGTCAGAGGCCCCTAGGTGGAGGGACAGGGGGCACCCAGGGGCCTCTACTGCAAGTCCAGGGACAGAGGTTGACCCCTGGTTGGCTTGCTGGGATCAGAGGCCCCTAGGTGGAGGGCAAGGGGGCACCCTGGGGCCTCTACTGCAAGTCCAGGGAGAGAGGTGGACCCCTGGGTAGCTTGCTGGGGTCAGAGGCCCCTAGGTGGAGGGCCAGGGGGCACCCTGGGGCCTATACTGCAAGTCCAGGGAGAGAGGTGGACCCCTTGGTAGCTTGCAGGGGTTAGAGGCCCCTAGGTGGAGGGCAAGAGGGCACCCTGGGGCCTCTACTGCAAGTCCAGTTAGAGAGGTGGACCCCTGGGTAGCTTGCAGGGGTCAGAGTCCCTTAGGGGGAGGACCATGGGGCACGCTGGGGCCTACACTGCAAGTCCAGGGAGAGAGGTAGACCCCTGGGTAGCTTGTCGGGGTCAGAGGCCCCTAGGTAGAAGGCCAGGGTCACCCTGGGGCCTCTACTGCAAGTCCAGGGAGAGAGGTGGACCCCTGGGTGGCTTGCTGGGGTCAGAGGCCCCTAGGTGTAGGGCAAGGGGGCACCCTGGGGCCTATCCTGCAAGTCCAAGGAGAGAGGTGGACCCCAGGGTAGCATGCTGGGGTCAGAGGCCCCTAGGTGGAGAACCAGGGGGCACCCTGGGCTCTCTACTGCAAGTCCAGGGAGAGAGGTGGACCCCTGGGTAGCTTGTAGGGGTCAAAGGCCCCTAGGTGGAGGAAAGGAGGCACCCTGGGGCCTCTACTGCATGTCCAGGGAGAGGGTTGGACGCCTGGGTAGCTTGCTGGGGTCTTAGGCCCTTAGATGGAGCTCCAGGGGGCACCCTAGGGCCTATACTGCAAGTCCAGGGTGAGAGGTGAACCCTGGGTAACTTGCTGGGGTCAGAGGCCCCTAGATGGATGGACAGGGGGCACCCTGGGCTCTCTACTGCAAGTCCAGATAGACAGGTGGACCCCTGGGTAACTTGCTGGGGTCAGAGGCCCTTAGGTGGAGGGACAGGGGGCACCCAGGGGCCTCTACTGCAAGTCCAGGGAGAGAGGTTGACCCCTGGTTGGCTTGCTGGGGTCAGAGGCCCCTAGGTATTGGGGCAAGGGGGCACCCTGGGGCCTCTACTGCAAGTCCAGGGAGAGAGGTGGACCCCTGGGTAGCTTGCTGGGGTCAGAGTCCCCTAGGTGGAGGGCAAGAGGGCAGCCTGGGGCCTCTACTGCAAGTCCAGGGAGATAGGTGGACCCCTGGGAAGCTTGCAGGGGTCAGAGGACCTTAGGTGGAGGGCCATGGGGCACTCTGGGGCCTACACTGCAAGTCCAGGGAGAGAGGTAGACCCCTGGGTAGCTTGCCGGGGTCAGAGGCCCCTAGGTAGAAGGCCAGGGGGCACCCTGTGGCCTCTACTGCAAGTCCAGGGAGAGAGGTGGACCCCTGGGTGGTTTGCTGGGGTCAGAGGCCCCTAGGTGTAGGGCAAAGGGGCACCCTGGGGCCTATCCTGCAAGTCCAGGGAGAGAGGTGGACCCATGGGTAGCCTGCTGGGGTCAGAGGCCCCTAGGTAGAAGGCCAGGGGGCACCCTGGGGCCTCTACTGCAAGTCCAGGTAGAGAGTTGGATCCATGGGTGGATTGCTGGGGTCAGAGGCCCCTAGGTGGAGGGACAGGTGGCACCCAGGGGCCTCTACTGCAAGTCCAGGGAGAGAGGTGCACCCCTTAGTAGCTTGCAGGGGTTAGAGGCCCCTAGGTGGAGTGCCAGGGCTCACCAAGGGGCCTATGCTACTAGTCCAGGGAGAGAGGTGGACCCTTGGGTAGCATGCTGGGGTCAGAGGCCACTAGGTGGAGGGCCAGGGGGCACCCTAAGGCCTATACTCTATGTCCAGGGAAAGAGGTAGACCCCTTTGTAGCTTGCTGGGGTCAGAGGCCCCTAGGTAGAAGGCCAGGGGGCACCCTGGAGCCTCTACTGCAAGTCCAGGGAGAGAGGTGGACCCCTGGGTAGCTTGCTGGGGTCAGAGGCCCCTGGGTGAAGGGCAAGTGGGCACCCTGGGACCTCTACTGCAAGTCCAGGGAGAGAGGTGGACCCCTGGGTAGCTTGCTGGGGTCTTAGGCCCCTATGTGGAGCTCCAGGGGGCACCCTAGGGCCTATACTGCAAGTCCAGGGTGAGAGGTGGACCCCTGGGTAGCTTGCTGGGGTCAGAGGCCCCTAGGTGGAGGGCCAGGGGGCACCCTAGGGCCTACACTGCAAGTCCAGGGTGAGAGGTGGACCCCTGAGTAACTTGCTGGGGTCAGAGGCCCCTAGGTGGAGGTACAAGGGGCACCCTGGGCTCTTTAATGCAAGTCCAGGGAGACAGGTGGACCCCTGGGTAGCTTGCTGGGGTCAGAGGCCCCTATTTGGAGGGCCAAGGGGCACCCTGGGGCCTATACTACAAGTCCAGGGAGAAAGGTGGACCCCTGGGTAGCTTACTGGGGTCAGAGGCCCCTAGGTAAAAGGCAAGGGGGCACCCTGGGGCCTATACTGCAAGTACAGGGAGAGAGGTGGAGCACTGAGTAACTTGCTGGGGTCAGAGGCCCCTAGGTGGAGGGCAAGGGGGCACCCTGGGGCCTCTACTGCAAGTCCAGGGAGAGAGCTGGACCCCTGGGTAGCTTGCAGGTGTCAGAGGCCTGTAGGTGGAGGGCCAGGGGGCGCCCTGGGGCCTACACTGCAAGTCCAGGGAGAGAGGTGGACCCCTTGGTAGCTTGCAGGGGTCAGAGGCCCATAGGTGGAGGGCCAGGGGGCACCCCGGGGCCTCTACTGCAAGTCCAGGGAGAGTTGTGGAGCCCTGGGTAACTTGCAGGGGTCAGAGGCCCCTAGGTGGATGGCCAGGGGGCACCCTGGGGCCTCTACTGCAAGTACCAGGGAGAGAGGTGGACCCCTGGGTAGCATGCTGGGGTCAGAAGCAACTAGGTGGAGGGCCAGGGGGCACCCAAAGGCCTATACTTTATGTCCACGGAGAGAGGTAGACCCCTGGGTAGCTTGCTGGGGTCAGAGGCCCCTAGGTAGAAGGCCAGGGGGTACCCTGGGGCCTCTACTGCAAGTCCAGGGAGAGAGGTGGACCCCTGGGTGGCTTGCTGGGGTCAGAGGCCCCTAGGTGGAGGGCAAGGGGGCACCCTGGGGCCTCTACTGCAAGTCCAGGGAGAGAGGTGGACCCCTGGGTTAGCTTGCAGGGGTCAGAGGCCCTTAGGTGGAGGGCCATGGGGCACCCTGGGGCCTATACTGCAAGTCCAGGGAGAGAGGTAGACCCCTGGGTAGCTTGCTGGGGTCAGAGGCCCCTAGGTAAAAGGCCAGGGGGCACCCTGGGGCCTCTACTGCAAGCCCAGGGAAAGAGGTGGACCCCTAGGTGGCTTAATGGGGTCGGAGGCCGATAGGTGGAGGGCAAGGGGGCACCCAGGGGCCTCTACTGCAAGTCCCAGGAAGAGAGTTGGACCCCTGGGTAGCTTGCAGGGGTTAGAGGCCCCTAGATGGAGCTCCAGGGGGCACCCTAGGGCCTATACTGCAAGTCCAGGGTGAGAGGTGGACCACTGGGTAGCTGGCTGGGGTCAGAGGCCCCTAGGTGTAGGGCCAGGGGTACCCTGGGGCCTATCCTGCAAGTCCAGGGAGAGAGGTGGACCCCTGGGTAACTTGCAGGGGTCAGATGCCCCTAGGTGGAGGGCCAGGGGGCACCCTGGGGCCTCTACTGCAAGTCCAGGGAGAGAGGTAGACCCCTGGGTAGTTTGCTTGGGTCTTAGGCCCCTAGGTGGAAGGGCAGGGGGCACCCTGGGGCCTATATTGCAAGTCCAGGGAGAATAGTGGACCACTGGGTAGCTTACAGGGGTCAGAGGCCCCTAGGTGTAGGGCCAAGGGGCACCCTGGGACCTATACTGCATGTCCAGGGAGAGAGTTGGACCCCTGGGTAGCTTGCTGGGGTCTTAGGCCCTTAGGTGGAGGGGCAGAAGGCACCCTGGAGCCTATACTGCAAGTCCAGGGAGAGAGGTGGACCCCTGGGTAGCCTTGCTGGGGTCAGAAGCCCCTAGTTGGAGGGCAAGAGGGCACCCTTGGGCCTCTACTGCAAGTCCAGGGAGAGAGGTGGACACCTGGGTAGCTTGCTGGGGTCTAAGGCCCCTAGGAGGAGCTCCAGGGGGCACCCTAGGGCCTATACTGCAAGGCCAGGGAGAGAGGTGGACCACTGGGCAGCTAGCTGGGGTCATAGGCCCCTAGGTGTAGGGCCAGGGGACACCCTGGGGCCTATCCTGCAAGTCCAGGGAGAGAGGTGGACCCCTGGGTAGCCTGCTGGGGTCAGAGGCCCCTAGGTGGAGGGCCAAGGGGCACCCTGGGGCCTATACTGCAAGTCCAAATTGAGAGGTAGACCCCTGGGTAGCTTGCTGGGGTCAGAGGCCCCAAGATAGAAGGCCAGGGGGCACCCTGGGGCCTCTACTGCAAGTCCAGGGAGAGAAGTGGACCCCTGGGTGTCTTGCTGGGGTCAGAGGCCCCTAGTTAGAAGGCCAGGGGGCACCCTGGGACATCTACTACATGTCCTGGGAGAGAGGTCGACCCCTGGGTAGCTTGCTGGCGTCTTAGGCCCCAAGTTGGAGGGCCAGGGGGCACCCTGGGGCCTATACTGCAAGTCCAGGGAGAGAACTGGACACCTGGGTAGCTTGCTGGGGTCTTAGGCACCTAGGTGGAGCTCCTGGGGGCACCCTAGGGCCTATACTGCAAGTCCAGGGTGAGAGGTGGACCCCTGAGTAGCTTGCTGGGGACAGAGGCCCCTAGGTGGAGGGCAAGGGAGCACCCTGGGGCCTCCATTGCAAGTCCAGGGAGAGAGGTGGACACCTGGGTAGCTTGCAGGAGTCTTAGGCCCCTAGGTGGAGCTCCAGGGGGCACCCTAGGGCCTATACTGCAAGTCCAGGGTGAGAGGTGGACCACTGGGTAGCTTGCTGGGTTCAGAGGCCCCTAGGTGTAGGGCCAGGGGGCACCCTGGGGCCTATCCTGCAAGTCCAGGGAGAGAGGTGGACCCCTGGGTAACTTGCTGGGGTCAGAGGCCCCTAGGTGGAGGGAGAGGGGGCACCATGGGCTCTCTACTGCAAGTCCAGGGAGACAGGTGGACCCCTGGGTAGCTTGCTGGGGTCAGGGGCCCCTATGTGGAGGGCCAGGGCTCACCCTGGGTCTTGTGCTGCAAGTCCAGGGAGAGAGGTGGACCCCTGGGTAGCATGCTGGGGTCAGAGGCCACTAGGTGGAGGGCCAGGGGGCACCCTAAGACATATACTTTATGTCCAGGGAAAGAGGTAGACCCCTGGGTAGCTTGCTGGGGTCAGAGGCCCCTAGGTAGAAGGCCAGGGGGCACCCTGGGGCCTCTACTGCAAATCCAGGGAGAGAGGTGGACCCCTGGGTGGCTTGCTGGGGTCAGAGGCCCCTAGGTGGAGGGCAAGGGGGCACCCTGGGGCGTCTACTGCAAGTCCAGGGAGAGAGGTAGACCCCTGTGTAGCTTGCTGGGGTCAGAGGCTCCTAGGTGGAGGGACAGGGGGCACCCTGGTGCCTTTACTGCAAGTCCAGGGAGAGAGGTGGACCCCTGGGTAGCCTTGCTGGGGTTAGAGGCCCCTAGGTGGAGGGCAAGGGAGCACCCTGGGGCCTCCATTGCAAGTCCAGGGAGAGAGGTGGACACCTGGGTAGCTTGCAGGGGTCTTAGGCCCCTAGGTGGAGCTCCAGGGGGCACCCTAGGGACTATACTGCAAGTCCAGGGAGAGAGGTGGACCCTTGGGTAACTTGCTGGGGTCAGAGGCCCCTAGGTGGAGGGACAGGGGGCACCCTGGGCTCTCTACTGCAAGTCCAGGGAGACAGGTGGATCCCTGGGTAGCTTGCTGGGGTCGGGGGCCCCTATGTGGAGGGCCGGGGCTCACCCAGGGGCTTGTGCTGAAAGTCCAGGGAGAGAGGTGGACCCCTGGGTAGCATGCTGGGGTCAGAGGCCACTAGGTGGAGGGACTGGGGGCACCCTAAGGCCTATACTTTATGTCCAGGAAAAGAGGTAGACCCCTGGGTAGCTTGCTGGGGTTAGAGGCCCCTAGGTAGAAGGCCAGGGGGCACCCTGGGGCCTCTACTGCAAGTCCAGGGAGAGAGGTGGACCCCTGGGTAGCTTGCAGGGGTCAGAGGCCCCTAGGTGGAGGGCAAGGGGGCACCCTGGGGCCTCTACTGCAAGTTCAGGGAGAGAGGTGGACCCCTGGGTAGCTTGCAGGGGTCAGAGGCCCTTAGGTGGAGGGCCATGGGGCACGCTGGGGCCTATACTGCAAGTACAGGGAGAGAGGTAGACCCCTGGGTAGCTTGCTGGGGTCAGAGGCCCCTAGGTAGAAGGCCAGGGGGCACCCTGTGGTATCTACTGCAAGTCCAGGGAGAGAGGTGGACCCCTGGGTGGCTTGCTGGGGTCAGAGGCCCTAGGTGTAGGGCAAGGGGGCACCCTGGGGCCTATCCTGCAAGTCCAGGGAGAGAGGTGTACCCATGGGTAACCTGCTGGTGTCAGAGGCCCCTAGGTAGAAGGCCAGGGGGCACCCTGGGGCCTCTACTGCAAGTCCAGGGAGAGAGGTGGACCCCTGGATGGATTGCTGGGGTCAGAGGCCCCTAGGTGGAGGGCAAGGGGGCACCCTGGGGCCTCTACTGCTAGTCCAAGGAGAGAGGTGGACCCCTGGGTAGCTTGTAGGGGTCAAATGCCCCTATGTGGAGGGCCAGGGCTCACCCTGGGGCTTGTGCTGCAAGTCCAGGGAGAGAGTTGGACCCCTGGGTAGCATGCTGGGGTCAGAGGCCACTAGGTGGAGGGCCAGGGGCACCCTAAGGCCTATACTTTATGTCCAGTTAAAGAGGTAGACCCCTGGGTAGCTTGCTGGGGTCAGAGGCCCCTAGGTAGAAGGCCAGGGGGCACCCTGGGGCCTCTACTGCAAGTCCAGGGAGAGAGGTGAACCCCTGGGTGGCTTGGGGGGGGGGGGGTCAGAGGCCCCTAGGTGGAGGGCAAGGGGGCACCTTGGGGCCTCTACTGCAAGTCCAGGGAAAGAGGTGGACCCCTGGGTAGCTTGCTGGGGTCAGAGGCCCCTAGGTGGAGGGACAGGGGGCACCCTGGGCTCTCTACTGCAAGTCCAGGGAGACAGGTAGACCCTTGGGTAGCTTGCTGGGGTCAGAGGCCCCTAGGTGGAGGGACAGGGGGCACCCTGGTGCCTATACTGCAAGTCCAGGGAGAGAGGTGGACCCCTGGGTAGCCTTGCTGGGGTTAGAGGCCTCTAGGTGGAGGGCAAGGGAGCACCCTGGGGCCTCCATTGCAAGTCCAGGGAGAGAGGTGGACACCTGGGTAGCTTGCAGGAGTCTTAGGCCCCTAGGTGGAGCTCCAGGGGGCACCCTAGGGCCTATACTGCAAGTCCGGGGTGAGAGGTGGACCACTGGGTAGCTTGCTGGGTTCAGAGGCCCCTAGGTGGAGGGAGAGGGGGCACCATGGGCTCTCTACTGCAAGTCCAGG
This sequence comes from Danio rerio, assembly GCF_052040795.2. NCBI lineage: Eukaryota > Metazoa > Chordata > Actinopteri > Cypriniformes > Danionidae > Danio > Danio rerio. The sequence goes on along the minus strand of NC_141028.1, from coordinate 51,172,266 downwards.
GAGACAGGTGGACCCCTGGGTAGCTTGCTGGGGTCAGGGGCCCCTATGTGGAGGGCCAGGGCACACCCTGGGGCTTGTGCTGCAAGTCCAGGGAGAGAGGTGGACCCCTGGGTAGCATGCTGGGGTCAGAGGCCACTAGGTGGAGGGCCAGGGGGCACCCTAAGACCTATACTTTATGTCCAGGGAAAGAGGTAGACCCCTGGGTAGCTTGCTGGGGTCAGAGGCCCCTAGGTAGAAGGCCAGGGGGCACCCTGGGGCCTCTACTGCAAATCCAGGGAGAGAGGTGGACCCCTGGGTGGCTTGCTGGGGTCAGAGGCCCCTAGGTGGAGGGCAAGGGGGCACCCTGGGGCGTCTACTGCAAGTCCAGGGAAAGAGGTAGACCCCTGGGTAGCTTGCTGGGGTCAGAGGCCCCTAGGTGGAGGGACAGGGGGCACCCTGGTGCCTATACTGCAAGTCCAGGGAGAGAGGTGGACCCCTGGGTAGCCTTGCTGGGGTTAGAGGCCCCTAGGTGGAGGGCAAGGGAGCACCCTGGGGCCTCCATTGCAAGTCCAGGGAGAGAGGTGGACACCTGGGTAGCTTGCAGGGGTCTTAGGCCCCTAGGTGGAGCTCCAGGGGGCACCCTAGGGACTATACTGCAAGTCAAGGGAGAGAGGTGGACCCTTGGGTAACTTGCTGGGGTCAGAGACCCCTAGGTGGAGGGACAGGGGGCACCCTGGGCTCTCTACTGCAAGTCCAGGGAGACAGGTGGACCCCTGGGTAGCTTGCTGGGGTCAGGGGCCCCTATGTGGAGGGCCGGGGCTCACCCAGGGGCTAGTGCTGAAAGTCCAGGGAGAGAGGTGGACCCCTGGGTAGCATGCTGGGGTCAGAGGCCACTAGGTGGAGGGACAGGGGGCACCCTAGGGCCTATACTGCAAGTCCAGGGTGAGAGGTGGACCCCTGGGTAGCTTGCTGGGGTCAGAGGCCCCTAGGTGGAGGGCCAGGGGGCACCCTAGGGCCTACACTGCAAGTCCAGGGTGAGAGGTGGACCCCTGAGTAACTTGCTGGGGTCAGAGGCCCATAGGTGGAGGTACAAGGGGCACCCTGGGCTCTTTAATGCAAGTCCAGGGAGACAGGTGGACCCCTGGGTAGCTTGCTGGGGTCAGAGGCCCCTATTTGGAGGGCCAAGGGGCACCCTGGGGCCTATACTACAAGTCCAGGGAGAAAGGTGGACAACTGGGTAGCTTACGGGGGTCAGAGGCTCCTAGGTAGAAGACCAGGGGGCACCCTGGGGCCTATACTGCAAGTACAGGGAGAGAGGTGGAGCACTGAGTAACTTGCTGGGGTCAGAGGCCCCTAGGTGGAGGGCAAGGGGGCTCCCTGGGGCCTCTACTGCAAGTCCAGGGAGAGAGCTGGACCCCTGGGTAGCTTGCAGGTGTCAGAGGCCTGTAGGTGGAGGGCCAGGGGGCACCCTGGGGCCTCTACTGCAAGTCTGGGGAGAGTTGTGGAGCCCTGGGTAACTTGCAGGGGTCAGAGGCCCCTAGGTGGATGGCCAGGGGGCACCCTGGGGCCTCTACTGCAAGTACCAGGGAGAGAGGTGGACCCCTGGGTAGCATGCTGGGGTCAGAGGCAACTAGGTGGAGGGCCAGGGGGCACCCAAAGGCCTATACTTTATGTCCACGGAGAGAGGTAGACCCCTGGGTAGCTTGCTGGGGTCAGAGGCCCCTAGGTAGAAGGCCAGGGGGTACCCTGGGGCCTCTACTGCAAGTCCAGGGAGAGAGGTGGACCCCTGGGTGGCTTGCTGGGGTCAGAGGCCCCTAGGTGGAGGGCAAGGGGGCACCCTGGGGCCTCTACTGCAAGTCCAGGGAGAGAGGTGGACCCCTGGGTTAGCTTGCAGGGGTCAGAGGCCCTTAGGTGGAGGGCCATGGGGCACCCTGGGGCCTATACTGCAAGTCCAGGGAGAGAGGTAGACCCCTGGGTAGCTTGCTGGGGTCAGAGGCCCCTAGGTAAAAGGCCAGGGGGCACCCTGGGGCCTCTACTGCAAGCCCAGGGAAAGAGGTGGACCCCTGGGTGGCTTAATGGGGTCGGAGGCCGCTAGGTGGAGGGCAAGGGGGCACCCTGGGGCCTCTACTGCAAGTCCCAGGAAGAGAGTTGGACCCCTGGGTAGCTTGCAGGGGTTAGAGGCCCCTAGATGGAGCTCCAGGGGGCACCCTAGGGCCTATACTGCAAGTCCAGGGTGAGAGGTGGACCACTGGGTAGCTGGCTGGGGTCAGAGGCCCCTAGGTGTAGGGCCAGGGGTACCCTGGGGCCTATCCTGCAAGTCCAGGGAGAGAGGTGGACCCCTGGGTAACTTGCAGGGGTCAGATGCCCCTAGGTGGAGGGCCAGGGGGCACCCTGGGGCCTCTACTGCAAGTCCAGGGAGAGAGGTAGACCCCTGGGTAGCTTGCTTGGGTCTTAGGCCCCTAGGTGGAAGGGCAGGGGGCACCCTGGGGCCTATATTGCAAGTCCAGGGAGAATAGTGGACCACTGGGTAGCTTACAGGGGTCAGAGGCCCCTAGGTGGAGGGCCAAGGGGCACCCTGGGACCTATACTGCATGTCCAGGGAGAGAGTTGGACCCCTGGGTAGCTTGCTGGGGTCTTAGGCCCTTAGGTGGAGGGGCAGAAGGCACCCTGGAGCCTATACTGCAAGTCCAGGGAGAGAGGTGGACCCCTGGGTAGGCTTGCTGGGGTCAGAAGCCCCTAGTTGGAGGGCAAGAGGGCACCCTTGGGCCTCTACTGCAAGTCCAGGGAGAGAGGTGGACACCTGGGTAGCTTGCTGGGGTCTAAGGCCCCTAGGAGGAGCTCCAGGGGGCACCCTAGGGCCTATACTGCAAGGCCAGGGAGAGAGGTGGACCACTGGGCAGCTAGCTGGGGTCATAGGCCCCTAGGTGTAGGGCCAGGGGGCACCCTGGGGCCTATCCTGCAAGTACAGGGAGAGAGGTGGACCCCTGGGTAGCCTGCTGGGGTCAGAGGCCCCTAGGTGGAGGGCCAAGGGGCACCCTGGGGCCTATACTGCAAGTCCAAATTGAGAGGTAGACCCCTGGGTAGCTTGCTGGGGTCAGAGGCCCCAAGATAGAAGGCCAGG